>NC_092334.1:138907500-139265000 GCF_046630445.1 Rutidosis leptorrhynchoides | reverse complement strand
GTAAGATTGGGTCATGAGGACCTAAGGATGACTAACTTAGGGTTTTGGAAATGTTAAATGGATTTATGAGTCATAATTGATTAGTTAATTACTAACATACCTAGTTATTAAGTAAGTGGGTGTTAATGGGGTAAGTGGATGACCCGAAATGGGTGTGCGACTTTAAAATAGTTAAATGGGTGATAATTGACCTAGTTAGGAAAGATGGGTATGAAATACCCTAATTATGTATTAGTTAGTGTTGTTGGACCTTAATCACTAGCTTTTAGTGATTTAAGGTGGTCTTGACCTTAAATGGACGGTTTTGGTGTGAATGGGGTATTTAATGCATTAAATTATTAAATGCACATGAGTAAGTTGTTGGTATTTAGCCTAGCTAGTTGGTGTGTTGATCGAGTACTTATTGTATTAGGTACTTGGCTTTGAAGCTTGCGAAAGGATAAAACCGTCACCAAATCATTAAAGTGAGTGGAATAATTATGCGTATGTGTATATGGCGTATTTATTTGTGAATGTTATGGTATGAACCACGAGCCGGTAGTACCATAGCATGTATGTGATGAGTATCATGATGTGAACCACGAGCCGGTAGCATCAAGTGTGAACCACGAGCCGGTAGCACTATAAAACAAGTGTGAACCACGAGCCGGTAGCACTATAAAATAAAGTGTGAACCACGAGCCGGTAGCACTATAAAATGAGGCGTGAACCACGAGCCAGTAGCGCCCAAGTATGAACCACGAGCCGGTAGCACTATAAAAGAGTGAGACTCTAATGCGTATGGTGTGAACCACGAGCCGGTAGCACCATAGCGTTATGGTTAACCATATTATGTTGTTGGATATTGTTTAGCATGCTATATATATATATATATATATATATATATATATATATATATATATATATATATATATATATATATATATATATATATATATATATTGTGTTGAGTATATGCTAATGTGGTGTTGTGATAGTGTACGAGTTGTTAGCATTATGCGTATGACGGCATGCTATTTGAGTTGTATTTTTGTATGAGGTATTTGGTGGGTGCGAACGAAAATAGATGGGTTATATACGTGTATGTATAATTGTTGCACTCACTGAGCTTTGCTTACCCTCTCGTTGTTTATCCTTTTATAGGCTCCGGTGGAGACAAAGGTAAGGGCATTCGTATGGATTAGAGGTCCCGCTTTGTTTGTAGGGGACGCTTTTGATGTGATAGCTTTTGGAGTTGACCGATATTTGGGTAGTTTAGCCCCCAAACATCATGCTCTAGTGTTGTTTGGAATTTAAACTAATTCGGTTGAAACTTATATATTTTGTACGAAACTCGTATTTCGGCCATATGTGGGCCCGGGTTCGTAAAACTTGTTTTATCATTGAAATGTGTTAGTTTTACATATTTGAACATGTTGTGAAAAGCGTTTCGTATAAATACGTCGGGAAGTGGGAGATCTGTATTTGAAAAATGACCAAACCGGACAGAAGCTGGAATGGCCTATGCTCGGCGCGCAGCACACTGTTCTATATATATAAAAAAAATTATTTGCGTATTTCGTTTGGATATTGGGTTGGGTTGTTACAAGTGGTATCGAAGCATGGTCTAAGGGATTTAGGCGACTAGAGATAGGTGCCTAGACTTAGACTTTATTGTGTATGCGTTTATTGCGGGACTTGTAGGAGACGGGTCGAACCGGGATGGGTTAGTGCTTAGGTTTATGTGAACTAACCTTGCACTAATTGTTTTGTGTTGTGTTATGTGATCATCAAGTGAGATAGACGTTGTACTAGCAAGTTAATGCGACGTGCTCGCGTAACAATGATTAGCTACCATTGTTACGGGTTCAAATCGTGTCAAATAAGCGATGTACGACGATTGTTGAGCAAGATGGGGCGGTTGTAGTGACCCGAACTTTTCCATGTTTATATATATTAATTGATATTGATATTTACATGATTAAATGTTTCCAACATGTTAAGCAATCAAACTTGTTAAGACTTGATTAATTGAAATATGTTTCATATAGACAATTGACCACCCAAGTTGACCGGCGATTCACGAACGTTAAAACTTGTAAAAAAGACATGACGATATATATATGGATATACATATGGTTAACATGAGATTATGATAAGTAAGTATCTCCATAAGTATATTAACAATGAGTTATATACATATAAACAAGACTACTAACTTAAGGATTTCGAAAACGAGACATATATGTAACGATTATCATTGTAACGACATTTAAATGTATATATATCGTATTAAGATATATTAATATATCATAATATCATGATAATATAATAATTTAACATCTCATTAGATATAATAAACAATGGGTTAACAACATTAATTGAGATCGTTAACTTAAAGGTTTCAAAACAACACTTACATGTAACGACTAACGATGACTTAACGACTCAGTTAAAATGTATATACATGTAGTGTATTTATATGTATTAAAATACTTTTGGAAGACTTCAAGACATATATCAAAACACTCATACTTAACGAAAATGGTTACAGTTACTTTCCCATTCTTTTCTTTCATCAAGAATTCTAGTCGTATTCTTACCCGTATTATACACAGCTTCAAAACGTACTTACTATGGGTATATACCAATAGGAACTAGCATGGGATTCCACTCTTGATTATGTCATGTATGACTAATCAATTTTAACTTCTACCATGAGCTAGTCAACTAACTAGAACTCCTTTTAACCCCACTCACCACTCACCAATTACCACTCATCATTCACTCCATTTCACTTCCAATTCTCTTTCTAATTCTCTCTCAACACACACACACTATTATGAACGTATTTTTCTAGTATTTAATCATCATCTTCATCAAAAATCACTTCAAGAATCAAGCTATAATCATCATAGGAAGAACACTTCAAGAACACTTCAAAAATCCCTTCAAGTTTACTAATTTACTTCCAAGCTTTCTAATCCATTCCAAGTAATCATCTAAGATCAAGAAACCTTTGTTATATACAGCAGGTTATCTTTCTTATTCAAGGTAATATTCATATTCAAACTTTGATTCAATTTCTATAACTATAAACTATCTTAATTCGAGTAAAAATCTTACTTGAACTTGTTTTTGTGTCATGATCCTACTTCAAGAACTTTCAAGCCATCCAAGATCCTTTGAAGCTAGATCATTTCTTGTCACTTCCAGTAGGTTTACCTACTAAACTTGAGGTAGTAATGATGTTCATAACATCATTCGATTCATATATATAAAACTATCTTATTCGAAGGTTTAAACTCGTAATCACTAGAACATAGTTTAGTTAATTCTAAACTTGTTCGCAAACAAAAGTTAATCCTTCTAACTTGACTTTTAAAATTAACTAAACACACGTTCTATATCTATATGATATGCTAACTTAATGATTTAAAACCTGAAAACACGAAAAACACCGTAAAACCGGATTTACGCCGTCGTAGTAACACCGCGGGCTGTTTTGGGTTAGTTAATTAAAAACTATGATAAACTTTGATTTAAAAGTTGTTATTCTGAGAAAATGATTTTTATTATAAACATGAAACTATATCCAAAAATTATGGTTAAACTCAAAGTGGAAGTATGTTTTCTAAAATGGTCATCTAGACGTCGTTCTTTCGACTGAAATGACTACCTTTACAAAAACGACTTGTAACTTATTTTTCTGAAAATAAACCTAGACTTTTTCTGTTTAGATTCATAAAATAGAGTTCAATATGAAACCATAGAAATTTGATTCACTCAAAACGGATTTAA
Source organism: Rutidosis leptorrhynchoides (assembly GCF_046630445.1). Lineage (NCBI taxonomy): Eukaryota > Viridiplantae > Streptophyta > Magnoliopsida > Asterales > Asteraceae > Rutidosis > Rutidosis leptorrhynchoides. Next base: position 139,261,220 of record NC_092334.1, on the reverse strand, counting down.
AATGAAGAAGTTATGGGTAAAACAAGATTGGATAATTTTTCTCATTTTAGCTACGTGAAAATTGGTAACAAATCTATTCCAACCATAACTTAATCAACTTGTATTGTATATTATGTAATCTTGAGATACCATAGACACGTATACAATGTTTCAACCTATCATGTTGACACATCTATATATATTTCGGAACAACCATAGACACTCTATATGTGAATGTTGGAGTTAGCTATACAGGGTTGAGGTTGATTCCAAAATATATATATAGTTTGAGTTGTGATCAATACTGAGATACGTATACACTGGGTCGTGGATTGATTCAAGATAATATTTATCGATTTATTTCTGTACATCTAACTGTGGACAACTAGTTGTAGGTTACTAACGAGGACAGCTGACTTAATAAACTTAAAACATCAAAATATATTAAAAGTGTTGTAAATATATTTTGAACATACTTTAATATATATGTATATATTGTTATAGGTTCGTGAATCAACAGTGGCCAACTCTTACTTCTCGACGAAGTAAAAATCTGTGAAAGTGAGTTATAGTCCCACTTTTAAAATCTAATATTTTTGGGATGAGAATACTTGTAGGTTTTATAAATGCTTTACAAAATAGACACAAGTACGTGAAACTACATTCTATGGTTGAATTATCGAAATCGAATATGCCCCTTTTTATTAAGTCTGGTAATCTAAGAATTCGGGAACAGACACCCTAATTGACGCGAATCCTAAAGATAGATCTATTGGGCCTAACAAACCCCATCCAAAGTACCGGATGCTTTAGTACTTCGAAATTTATATCATATCCGAAGGGTGTCCCGGAATGATGGGGATATTCTTATATATGCATCTTGTTAATGTCGGTTACCAGGTGTTCACCATATGAATGATTTTTATCTCTATGTATGGGATGTGTATTGAAATATGAAATCTTGTGGTCTATTATTATGATTTGATATATATAGGTTAAACCTATAACTCACCAACATTTTTGTTGACGTTTTAAGCATGTTTATTCTCAGGTGATTATTAAGAGCTTCCGCTGTCGCATACTTAAATAAGGGCGAGATTTGGAGTCCATGCTTGTATGATATTGTGTAAAAACTGCATTCAAGAAACTTATTTTGTTGTAACATTTTTGTATTGTAAACCATTATGTAATGGTCGTGTGTAAACAGGATATTTTAGATTATCATTATTTAATAATCTACGTAAAGCTTTTTAAACCTTTATTGATGAAATAAAGGTTATGGTTTGTTTTAAAATGAATGCAGTCTTTGAAAAACGTCTCATATAGAGGTCAAAACCTCGCAACGAAATCAATTAATATGGAACGTTTTTAATCAATAAGAACGGGACATTTCAGTTGGTATCAGAGCATTGGTCTTAGAGAACCAGAATTTTGAATTAGTGTGTCTTATCGAGTTTGTTAGGATGCATTAGTGAGTCTGGACTTCGACCGTGTTTACTTGAAAAATGATTGCTTAACAAATTTTGTTGGAAACTATATATTTTTAACATGTGAATATTATGTGATATATTAATCTCTTAACGCATTTGATATTATGTGATAGATGTCTACCTCTAGAACAAGTCCCATTGACTCACCTAATAATAATGAAGAGTCAAATATAAATTGGAATGATTTCGTGGACTGATTCACAAGTTCCCGAAGAGGAACCGGAAGAAGAGTCGGAACCGGAAGAAGAATCGGAACCGGATGAAGAAATAGAATCGGTGGGGGAAATAATAAAATGGTTAAGTAAAAGAAAATCCTCAACCAACTGACCAAGGTTAATTATGGTCAATGGTGTTTCCGCCAAGGAAGCAAAATATTGGGAGGATTACCAATTCTCCGATGAATCGGATTCCGACGAGAATTCCGATGATGTTATAGAAATTACCCCAACTGAATTTAAAAAGGCAAAAGAAAATAATAAGGGAAAGGGCATAAAAATAGAGAAATCTAATTCCAACCCCGATGAACTTTATATGTATCGTCAACCCCCGAAGTCCTTAAGTTGTAACAATGACCCGGGAACCTCTAAACCACCAGGTTTTTCTAAACCAATGTGGATAACGACGGCTCGTATTAGGGGAACATCATATATCCCTAGAAACTTGGCAAAACCAACCAAAACCGAAGAAGAAGAAACAAGCGAGTCGGAATAAGATAGTTGTATTCGTGTGGTGTAATATATGTAATATAGTGTGCTTATGTTGTATGATATATGTAAAAATTGCTTGTATTAATAAGTATTTTTTTTATGAATCTAACTCTTGTCTATTTTACAGTATAAAAACACAAAATGGATAGACAACCCAATATTTTAAGAGACCTACCCGGAGACATGATTGATGAAATCTTGTCTAGAGTCGGTCAGAATTCTTCGGCACAACTATTTAAGGCGAGATCAGTTTGTAAGACATTCGAAGAACGTTCCAAGAATGCCTTGGTTTATAAAAGGCTTTCGTTCAAAAGATGGGGGATATCACATTGGGAAATCCATAAGTTACGATGTGTTTACTTTGACGCATATATTGCGGGGAACCCAAATGCTATTTTACGCAATGGGTTAAGAAATTATTTTGACTCAATATATCCGAATATTAGACTTCGTGATTTAGAAAAAGCGGCTAACATGCAACATAAAGAAGCATGTTATGCTTACGGATTAGTAATGTTCGCTTCTCACCAAAGTGAGAACAAGAACATCGGGCTACAACTATTAAACAAAACGTTCCCACAAGTGACGGAGTCGGTAATTGGGGTAAGAAATGAGGGTTTTAGATTGTTACGGGACTGTTGGACATTACGTAACCCTCGTCCCTTTGACGACGTTACAACACGATGTCTTATCAACGGCCATAACGGTTATGTTCCACAAGACCAAGGATGGGAAGTAATCCTAGTAAAACCAGAATGCATGACTTGTTTCTAGACGTATGAATTACGTGTCTTTATTGCCTTTGCTGAATGACTTGTGTACTAGCTAGAATTATCTTCACAACCATCTTGTATCAAATTTATTGTGTGCTATATTTCATGCTATATGTAAAATAAGCGGTATTGTAAGTTTGTAAAATATTGTGTAAAAGTTTGAACGCGAAATATTATTATAATCAGTTTTTCATATAGAATTGTAGTAGTTGAATTGTATATTAGCTACTAAGTATGAACTTAACGGGTAGGTACTACCCGAATTTAAACTTATAAAACGCTAATATGAAGAAAAAGCTTTTATAAATGAGTTCATATTATGCTACGAAATACTATTAACTACTCTTAATATTCTGTATGATTAACTTGTTCCATTTGACTATTTTGAAGGAAATGGCACCGACTACTCGACACACCGTGAATATGAATGAAGAGGAATTCCGTACTTTTATAGCTTCAAACATAGCCGCAGTACCGGCTGCGCTACATACCAACAATAACCTTGGATCTAGCAGTACAGGAAATCGTGTAGGATGCACCTAAAAAGAATTCACTGCCTGCAAACCTTTGGAATTTGATGGAACCGAAGGACCGATCGGATTGAAACGGTGGACCGAGAAGGTCGAATCGGTGTTTGCCATAAGTAAGTGTACTGAAGAGGACAAAGTGAAGTACGCTACGCATACCTTCACAGGTTCCGCGTTAACATGGTGGAATACCTATCTAGAGCAAGTGGCACAAGACGATGCGTACGCACTACCGTGGTCAGCATTCAAGCACTTGAAGAACGAGAAGTACCGTCCCAGAACTGAGGTCAATAAGCTCAAGACAGAACTTAGAGGGTTACGAACCCAAGGATTTGATATTACCACGTACGAAAGACGATTCACAGAATTGTGCCTATTGTGTCCGGGAGCATTCGAAGATGAGGAAGAGAAGATCGACGCGTTTGTGAAAGGATTACCAGAAAGAATCCAAGAAGATATAAGTTCACACGAGCCCGCCTCCATACAACAGGCATGTAGAATGGCTTACAAACTAGTGAACCAGATTGAAGAAAGAATTAAAGAACAGACTTCTGAAGAGGCCAATGTGAAGCAAGTCAAAAGAAAGTGGGAGGAAAACGGTGATAAGAATCACCAATACAACAACAACAGCAATTACAACAATAATCGCAACAATTATCCCAACAATCGCAACATCAATCGCAACTACAACAAACGGCCCAACAACAACAACAACAACAACAACAGCAACTACAACAATCATCCCAACAACAATAATAACCGCAACAACAACAACAATCAGAAGCAGCTATGCCAAAGGTGTGAAAAGTATCACTCGGGGTTCTGCACCAAATTTTGCAACAAGTGTAAAAGAAATGGTCATAGCGCGGCGAAGTGTGAGGTCTACGGACCAGGGGTTAATAGAATGAAAGGAACAAATGGTGTCGGAACAAGTAATGGCGGAGCAAGTAGTGTCGGAGCAAGTTATGCCAATGTAGTTTGTTATAAATGTGGAAAACTGGGCCACATTATTAGAAATTGCCCGAACTAGGAGAACACGAATGGACAAGGCCGCGGAAGAGTTTTCAATATTAATGCGGCAGAGGCACAGGAAGACTCGGAGCTTGTTACGGGTACGTTTCTTATTGACAATAAATCTGCTTACATTTTATTTGATTCGGGTGCGGATAGAAGCTATATGAGTAGAGATTTTTGTGCTAAATTAAGTTGTCCATTGACGCCTTTGGATAGTAAATTTTTACTCGAATTAGCAAATGGTAAATTAATTTCAGCAGATAATATATGTCGGAATCGAGAAATTAAACTGGTTAGCGAAACATTTAAGATTGATTTGATACCAGTAGAATTAGGGAGTTTTGATGTGATAATCGGTATGGACTGGTTGAAAGAAGTGAAAGCAGAGATCGTTTGTTACAAAAATGCAATTCGCATTATACGAGAAAAAGGAAAACCCTTAATGGTGTACGGAGAAAAGGGCAACACGAAGCTACATCTTATTAGTAATTTGAAGGCACAAAAACTAATAAGAAAAGGTTGCTATGCTGTTCTAGCACACGTCGAGAAAGTACAAACTGAAGAAAAGAGCATCAATGATGTTCCCGTCGCAAAAGAATTTCCCGATGTATTTCCGAAAGAATTACCGAGATTACCCCCACATCGATCCGTTGAATTTCAAATAGATCTTGTACCAGGAGCTGCACCAATAGCTCGTGCTCCTTACAGACTCGCACCCAGCGAGATGAAAGAACTGCAAAGCCAATTACAAGAACTTTTAGAGCATGGTTTCATTCAACCAAGCACATCACCGTGAGGAGCTCCTGTTATGTTTGTCAAGAAGAAAGATGGTACATTCAGGTTGTGTATCGACTACCGAGAGTTGAACAAACTTACCATCAAGAACCGCTACCCACTACCGAGAATCGATGACTTATTTGATCAACTACAAGGCTCGTCTGTTTATTCAAAGATTGACTTACGTTCCGGGTATCATCAAATGTGGGTGAAAGAAGATGATATTCCAAAGACTGCTTTCAGAACACGTTACGGTCATTACGAGTTTATGGTCATGCCGTTTGGTTTAACTAATGCACCAGCTGTGTTCATGAACCTTATGAACCGAGTGTGTGGACCATACCTTGACAAGTTTGTCATTGTTTTCATTGATGACATACTTATTTACTCAAAGAAATACCAAGAACATGGTGAACATTTGAGAAAGGTGTTAGAAGTATTGAGGAAGGAAGAATTGTACGCTAAGTTTTCAAAGTGTGCATTTTGGTTGGAAGAAGTTCAATTCCTCGGTCACATAGTGAACAAAGAAGGTATTAAGGTGGATCCGGCAAAGATAGAAACTGTTGAAAAGTGGGAAACCCCGAAAACTCCGAAACACATACGCCAGTTTTTAGGACTAGCTGGTTACTACAGAAGGTTCATCCAAGACTTTTCCAGAATAGCAAAACCCTTGACTGCATTAACGCATAAAGGGAAGAAATTTAAATGGAATGATGAACAAGAGAAAGCGTTTCAGTTATTGAAGAAAAAGCTAACTACGGCACCTATATTGTCATTGCCTGAAGGGAATGATGATTTTGTGATTTATTGTGACGCATCAAAGCAAGGTCTCGGTTTTGTATTAATGCAACGAACGAAGGTGATTGCTTATGCGTCTAGACAATTAAAGATTCACGAACAAAATTATACAACGCATGATTTGGAATTAGGCGCGGTTGTTTTTGCATTAAAGACTTGGAGGCACTACTTATATGGGGTCAAAAGTATTATATATACCGACCACAAAAGTCTTCAACACATATTTAATCAGAAACAACTGAATATGAGGCAGTGTAGGTGGATTGAATTGTTGAATGATTACGACTTTGAGATTCGTTACCACCCGGGGAAGGCAAATGTGGTAGCCGATGCCTTGAGCAGGAAGGGCAGAGAACCCATTCGAGTAAAATCTATGAATATAATGATTCATAATAACCTTACTACTCAAATAAAGGAGGCGCAACAAGGAGTTTTAAAAGAGGAAAATTTAAAGGATGAAATACCCAAAGGATTGGAGAAGCATCTTAATATTCGGGAAGACGGAACCCGGTATAGGGCTGAAAGGATTTGGGTACCAAAATTTGGAGATATGAGAGAAATGGTACTTAGAGAAGCTCATAAAACCAGATACTCAATACATCCTGGAACGGGGAAGATGTACAAGGATCTCAAGAAACATTTTTGGTGGCCGGGTATGAAAGCCGATGTTGCTAAATACGTAGGAGAATGTTTGACGTGTTCTAAGGTCAAAGCTGAGCATCAAAAACCATCAGGTCTACTTTAACAACCCGAAATCCCGGAATGGAAATGGGAAAACATTACCATGGATTTCATCACTAAATTGCCAAGGACTGCAAGTGGTTTTGATACTATTTGGGTAATAGTTGATCGTCTCACCAAATCAGCACACTTCCTGCCAATAAGAGAAGATAACAAGATGGAGAAGTTAGCACGACTATATTTGAAGGAAGTCGTCTCCAGACATGGAATACCAATCTCTATTATCTCTGATAGGGATGGCAGATTTATTTCAAGATTCTGGCAGACATTACAGCAAGCATTAGGAACTCGTCTAGACATGAGTACTGCCTATCATCCACAAACTGATGGGCAGATCGAAAGGACGATACAAACGCTTGAAGACATGCTACGAGCATGTGTTATTGATTTCGGAAACAGTTGGGATTGACATCTACCGTTAGCAGAATTTTCCTACAACAACAGCTACCATTCAAGCATTGAGATGGCACCGTTTGAAGCACTTTATGGTAGAAAGTGCATTTCTCCGATTTGTTGGAGTGAAGTGGGGGATAGACAGATTACGGGTCCGAAGATTATACAAGAAACTATCGAGAAGATCATCCAAATTCAACAACGGTTGAAAACCGCCCAAAGTCGACAAAAGAGCTACGCTGACATTAAAAGAAAAGATATAGAATTTGAAATTGGAGAGATGGTCATGCTTAAAGTTGCACCTTGGAAAGGCGTTGTTCGATTTGGTAAACGAGGGAAATTAAATCCAAGGTATATTGGACCATTCAAGATTATTGATCGTGTCGGACCAGTAGCTTACCGACTTGAGTTACCTCAACAACTCGCGACTGTACATAACACTTTCCACGTCTCGAATTTGAAGAAATGTTTTGCTAAAGAAGATCTCACTATTCCGTTAGATGAAATCCAAATCAACGAAAAACTCCAATTCATCGAAGAACCCGTCGAAATAATGGATCGTGAGGTTAAAAGACTTAAGCAAAACAAGATACCAATTGTTAAGGTTCGATGGAATGCTCGTAGAGGACCCGAGTTCACCTGGGAGTGTGAAGATCAGATGAAGAAGAAATACCCGCATCTATTTCCAGAAGATTCGTCAACACCTGCAACAGCTTAAAATTTCGGGACGAAATTTATTTAACGGGTAGGTACTGTAGTGACCCGAACTTTTCCATGTTTATATATATTAATTGAGATTGATATTTACATGATTAAATGTTTCCAACATGTTAAGCAATCAAACTTGTTAAGACTTGATTAATTGAAATATGTTTCATATAGACAATTGACCACCCAAGTTGACCGGCGATTCACGAACGTTAAAACTTGTAAAAATGACATGACGATATATATATGGATATACATATGGTTAACATGAGATTATGATAAGTAAGTATCTCCATAAGTATATTAACAATGAGTTATATACATATAAACAAGACTACTAACTTAAGGATTTCGAAAACGAGACATATATGTAACGATTATCATTGTAACGACATTTAAATGTATATATATCATATTAAGATATATTAATATATCATAATATCATGATAATATAATAATTTAACATCTCATTAGATATAATAAACAATGGGTTAACAACATTAATTGAGATCGTTAACTTAAAGGTTTCAAAACAACACTTACATGTAACGACTAACGATGACTTAACGACTCAGTTAAAATGTATATACATGTAGTGTATTTAGATGTATTAAAATACTTTTGGAAGACTTCAAGACATATATCAAAACACTCATACTTAACGAAAATGGTTACAGTTACTTTCCCATTCTTTTCTTTCATCAAGAATTCTAGTCGTATTCTTACCCGTATTATACACAGCTTCAAAACGTACTTACTATAGGTATATACCAATAGGAACTAGCATGGGATTCCACTCTTGATTATTTCATGTATGACTAATCAATTTTAACTTCTACCATGAGCTAGTCAACTAACTAGAACTCCTTTTAACCCCACTCACCACTCACCAATTACCACTCATCATTCACTCCATTTCACTTCCAATTCTCTTTCTAATTCTCTCTCAACATACACACACTATTATGAACGTATTTTTCCAGTAGTTAATCATCATCTTCATCAAAAATCACTTCAAGAATCAAGCTATAATCATCATAGGAAGAACACTTCAAGAACACTTCAAAAATCCCTTCAAGTTTACTAATTTACTTCCAAGCTTTCTAATCCATTCCAAGTAATCATCTAAGATCAAGAAACCTTTGTTATATACAGTAGGTTATCTTTCTTATTCAAGGTAATATTCATATTCAAACTTTGATTCAATTTCTATAACTATAAACTATCTTAATTCGAGTAAAAATCTTACTTGAACTTGTTTTTGTGTCATGATCCTACTTCAAGAACTTTCAAGCCATCCAAGATCCTTTGAAGCTAGATCATTTCTTGTCACTTCCAGTAGGTTTACCTACTAAACTTGAGGTAGTAATGATGTTCATAACATCATTCGATTCATATATATAAAACTATCTTATTCGAAGGTTTAAACTCGTAATCACTAGAACATAGTTTAGTTAATTCTAAACTTGTTCGCAAACAAAAGTTAATCCTTCTAACTTGACTTTTAAAATTAACTAAACACATGTTCTATATCTATATGATATGCTAACTTAATGATTTAAAACCTGGAAACACGAAAAACACCGTAAAACCGGATTTACGCCGTCGTAGTAACACCGCTGGCTGTTTTGGGTTAGTTAATTAAAAACTATGATAAACTTTGATTTAAAAGTTGTTATTCTGAGAAAATGATTTTTATTATGAACATGAAACTATATCCAAAAATTATGGTTAAACTCAAAGTGGAAGTATGTTTTCTAAAATGGTCATCTAGACGTCGTTCTTTCGACTGAAATGACTACCTTTACAAAAACGACTTGTAACTTATTTTTCCAACTATAAACCTATACTTTTTCTGTTTCGATTCATAAAATAGTGTTCAATATGAAACCATAGCAATTTGATTCACTCAAAACGGATTTAAAATGAAGAAGTTATGGGTAAAACAAGATTGGATAATTTTTCTCATTTTAGCTACGTGAAAATTGGTAACAAATCTATTCCAACCATAACTTAATCAACTTGTATTGTATATTATGTAATCTTGAGATACCATAGACACGTATACAATGTTTCGACCTATCATGTCGACACATCTATATATATTTCGGAACAACCATAGACACTCTATATGTGAATGTTGGAGTTAGCTATACAGGGTTGAGGTTGATTCCAAAATATATATAGTTTGAGTTGTGATCAATACTGAGATACGTATACACTGGGTCGTGGATTGATTCAAGATAATATTTATCGATTTATTTCTGTACATCTAACTGTGGACAACTAGTTGTAGGTTACTAACGAGGACAGCTGACTTAATAAACTTAAAACATCAAAATATATTAAAAGTGTTGTAAATATATTTTGAACATACTTTAATATATATGTATATATTGTTATAGGTTCGTGAATCAACAGTGGTCAAGTCTTACTTCTCGACGAAGTAAAAATCTGTGAAAGTGAGTTATAGTCCCACTTTTAAAATCTAATATTTTTGGGATGAGAATACATGCAGGTTTTATAAATGCTTTACAAAATAGACACAAGTACGTGAAACTACATTCTATGGTTGAATTATCGAAATCGAATATGCCCCTTTTTATTAAGTCTGGTAATCTAAGAATTCGGGAACAGACACCCTAATTGACGCGAATCCTAAAGATAGATCTATTGGGCCTAACAAACCCCATCCAAAGATGCTTTAGTACTTCGAAATTTATATCATATCCGAAGGGTGTCCCGGAATGATGGGGATATTCTTATATATGCATCTTGTTAATGTCGGTTACCAGGTGTTCACTATATGAATGATTTTTATCTCTATGTATGGGATGTATATTGAAATATGAAATCTTGTGGTCTATTATTATGATTTGATATATATAGGTTAAACCTATAACTCACCAACATTTTTGTTGATGTTTTAAGCATGTTTATTCTCAGGTGATTATTAAGAGCTTCCGCTGTCGCATACTTAAATAAGGGCGAGATTTGGAGTCCATGCTTGTATGATATTGTGTAAAAACTGCATTCAAGAAACTTATTTTGTTGTAACATTTTTGTATTGTAAACCATTATGTAATGGTCGTGTATAAACAGGATATTTTAGATTATCATTATTTGATAATCTACGTAAAGCTTTTTAAACCTTTATTGATGAAATAAAGGTTATGGTTTGTTTTAAAATGAATGCAGTCTTTGAAAAACGTCTCATATAGAGGTCAAAACCTCACAACGAATTCAATTAATATGGAACGTTTTTAATCAATAAGAACGGGACATTTCAGCGGTGAGGTGTACATGAATATTATGTTGTAACCTTTCATTTCATTGATTAATCTATTTCCGTTTTATAGTATGAGGATGAGAAACGGACCTGAGAACCATGAAGGAGGTACGAGCGAGGACCTCGAGTTTACGGCCAAAGTTGAGGCCATCATTAAAAAGCAAAGAGCGGAATTTCTCGACGATGTCCGAAAGGTTTTCCAAGAATCGGTTGATGGGCAAGTAACCGAGCTAATAAACGAGCGAATGAATGCCGCGATCGAAGAGGCATTAGATGCTAGAAATATTTATCCTCGTGGTGAAGGGGGTGATGGTAATGGTGGATATGGAAGGTGAGACTTCCATTACAAAAATTTCAAGGATCCATTGAAAAGCACATGTTGGATCTCCGACATCGAGGGGGCTTTCCGTATCGCGGAGTGTCCTCCCGAGAAGAAGACGAGATACGGTTCTAGCATGTTATGTGAAGAGGTCAAGTTGTGGTGGGATGATAAAATTAAGTTTTATGGTGAAGAGCAATGCATGAGTTTGACGTGGGAAGAGTTTTAAAAGGAATTTTTCAAAGAATACCGAACTCCTTCCGACCTTGATAAAATCCGAGATGAGTTGCACAATTTGTGACAAGGTTCAATGGACTTGGTTACCCTCAAGTCGACCTTTTTGGCAAAGACTCGATTTTGCCCGGAGTATGTTGGCGATGATCACAAGTTGATGCTAGATTTTTATCGTACACTAAGCGATGAGTTAAAGCGTAAGATAAGTCGGGGAATGGCTAAGTCTTTTGAGGAATTGTTTGAGTTAGCCCGGGGCTTAGAACTGGAAGTCCCAAAGCAAAGCGATTTCTCTTTCTCTATGAGAAAATTTGAAGGTTCAAGTCATTCGAACTTTTTGAACAAAAAGAGCAAGAAGGGTTCCGAAAGTGCTAATAGCGTGAAGAAAGTTGGTTCTTTGAGTTATGGACCCACATGTTTTAATTGTAATCAAAGAGGGCACATGGCCCGTGATTGTATCAAGGTGTCAAACAAACTTACTTGTTAAAATTGTGGTAAAGAAGGGCATCGAAGGACGGAGTGTCCCGATTTGAACACCGATCATGTTAAACGGTTAGAAAAGGCGGCGGGTACGGCTAGGGGTCGCAATTATTTGATGACCAATGACGAAGCCAAGCAATCCAATGAAGTTGTTGTAGTGACCCGAACTTTTCCATGTTTATATATATTAATTGAGATTGATATTTACATGATTAAATGTTTCCAAAATGTTAAGCAATCAAACTTGTTAAGACTTGATTAATTGAAATATGTTTCATATAGACAATTGACCACCCAATTTGACCGGTGATTCACGAACGTTAAAACTTGTAAAAACTATATGATGACATATATATGGATATATATATATATATATATATATATATATATATATATATATATATATATATATATATATATATATATATATATATATAGTTAACATGATACTATGATAAGTAAACATATCATTAAGTATATTAACAATGAACTACATATGTAAAAACAAGACTACTAACTTAATGATTTTTAAACGAGACATATATGTAACGATTATCGTTGTAAAGACATTTAATGTATATATATCATATTAAGAGATATTCATACAAGATAATATCATGATAATATAATAATTTAAAATCTCATTTGATATTATAAACATTGGGTTAACAACATTTAACAAGATCGTTAACCTAAAGGTTTCAAAACAACACTTACATGTAACGACTAACGATGACTTAACGACTCAGTTAAAATGTATATACATGTAGTGTTTTAATATGTATTTATACACTTTTGAAAGACTTCAATACACTTATCAAAATACTTCTACTTAACAAAAATGCTTACAATTACATCCTCGTTCAGTTTCATCAACAATTCTACTCGTATGCACCCGTATTCGTACTCGTACAATACACAGCTTTTAGATGTATGTACTATTGGTATATACACTCCAATGATCAGCTCTTAGCAGCCCATGTGAGTCACCTAACACATTTGGGGACCATCATTTGGCAACTAGCATGAAATATCTCATAAAATTACAAAAATATGAGTAATCATTCATGACTTATTTACATGAAAACAAAATTACATATCCTTTATATCTAATCCATACACCAACGACCAAAAACACCTACAAACACTTTCATTCTTCAATTTTATTCATCTAATTGATCTCTCTCAAGTTCTATCTTCAAGTTCTAAGTGTTCTTCATATATTCTACAAGTTCTAGTTACATAAAATCAAGAATACTTTCAAGTTTGCTAGCTCACTTCCAATCTTGTAAGGTGATCATCCAACCTCAAGAAATCTTTGTTTCTTACAGTAGTTTATCATTCTAATACAAGGTAATAATCATATTCAAACTTTGGTTCAATTTCTATAACTATAACAATCTTATTTCAAGTGATGATCTTACTTGAACTTGTTTTCGTGTCATGATTCTGCTTCAAGAACTTCGAGCCATCCAAGGATCCGTTGAAGCTAGATCCATTTTTCTCTTTTCCAGTAGGTTTATCCAAGGAACTTAAGGTAGTAATGATATTCATAACATCATTCGATTCATACATATAAAGCTATCTTATTCGAAGGTTTAAACTTGTAATCACTAGAACATAGTTTAGTTAATTCTAAACTTGTTCGCAAAAAAAAGTTAATCCTTCTAAATTGACTTTTAAAATCAACTAAACACATGTTCTATATCTATATGATATGCTAACTTAATGATTTAAAACCTGGAAACACGAAAAACACTGTAAAACCGGATTTACGCCGTCGTAGTAACACCGCGGGCTGTTTTGGGTTAGTTAATTGAAAACTATGATAAACTTTGATTTAAAAGTTGTTATTCTGAGAAAATGATTTTTATTATGAACATGAAACTATATCCAAAAATTATGATTAAACTCAAAGTGGAAGTATGTTTTCTAAAATGGTCATCTAGACGTCGTTCTTTCGACTGAAATGACTACCTTTACAAAAATGACTTGTAACTTATTTTTCCGACTATAAACATATACTTTTTCTGTTTAGATTCATAAAATAGAATTTAATATGAAACCATAGCAATTTGATTCACTCAAAACGGATTTAAAATGAAGAAGTTATGGGTAAAACAAGATTGGATAATTTTTCTCATTTTAGCTACGTGAAAATTGGTAACAAATCTATTCCAACCATAACTTAATCAACTTGTATTATATATTATGTAATCTTGAGATACCATAGACACGTATACAATGTTTCGACCTATCATGTCGACACATCTATATATATTTCGGAACAACCATAGACACTCTATATGTGAATGTTGGAGTTAGCTATACAGGATTGAGGTTGATTCCAAAATATATATAGTTTGAGTTGTGATCAATACTGAGATACGTATATACTGGGTCGTGGATTGATTCAAGATAAAATTTATCGATTTATTTCTGTACATCTAACTGTGGACAACTAGTTGTAGGTTACTAACGAGGACAGCTGACTTAATAAGCTTAAAACATCAAAATATATTAAAAGTGTTGTAAATATATTTTGAACATACTTTGATATATATGTATATATTGTTATAGGTTCGTGAATCAACCAGTGGCCAAGTCTTACTTCCCGACGAAGTAAAAATCTGTGAAAGTGAGTTATAGTCTCACTTTTAAAATCTAATATTTTTGGGATGAGAATACATGCAGGTTTTATAAATGATTTACAAAATAGACACAAGTACGTGAAACTACATTCTATGGTTGAATTATCGAAATCGAATATGCCCCTTTTTATTAAGTCTGGTAATCTAAGAATTAGGGAACAGACACCCTAATTGACGCGAATCCTAAAGATAGATCTATTGGGCCTAACAAACCCCATCCAAAGTACCGGATGCTTTAGTACTTCGAAATTTATATCATATCCGAAGGGTGTCCCGGAATGATGGGGATATTCTTATATATGCATCTTGTTAATGTCAGTTACCAGGTGTTCACCATATGAATGATTTTTATCTCTATGTATGGGATGTGTATTGAAATATGAAATCTTGTGGTCTATTATTATGATTTGATATATATAGGTTAAACCTATAACTCACCAACATTTTTGTTGACGTTTTAAGCATGTTTATTCTCAGGTGATTATTAAGAGCTTCCGCTGTCGCATACTTAAATAAGGACGAGATTTGGAGTCCATGCTTGTATGATATTGTGTAAAAACTGCATTCAAGAAACTTATTTTGTTGTAACATATTTGTATTGTAAACCATTATGTAATGGTCGTGTGTAAACAGGATATTTTAGATTATCATTATTTGATAATCTACGTAAAGCTTTTTAAACCTTTATTGATGAAATAAAGGTTATGGTTTATTTTAAAATGAATGCAGTCTTTGAAAAACGTCTCATATAGAGGTCAAAACCTCGCAACGAAATCAATTAATATGGAACGTTTTTAATCAATAAGAACGGGACATTTCAGTTGGTATCCGAGCGTTGGTCTTAGAGAACCAGAATTTTGCATTAGTGTGTCTTATCGAGTTTGTTAGGATGCATTAGTGAGTATGGACTTCGACCGTGTTTACTTGAAAAATGATTGCTTAACAAATTTTGTTGGAAACTATATATTTTTAACATGTGAATATTATGTGATATATTAATCTCTTAACGCGTTTGATATTATGTGATAGATGTCTACCTCTAGAACAAGTCCCATTGACTCACCTAATAATAATTAAGAGTCAAATGTAAATTGGAATGATTCGTGGACTGATTCACAAGTTCTCGAAGAGGAACCGGAAGAAGAGTCGGAACCGGAAGAAGAATCGGAACCGGAAGAAGAATCGGAACCAGATGAAGAAATAGAACCGGTGGGGGAAATAATAAAATGGTTAAGTAAAAGAAAATCCTTAACCAACCGACCAAGGTTAATTATGGTCAATGGTGTTTCCGCCAAGGAAGCAAAATATTGGGAGGATTACCAATTCTCCGATGAATCGGATTCCGACGAGAATTCCGATGATGTTATAGAAATTACCCCAACTGAATTTAAAATGCAAAAGAAAATAATAAGGGAAAGGACTTAAAAATAGAGAAATCTAATTCCAACCCCGATGAACTTTATATATATCGTCAACCCCCAAAGTCCTTAAGTTGTAACAGTGACCCGGGAACCTCTAAACCACCAGGTTTTTCTAAACCAATGTGGAAAACGACGGCTCGTATTAGGGGAACATCATATATCCCTAGAAACTTGGCAAAACGAACCAAAACCGAAGAAGAAGAAGAAACAAGCGAGTCGGAATAAGATAGTTGTATTCGTGTGGTGTAATATATGTAATATAGTGTGCTTATGCTTTATGATATATGTAAAAATTGCTTGTATTAATAAGTATTTTTTTTTATGAATCTAACTCTTTTCTATTTTACAGTATAAAAACACAAAATGGATAGGCAACCCAATATTTTAAGAGACCTACCCGGAGACATGATTGATAAAATCTTGTCTAGAGTCGGTCAGAATTCTTCGGCACAACTATTTAAGGCGAGATCAGTTTGTAAGACATTCGAAGAACGTTCCAAGAATGCCTTGGTTTATAAAAGGCTTTCGTTCGAAAGATGGGGGATATCACATTGGGAAATCCATAAGTTACGATGTATTTACTTTGACGCATATATTGCGGGGAACCCAAATGCTATTTTACGCAATGGGTTAAGAAATTATTTTGACTCAATATATCCGAATATTGGACTTCGTGATTTAGAAAAAGCGGCTAACATGCAACATAAAGAAGCATGTTATGCTTACGGGTTAGTAATGTTCGCTTCTCACCAAAGTGAGAACAAGAACATCGGGCTACAACTATTAAACAAAACGTTCCCACAAGTGACGGAGTCGGTAATTGGGGTAAGAAATGAGGTTTTTAGATTGTTACGGGACTGTTGGACATTACGTAACCCTCGTCCCTTTGACGACGTTACAACACGCTGTCTTATCAATGGCCATAACGGTTATGTTCCACAAGACCAAGGATGGGAAGTAATCCTAGTAAAACCAGAATGCATGACTTGTTTCTGGACGTATGAATTACGTGTCTTTATTGCCTTTGCTGAACGACTTGTGTACTAGCTAGAATTATCTTCACAACCATCTTGTATCAAATTTATTGTGTGCTATATTTCATGCTATATATAAAATAAGCGGTATTGTAAGTTTGTAAAATATTGTGTAAAAGTTTGAACACGAAATATTATTATAATCAGTTTTTCATATAGAATTGTAGTAGTTGAATTGTATATTAGCTACTAAGTATGAACTTAACTGGTAGGTACTACCCGAATTTAAACTTATAAAACGCTAATATGAAGAAAAAGATTTTATAAATGAGTTCATATTATGCTACGAAATACTATTAACTACTCTTAATATTCTGTATGATTAACTTGTTCCATTTGACTATTTTGAAGGAAATGGCACCGACTACTCGACACACCGTGAATATGAATGAAGAGGAATTCCGTACTTTTCTAGCTTCAAACATAGCCGCAGTACAGGCTGCGCTACATACCAACAATAACCTTGGATCTATCAGTACAGGAAATCGTGTAGGATGCACCTACAAAGAATTCACTGCCTGCAAACCTTTGGAATTTGATGGAACCGAAGGACCGATCTGATTGAAACGGTGGACCGAGAAGGTCGAATCGGTGTTTGCCATAAGTAAGTGTACTGAAGAGGACAAAGTGAAGTACGCTACGCATACCTTCACAGGTTCTGCGTTAACATGGTGAAATACCTATCTAGAGCAAGTGGGACAAGACGATGCATTCTTACTACCGTGGTCAGCATTCAAGCACTTTATGAACGAGAAGTACCGTCCCAGAACCGAGGTCAATAAGCTCAAGACAGAACTTAGAGGTTTACGAACCCAAGGATTTGATATTACCACATACGAAAGACGATTCACAGAATTGTGCCTATTATTGAAAGGACCCGTTCATATACATTATAAACGATTCACAATAGTTGATTACATTGCGAGGTATTTGACCTCTATATGATACATTTTACAAACATTGCATTCGTTTTTAAAAGACAAACTTTCTTTACATCGAAAATTGACAGGCATGCATACCATTTCATAATATCCACTATCTAACTATAAATTGATTTAATAATAATCTTTGATGATCTCAATGACTCGAATGCAACGTTCTTCGAAATATGCTATGAAAGACTCCAAGTAATATCTTTAAAATGAGCAAATGCACAGCGGAAGATTTCTTTAACACCTGAGAATAAACATGCTTTAAAGTGTCAACCAAAAGGTTGGTGAGTTCATTAGTTTATCATAATCATTTATTTCCATCATTTTAATAGACCACAAGAATTTCATTTCCAGTTCTCATAAATATACGTCCCATGCATAGAGACAAAAATAATCATTCATATGGTGAACACCTGGTCATTAACTAGATACATATAAGAATATCCCCTATCATTCCGGGATCCTCCTTCAGACATGATATAAATTTCGAAGTACTAAAGCATCCGGTACTTTGGATGGGGTTTGTTAGGCCCAATAGATCTATCTTTAGGATTCGCGTCAATTAGGGTGTCTGTTCCCTAATTCTTAGATTACCAGACTTAATAAAAAGGGGCATATTCGATTTCGATAATTTAACCATAGAATGTAGTTTCACGTACTTGTGTCTATTTCGTAAAACAGTTATAAAAATTGCGCATGTATTCTCAGCCCAAAAATATAAAGGGTAAAAAGGTAAATGGAACTCACCATACTGTATTTCGTAGTAAAAATACATATAACTTCATTGAACAAGTGCAAGGTTGGCCTCAGATTCACGAACCTAAATTAATTATATATATTTATGTGTTGGTCAATATTTGTCTAACAAATTAGGTCACGTCATAGTGTACCACAATCCTAATGCTCGAGACTAATATATAAAAGTCAACAAAAGTAAATTTGACTCATAATAATTTCCAAAAATCTATACATGATTAATATATAGTTTAAATATCGTCATTTTATATTTTTAAATATTTTTAAAAGATTTATTAGAGTAAATAATATAATTTATTTATTAATAAATAAAATTTTATATTAAATTTATATAATAAAATATACTTTTATATATATTAAGTAATAAAATTGATAGGGTTCATTTAATATCATAAAGATAATATGATAGGTATTATTAAAGTAAATTATTACACGTAGTAAAATATGTTTGTATCACATATTTATTTGATAAAATAATATCTATAATGATAGTAAGTAAAAGTTGTATTATTTTGTAATAATAATTATTATTATAAAAATATCAATATTTATAATTACTAAGTTGACATTATGATAAAACGATAACTCTAATTATGATAACTTTAATATTTACGATAATTTTTAATATTATCTTTAAAATAATAATTCTATTTAAAATAATAATAATAAAGATATTTTATAGTAACAATGACATTTCTATTAAAATGATAATTTTTGTTAAAATGATAGTTTTAATACTAACGATACTTTTAATAATAATAGTAATGATAAAAATAATAAGAACGATAATTTTATCTAAATCAATATCTTATAATATTTTAATTTCATCATGATAGTCTTACTCATTATTTCCTAATCGTTTCGTTTAATAGCTTTTAATCGTCTTTTATATCGTGTTCATAATAATGATAATAATAGTAATCAAAATAATTAGGTGTTACAAATATTTGTTTTAATTACACTAATATTAATAAAGATAGTTACTATAACATTATTAACGATAATACTAATAATTATCTTAATGATAATATAGTAATAATAATAATAACAATAACAATAACCATTTTTAAATAATGATATATATATTAATAATGATAATAATAATAGTAATACTAATAATAATAATAATAATAATTGGATAATAATAATAATACTAATTATAACTTTAACGATAATAACGATAGTAATAATAAAAAAAATAACAATTTTTAATGATAAATCCCTTTTATTGAGAAAGATAATAATAATGATAATAATAAGATAAAACTAGAACGACGATAATAATAATCATTTTTAATAAAAATATCGAAAATTCAATTGATTATAACTTCTAATCCGTTCATCGAAACCATTCGATATCTAAAGGAAAAGTTCTTAATTTTTCACTAGCTTTCCAAGGACATGCATATCTTATACCTTATCTCAAACGCAAGTGTAACTAATTCAAGATTCAACCTAACCTGTCTAAGGGCAATATCAAAAGTACAAACATGAATAATCCTAAATACTCGAGCACTAGTCAGGGATACACTATTAGTATGTAAAAGTTAAATTATGAGTACTCACGTATCAATATTGAGATTCAATATTGCAGGAAAGGTACGTAGACGCAACAGAAATGATAAACACTATATTGACCTCACGAGCATACCCATGAACCATACTCAATCACCTCCATAGCTATTACCCATAATTTCCTTAATCCTATCCTACTTGAAAAACAATTTCGAAATCACTCGGACAGCAATCCGTCGTAATATTTTATGTATACTAATAATATCTTGAAATAATACGGAGTAAATATATATATGTAAATCGATTGAGAGAGTTTAGAGAAAAATATTTTCAAGTTTCTATGAAATAATGAAACCTATTGAATTCTATTTATAATAGATTTTTGAATTATTAAAGTGAAATATTAAAGTATGAATTATTAAAGTGAATTATTAAAGTATGAATTATTAAAGTGAATTATTAAAGTATGAATTATTAAAGTATGAATTATTAAAGTGAATTATTAAAGTATGAATTATTAAAGTGAATTATTAAAGTTAAAGTAAAGTAAAAATAAACTAAAGGTAAAGTTTAAGTATAGTAAAAGTATAAAACTATGTACGTATAATACGCGTATAAATATATATAATATTAATTTAAATCGTTATATATATTTAATAAAATAAAATATAAATATCGTTATCTTTATCATACTAGTTAAGTAATGAGTTGTCAAAAGTGGTTCTAGATATTTATAAAAGTTATATACGTTTTAATAATAAAGTTCTTTTTAAACTGAAAACGTTTTTGTACGTTTGAAACTAAATAGATCAATCGAGTCTTTATGAGATTCAATCTTCCACTATCCTTTGTCTAGTTCTCAATGATTGACAATTTGTTCTTATTTATAAATCACTTTGCCATTTTCCGAATATTGTTAAAATGGAAAAATTTCTCAAATCAACGTGGGCCTTTCAACAGAGACTTGTAATCATAATTCAATATATCTGATAATTCAATCATTTGATCTTATCTTCTAATTCCATCGATAAACATTTTGAAACAGATACAATCATATAAAGTATTTAATCCAATATTTTGTTTACGTTTCAAGTTATAATATATATACATATATACATATATAATCATATTCGTTTAATGATTCGTGAATCGTTGGAACTTGGTCGAGGTTGAATGAATGTATGAACATAGTTTAAAATTCTTGAAATTTAACTTAACAAATATTGTTTATCGTGTCAGAAACATATAAAGATTAAAGTTTAAATTTGGTTGGAAGTTTCCGGGTTGTCACAGTACCTACCCGTTAAAGAAATTTCGTCCCGAAATTTGAGTGAAAAGGTCGTGAATGATAATAAGTGTTTTCATGATGCATACGGGCTGAAAATTAGAGTTTTATCATCAGCGAATAATTTGGATAAACAATCCATTTATATGAAGAGTACGAATGAAGCTAACATAGAAGAGTGAAATGAGTAAGTGTAGATTCATCTTATCATTTGACGTAGATATGATTGATTCCCAGATTTCAAGGGATTTGAAGAAAATATTCTTAATAAGATTTGACTCTCCGGTAATCAAGGGAATTAGGATCCGCTTTAAATGCGATAGTCCATTTTAATTGTTCTGTCGGAGATTTTCTTATAAATTTACCTCCTTCGTTTCCTTACAACTCACACCTTCTGTTGATGCATTTTATGCAAGTCCTTAGACATCTACCCACGTCCATTGCAGGTACAACAGTTTACAGGCCACCATGATTGCTCGTTATTATCCTATCCGTGTTTGTATGTGGTTACAGGAACTGCAGGAACGAGATTTAGATGTTTGACTATGTTAGACTTAGTCAGACGTACGAGTGAAGCCTCACTAGTACAGCTGACAGGCTCATACGCACGGTTGATGCCGAGCTAAGTCACAATTACAACCTAAATGAGAAGACACGAGTGAGTGATCACCCGTACGGCTGATAAAGCCAACTCATACGTGTGATGAATGAATCGTATGGGTGAGTCAACAGCAGGGGTATATAAAGTCTTATGTTCTTCATTTTAGGTTAAGAATCTCATTTATTACACACACTCAGATCTAGTGAGCTCCTCCGATTCTCTCTCAGTCCAAATCACCCAGGTGGTGAATAATAGCTCTAAGTGTTGATCTAATCACACTTGATTTAGTTGTGGTTTGACTAAATTAATCAAAAAAAACTTAACCTATTCACTAGAGGGGTTGATTCACTTATTCTGTCATTGTGTGAGTTAAATCTATTGATTTCTAAGTTCCTAGTCATGTTTCATCACCTTCTATTCTTTCCCCCTCAACTCATATTTTAAAGTATTCATCAATGTGCTCCATCCAGTTCTGACTCTCGATATACTTCTAACTTTCATATCGGTCATTCTTCTTTTTCATCTACCGCTGGAAGAATCTATTTACTTCTACTATACTCTTGGGTTTATAGTGTTTCTAGTTCTCCTGTATCTTTATATTGCTATATGCATCAATATATATGGTTTATAATTTCTGGTTTATCGTTGGGCTTTATATGTTCCCTTATATTTCAAAGTCTCTGCTTCTGTCTTCTATAATCATTATCATTCACAGTTAATGCTCTCTTTTATTTGCTGCAATTTATACCCCAAATTCTATTTCGGAGTTTTGTCCTTTCGTTTCTTCTTCTTGCGATTAATCACCGCTTGTAATGGTCCAGAATTCACAGATATGAATTTCGGAATGAACATTGTTAATGTTCTAGGAAGGAAATTGTGATGGCACGATCTTGACTTGTCAAATTATTAGAATACCTTGGAAAAGGCCGAATCATCAAGAAATATTTTCTTGATATTTTAGAGGTTAAATAGAATACAAGAGTCGTATAACATGGCACATGATGATGTTATGATCTGTGAATCATCACGTTCCATTTAGAAACTCAGCATGACTTACTGTAATATAATCACATTGATCAAGTGTCATTATATTATACTAATTCATGCTTCAGTTCCCAACATTACTTCAAAATATTCCTATTTTAAACTTGAATGTTTCAGAATTTAGAAACTAAAATAGTTTCTTTTATGATGTAATACAGATAGCGCGAAGAGGTAAATGATTTCAAATAAGAAAAATTAAGAAAATATCTTCAGAAATATGGAGGATATTTATAATGAAAGATATGATGATATTTTAGAATTTCTAATATCAGAGGATGATGAAGAATATTGTCTGCAGGGGTTTAGAGTCAGGAGCAAGGTATTCGTTAATGACTTCAGCAGGTACTGAATCATTTGGATCCTTTGAAGTCAGGTTCAGTCTTTGTAATTTGTCCACAGCCTCCTTCCTACTTTGCTCAATCCGTTTTTCAGTTACAAAACTTCTCTTTTTCTGCGCTTTGCCAGCACACTTCATCATTATCATCCAGCTTTTACCATTTAAAGTCGTTTATAGTTTTTGCTGCTTCATCAGCATTTTTTCCATTTTCGCAGAACCAATTCGTAGTTCGGAGTGTTTTTCAGAAACTTCACATTCAAATTAAGTCCAGAAGATAGACGTTATATATACACATATAACTGTTGGCGTAGACATGCTACGAGATTTCAAAATACTGATTGCTAATTCCCAATGATTTGTATGGCAATTCTTATTACAAGATGCGAATGAGTAAATGATGGGGTTTCAATAAATAATTATAATGACTTTTTGGAGAGGCTAAAGTCAAAGGGTAATGAATTTTTTGGTACATCTGCTAATAATGTGGTAGAATGTAAAAGGTTCCCTGGTAACGATGGTGTATATCTCAAGGTTATAATAAGGTTAGTCTAACTGAAAAGTCGAAGTTGACTTACTGGAGCTGTGACAAAACTGGCTACTTTGAATAGGAGTCACAAAGTTATTTTTGCTAATAAATGCCAAAGAATCTGACGCGGATACGTTGTTTAAACTTTTACTTTGGTTTCAAGAGTTTTTCGGGTACATAACTGTGGGTAACATGTGGTTGGATCATCATCTCCATTGCTCATCATTCGAAGTGTCTTCAGAAATTTTTGAAGGGTTTGAATACATATTGTAATCGTTAACATACATTTGATATTCTAACACAGTTTTGAAGTAAAAATATAGCTTGTGAAAGATGTAAGGATCTAAGAGTGATGATTTTGGTCATATCTCAAGTTAAATTTTGAGATTTCAAAATCAGAATATGTAATTAAATTTTGAATGAGTATGGTTGTTTTGATTTCTATAAAAGAATGTATATTGTTGTGAAAGTAGGGAGTATAATGGATGATTTACTGAATCAGATTCGAAGAATGTAACATATTAATTGTGAATTTATATATCTCTCGGGTATTACCTACCCGTTAAAAAAAAATTTCACAATTAATATTGTGTACAAAAGAATTTTTTTACAGTCTTTATGAAAATATATATATGTATATTTTCTTCAGATGTAACATAGATTTAATGAGTTAATGTTAAATTAAACTCATTTGATTTACGGTTGAAACTAGAATTGAATAATCCCTAAAGGCTTTAAAAAGTACATAACTTTTACGCAGTATTTCTTTAATGACATTGAAATTATGAATCAATACTTCATTATTTGTTGATGTATGATGTTCGGTTCGTGGAATTCTTGTGAATTTCGCAAAGTACGAATGATGTTATCTGAAAAGTTTCGGGTACATCGATGATGAAAGTGTAAAATCAAATATATACTTGATTTATTATGAATTGGAATTTGTTGAATTGCGACAGAGATTGTAGTTAACGCTGGTTAAGTTGCGGCCGAAGGACGTACATTATTGCATATTTGTAATATGAATTAACCGAGTAGTTAAGATTCACACACAATAGCTTAGCACGGAAAGATTTATTTCAAAATATATATATATATATATATATATATATATATATATATATATATATATATATATATATATATATATATAATATACATATAATTTCTTCAGAGGGAATGAGTTAATTCTTCATAACTCGTTGATACAATATACACGTTATTGATTCGTAATGATGTCCACAGTGATTCTTGAACTGACGGAGTTTGTGATGTTATCGGTGTTGTTGATTCGGATGTTGACTGTACTGACGATGCTGGGAACGCTGACGGTACTGTTGATGCTCTTGGTAAAGTAAGTTTAGCTTGTTAATCACACCCCATTTTTGTCAGGGTTTCTACTCTTCCTTCTATCATTTTGGTTCGCTTAACTGATTTATGGTTAGGGCTAGATTAGATAATCTCTAAGACTTTAAAGATTACATAATCGCCGCGGAATGTTTCTCCAATGAAGTTATGAATTAATACTTCGTCAGTTATTGTTGTTGGTACTCCTTGGTATCTATGGTGCGTATGACGTTGATGCTCGTGGGACAGATTGTGAAGTTGAGGTTTACGACACGGTTGTGGTTGGAGGTGGTAATGGTACTGTTGGCGTTGATGACGGTGGTACTGGTTATGCTGCTGATGCTACTGCTGGTGTTTGTAATCTCTGCACCATATTCTCCAAAGCCACTACCCGAGCGCGAAGCTCGTTGACTTCTTCTATTACACCGGGGTGATTGTCGGTTCGGACGAGCGGATAAATAAAATCTAAAATTTGATGTAATATATAATCGTGACGAGATACTCTGGAAATGAGCGAGAAAATGGTGTTTCGGCCAGGTTCGCCGGTAAGTGCTTCAGGTTCTTCGTCAAGAGGGCAATGTGGTGGATGGAAGGGATCACCTTCTTCTTGTCTCCAATGATTGAGGAGGCTACAAACCCATCCCCAATTCATCCAAAGTAGGTGATGACTGATTGGTTGATCTATTCCGGTCACACTGCTTTCGGAGCTTGAATGGGATTCCATTTTGAAATCTGAGTGACTTGAACTGATGACGAATTCCATTTCGTACGATTGGATAAAGGATTTTTTTTTTTCGATATGAAATGATTTTGGCTAACGGATGGTATTCTAATTACATAGAATATATATATATATATATATATATATATATATATATATATATATATATATATATATATATATATATATATATATATATATATATATATATATATATATATAGATCAAAAGATTTCATAGATTACGGAGGACTTTGCGGGATATGTCAGGCAAAGTTTAAAGTAATAGATACGATAAGATATGATTTAGCAGATATGCTAAGATATGAATTTTTGTCTATACACTATTCATGCAATCAATGCAGCAAGACATGTCTTAGACTAAAAATGATAAGCAGGTAATTTCCTGAGGATGATAAATAGTTAATTTTCAACACAAAATGATAAGCAAAACTTTTGACATGCAGACACGGTCGAAGTCCAGACTCACTAATGCATCCTATCGACTTATCAGTTAGACACACTAATGCAGACCTGGTTCGCTAAGACCACCGCTTTGATACCAACTGAAAGGACCCGTTCATATACATTATAAACGATTCACAATAGTTGATTACATTGCGAGGTATTTGACCTCTATATGATACATTTTATAAACATTGCATTCGTTTTTAAAAGACAAACTTTCTTTACATCGAAAATTGACAGGCATGCATACCATTTCATAATATCCACTATCTAACTATAAATTGATTTAATAATAATCTTTGATGAACTCAATGACTCGAATGCAACGTTCTTCGAAATATGCTATGAAAGACTCCAAGTAATATCTTTAAAATGAGCAAATGCACAGCGAAAGATTTCTTTAACACCTGAGAATAAACATGCTTTAAAGTGTCAACCAAAAGGTTGGTGAGTTCATTAGTTTATCATAATCATTTATTTCCATCATTTTAATAGACCACAAGAATTTCATTTCCAGTTCTCATAAATATACGTCCCATGCATAGAGACAAAAATAATCATTCATATGGTGAACACCTGGTAACCGACATTAACTAGATACATATAAGAATATCCCCTATCATTCCGGGATCCTCCTTCGGACATGATATAAATTTCGAAGTACTAAAGCATCCGGTACTTTGGATGGGGTTTGTTAGGCCCAATAGATCTATCTTTAGGATTCGCGTCAATTAGGGTGTCTGTTCCCTAATTCTTAGATTACCAGACTTAATAAAAAGGGGCATATTCGATTTCGATAATTCAACCATAGAATGTAGTTTCACATACTTGTGTCTATTTCGTAAAACAGTTATAAAAATTGCGCATGTATTCTCAGCCCAAAAATATAAAGGGTAAAAAGGTAAATGGAACTCACCATACTGTATTTCGTAGTAAAAATACATATAACTTCATTGAATAAGTGCAAGGTTGGCCTCGGATTCACGAACCTAAATTAATTATATATATTTATGTGTTGGTCAATATTTGTCTAACAAATTAGGTCAAGTCATAGTGTACCACAATCTTAATGCTCGAGACTAATATATAAAAGTCAACAAAAGTAAATTTGACTCAAAATAATTTCCAAAAATCTATACATGATTAATATATAGTTTAAATATCGTCGTTTTATATTTTTAAATATTTTTAAAAGATTTATTAGAGTAAATAATATAATTTATTTATTAATAAATAAAATTTTATATTAAATTTATATAATAAAATATACTTATATATATATTAAGTAATAAAATTGATAGGGTTCATTTAATATCATAAAGATAATATGATAGGTATTATTAAAGTAAGTTATTACACGTAGTAAAATATGTTTGTATCACATATTTATTTGATAAAATAATATCTATAATGATAGTAAGTAAAAGTTGTATTATTTTGTAATAATAATTATTATTATAAAAATATCAATATTTATAATTACTAAGATGACATTATGATAAAACGATAACTCTAATTATGATAACTTTAATATTTACGATAATTTTTAATATTATCTTTAAAATAATAATTCTATTTAAAATAATAATAATAAAGATATTTTATAGTAACAATGACATTTCTATTAAAATGATAATTTTTGTTAAAATGATAGTTTTAATACTAACGATACTTTTAATAATAATAGTAATGATAAAAATAATAAGAACGATAATTTTATCTAAATCAATATCTTATAATATTTTAATTTCATCATGATACTCTTACTCATTATTTCCTAATCGTTTCGTTTAATAGCTTTTAATCGTCTTTTATATCGTGTTCATAATAATGATAATAATAGTAATCAAAATAATTAGGTGTTACAAATATTTGTTTTAATTACACTAATATTAATAATGATAGTTACTATAACATTATTAATGATAATACTAATAATTATCTTAATGATAAAATAGTAATAATAATAATAACAATAACAATAACCATTTTTAAATAATGATATATATATTAATAATGATAATAATAATAATAGTAATACTAATAATAATAATAATAATTGGATAATAATAATAATACTAATTATAACTTTAACGATAATAACGATAGTAATAATAAAAAAAATAACAATTTTTAATGATAAATCCCTTTTATTGAGAAAGATAATAATAATGATAATAATAAGATAAAACTAGAACGACGATAATAATAATCATTTTTAATAAAAATATCGAAAATTCAATTGATTATAACTTCTAATCCGTTCATCGAAACCATTCGATATCTAAAGGAAAAGTTCTTAATTTTTCACTAGCTTTCCAAGGACATGCATATCTTATACCTTATCTCAAACGCAAGTGTAACTAATTCAAGATTCAACCTAACCTGTCTAAGGGCAATATCAAAAGTACAAACATGAATAATCCTAAATACTCGAGCACTAGTCAGGGATACACTATTAGTATGTAAAAGTTAAATTATGAGTACTCACGTATCAATATTGAGATTCAATATTGCAGGAAAGGTACGTAGACGCAACAGAAATGATAAACACTATATTGACCTCACGAGCATACCCATGAACCATACTCAATCACCTCCATAGATATAACCCATAATTTCCTTAATCCTATCCTACTCGAAAAACAATTTCGAAATCACTCGGACAGCAATCCGTCGTAATATTTTATGTATACTAATAATATCTTGAAATAATACGGAGTAAATATATATATGTAAATCGATTGAGAGAGTTTAGAGAAAAATATTTTCAAGTTTCTATGAAATAATGAAACCTATTGAATTCTATTTATAATAGATTTTTGAATTATTAAAGTGAAATATTAAAGTATGAATTATTAAAGTGAATTATTAAAGTATGAATTATTAAAGTGAATTATTAAAGTATGAATTATTAAAGTATGAATTATTAAAGTGAATTATTAAAGTATGAATTATTAAAGTGAATTATTAAAGTTAAAGTAAAGTAAAAATAAACTAAAGGTAAAGTTTAAGTATAGTAAAAATATAAAACTATGTACGTATAATACGCGTATAAATATATATAATATTAATTTAAATCGTTATATATATTTAATAAAATAAAATATAAATATCGTTATCTTTATCATACTAGTTAAGTAATGAGTTGTCAAAAGTGGTTCTAGATATTTATAAAAGTTATATACGTTTTAATAATAAAGTTCTTTTTAAACTGAAAACGTTTTTGTACGTTTGAAACTAAATAGATCAATCGAGTCTTTATGAGATTCAATCTTCCACTATCCTTTGTCTAGTTCTCAATGATTGATAATTTGTTCTTATTTATAAATCACTTTACCATTTTCCGAATATTGTTA
Organism: Rutidosis leptorrhynchoides; assembly: GCF_046630445.1. Classification (NCBI taxonomy): domain Eukaryota; kingdom Viridiplantae; phylum Streptophyta; class Magnoliopsida; order Asterales; family Asteraceae; genus Rutidosis; species Rutidosis leptorrhynchoides. The sequence continues at coordinate 139,230,998 of NC_092334.1, read as the reverse complement.
AAATGGAAAGATTTCTCAAATCAACGTGGGCCTTTCAACAGAGACTTGTAATCATAATTCAATATATCTGATAATTCAATCATTTGATCTTATCTTCTAATTCCATCGATAAACATTTTGAAACAGATACAATCATATAAAGTATTTAATCCAATATTTTGTTTACGTTTCAAGTTATAATATATATACACATATACATATATAATCATATTCGTTTAATGATTCGTGAATCGTTGGAACTTGGTCGAGGTTGAATGAATGTATGAACATAGTTTAATTCTTGAAATTTAACTTAACAAATATTGTTTATCGTGTCGGAAACATATAAAGATTAAAGTTTAAATTTGGTTGGAAGTTTCCGGGTTGTCACAATTATGTCCGGGAGCATTCGAAGATGAGGAAGAGAAGATCGACGCGTTTGTGAAAGGATTACCGGAAAGAATCCAAGAAGATATAAGTTCACACGAGCCCGCCTCTATACAACAGGCATGTAGAATGGCTCACAAACTAGTGAACCAAATTGAAGAAAGAATTAAAGAACAGACTGCTGAAGAGGCCAATGTGAAGCAAGTCAAAAGAAAGTGGGAGGAAAACGGTGATAAGAATCACCAATACAACAACAACAGCAATTACAACAATAATCGTAACAATTATCCCAACAATCGCAACATCAATCGCAACTACAACAAATGGCCCAACAACAACAACAACAACAACAACAACAACAACAACAACAACAACAGCAATTACAACAATCATCCCAATAACAATAATAACCGCAACAACAAAAACAATCAGAAGCAGCTATGCCAAAGGTGTGAAAAGTATCACTCGGGGTTCTGCACTAAATTTTGCAACAAGTGTAAAAGAAATGGTCATAGCGCGGCGAAGTGTGAGGTCTACGGACCAGGGGTTAATAGAACGAAAGGAACAAATGGTGTCGGAATGAGTAATGGCGGAGCAAGTAGTGTCGGAGCAAGTTATGCCAATGTAGTTTGTTATAAATGTGGAAAACTGGGCCACATTATTAGAATTTACCCGAACCAGGAGAACACGAATGGACAAGGCCGCGGAAGAGTTTTCAATATTAATGCGGCAGAGGCACAGGAAGACCCGGAGCTTGTTACGGGTACATTTCTTATTGACAATAAATCTGCTTACGTTTTATTTGATTCTGGTGCGGATAGAAGCTATATGAGTAGAGATTTTTGTGCTAAATTAAGTTGTCCATTGACGCCTTTGGATAGTAAATTTTTACTCGAATTAGCAAATGGTAAATTAATTTTAGCAGATAATATATGTCGGAATCGAGAAATTAAACTGGTTAGAGAAACATTTAAGATTGATTTGATACCAGTAGAGTTAGGGAGTTTTGATGTGATAATCGGTATGGACTGGTTGAAAGAAGTGAAAGCAGAGATCGTTTGTTACAAAAATGCAATTCGCATTATACGAGAAAAAGGAAAACCCTTAATGGTGTACGGAGAAAAGGGCAACACGAAGCTACATCTTATTAGTAATTTGAAGGCACAAAAACTAATAAGAAAAGGTTGCTATGCTGTTCTAGCACACGTCGAGAAAGTACAAACTGAAGAAAAGAGCATCAATGATGTTCCCATTGCAAAAGAATTTCCCGATGTATTTCCGAAAGAATTACCGGGATTACCCCCACATCGATCCGTTGAATTTCAAATATATCTTGTACCAGGAGCTGCACCAATAGCTCGTGCTCCTTACAGACTCGCACCCAGTGAGATGAAAGAACTGCAAAGCCAATTACAAGAACTTTTAGAGCATGGTTTCATTAGACCAAGCACATCACCGTGGGGAGCTCCTGTTTTGTTTGTCAAGAAGAAAGATGGTACATTCAGGTTGTGTATCGACTACCGAGAGTTGAACAAACTAACCATCAAGAACTGCTACCCACTACCGAGAATCGACGACTTATTTGATCAACTACAAGGCTCGTCTGTTTATTCAAAGATTGACTTACGTTCCGGGTATCATCAAATGCGGGTGAAAGAAGATGATATTCCAAAGACTGCTTTCAGAACACGTTACGGTCATTACGAGTTTATGGTCATGCCGTTTGGTTTAACTAATGCACCAGCTGTGTTCATGGACCTTATGAATCGAGAGTGTGGACCATACCTTGACAAGTTTGTCATTGTTTTCATTGATGACATACTTATTTACTCAAAGAATGACCAAGAACACGGTGAACATTTGAGAAAGGTGTTAGAAGTATTGAGGAAGGAAGAATTGTACGCTAAGTTTTCAAAGTGTGCATTTTAGTTGGAAGAAGTTCAATTCCTCGGTCACATAGTGAACAAAGAAGGTATTAAGGTGGATCCGGCAAAGATAGAAACTGTTGAAAAGTGGGAAACCCCGAAAACTCCGAAACACATACGCCAGTTTTTAGGACTAGCTGGTTACTACAGAAGGTTCATCCAAGACTTTTCCAGAATAGCAAAACCCTTGACTGCATTAACGCATAAAGGGAAGAAATTTGAATGGAATGATGAACAAGAGAAAGCGTTTCAGTTATTGAAGAAAAAGCTAACTACGGCACCTATATTGTCATTGCCTGAAGGGAATGATGATTTTGTGATTTATTGTGACGCATCAAAGCAAGGTCTCGGTTGTGTATTAATGCAACGAACGAAGGTGATTGCTTATGCGTCTAGACAATTGAAGATTCACGAACAAAATTATACGACGCATGATTTGGAATTAGGTGCAGTTGTTTTTGCATTAAAGACTTGGAGGCACTAAATATATGGGGTCAAATGTATTATATATACCGACCACAAAAGTCTTCAACACATATTTAATCAGAAACAACTGAATATGAGGCAGCGTAGGTGGATTGAATTATTGAATGATTACGACTTTGAGATTCGTTACCACCCGGGGAAGGCAAATGTGGTAGCCGATGCCTTGAGCAGGAAGGACAGAGAATCCATTCGAGTAAAATCTATGAATATAATGATTCATAATAACCTTACTACTCAAATAAAGGAGGCGCAACAAGGAGTTTTAAAAGAGGGAAATTTAAAGGATGAAATACCCAAAGGATCAGAGAAGCATCTTAATATTCGGGAAGACGGAACCCGGTATAGGGCTGAAAGGATTTGGGTACCAAAATTTGGAGATATGAGAGAAATGGTACTTAGAGAAGCTCATAAAACCAGATACTCAATACATCCTGGAACGGGGAAGATGTACAAGGATCTCAAGAAACATTTTTGGTGGCCGGGTATGAAAGCCGATGTTGCTAAATACGTAGGAGAATGTTTGACGTGTTCTAAGGTCAAAGCTGAGCATCAGAAACCATCAGGTCTACTTCAACAACCCGAAATCCCGGAATGGAAATGGGAAAACATTACCATGGATTTCATCACTAAATTGCCAAGGACTGCAAGTGGTTTTGATACTATTTGGGTAATAGTTGATCGTCTCACCAAATCAGCTCACTTCCTGCTAATAAGAGAAGATGATAAGTTGGAGAAGTTAGCACGACTGTATTTGAAGGAAGTCGTCTCCAGACATGGAATACCAATCTCTATTATCTCTGATAGGGATGGCAGATTTAATTCAAGATTCTGGCAGACATTACAGCAAGCATTAGGAACTCGTCTAGACATGAGTACTGCCTATCATCCACAAACTGATGGGCAGAGCGAAAGGACGATACAAACGCTTGAAGACATGCTACGAGCATGTGTTATTGATTTCGGAAACAGTTGGGATCGACATCTACCGTTAGCAGAATTTTCCTACAACAACAGCTACCATTCAAGCATTGAGATGGCGCCGTTTGAAGCACTTTATGGTAGAAAGTGCAGGCCTCCGATTTGTTAGAGTGAAGTGGGGGATAGACAGATTACGGGTCCGGAGATTATACAAGAAACTACCGAGAAGATCATCTAAATTCAACAACGGTTGAAAACCGCCCAAAGTCGACAAAAGAGCTACGCTGACATTAAAAGAAAAGATATAGAATTTGAAATTGGAGAGATGGTCATGCTTAAAGTTGCACCTTGGAAAGGCGTTGTTCGATTTGGTAAATGAGGGAAATTAAATCCAAGGTATATTGGACCATTCAAGATTATTGATCGTGTCGGACCAGTAGCTTACGGACTTGAGTTACCTCAACAACTCGCGGCTGTACATAACACTTTCCACGTCTCGAATTTGAAGAAATGTTTTGCTAAAGAAGATCTCACTATTCCGTTAGATGAATCCAAATCAATGAAAAACTTCAATTGATCGAAGAACCCGTCGAAATAATGGATCGTGAGGTTCAAAGACTTAAGCAAAACAAGATACCAATTGTTAAGGTTCGATGGAATGCTCGTAGAGGACCCGAGTTCACCTGGGAGCGTGAAGATCAGATGAAGAAGAAATACCCTCATCTATTTCCAGAAGATTCGTCAACACCTTCAACATCTTAAAATTTCGGGACGAAATTTATTTAACGGGTAGGTACTGTAGTGACCCGAACTTTTCCATGTTTATATATATTAATTGAGATTGATATTTACATGATTAAATGTTTCCAAAATGTTAAGCAATCAAACTTGTTAAGACTTGATTAATTGAAATATGTTTCATATAGACAATTGACCACCCAAGTTGACCGATGATTCACGAACGTTAAAACTTGTAAAAACTATATGATGACATATATATGGATATATATATATATAGTTAACATGATACTATGATAAGTAAACATATCATTAAGTATATTAACAATGAACTACATGTAGTGACCCGAACTTTTCCATGTTTATATATATTAATTGAGATTGATATTTACATGATTAAATGTTTCCAACATGTTAAGCAATCAAACTTGTTAAGACTTGATTAATTGAAATATGTTTCATATAGACAATTGACCACCCAAGTTGACCGGTGATTCACGAACGTTAAAACTTGTAAAAACTATATGATGACATATATATGGATATATATATAGTTAACATGATACTATGATAAGTAAACATATCATTAAGTATATTAACAATGAACTACATATGTAAAAACAAGACTACTAACTTAATGATTTTTAAACGAGACATATATGTAACGATTATCGTTGTAAAGACATTTAATGTATATATATCATATTAAGAGATATTCATACATGATAATATCATGATAATATAATAATTTAAAATCTCATTTGATATTATAAACATTGGTTTAATAACATTTAACAAGATCGTTAACCTAAAGGTTTCAAAACAACACTTACATGTAACGACTAACGATGACTTAACGACTCAGTTAAAATGTATATACATGTAGTGTTTTAATATGTATTTATACACTTTTGAAAGACTTCAATATACTTATCAAAATACTTCTACTTAACAAAAATTCTTACAATTACATCCTCGTTCAGTTTCATCAACAATTCTACTCGTATGCACCCGTATTCGTACTCGTATAATACACAGCTTTTAGATGTATGTACTATTGGTATATACACTCCAATGATCATCTCTTAGCAGCCCCTGTGAGTCACCTAACACATGTGGGAACCATCATTTGGCAACTAGCATGAAATATCTCATAAAATTACAAAAATATGAGTAATCATTCATGACTTATTTACATGAAAACAAAATTACATATCCTTTATATCTAATCCATACACCAACGACCAAAAACACCTACAAACACTTTCATTCTTCAATTTTCTTCATCTAATTGATCTCTCTCAAGTTCTATCTTCAAGTTCTAAGTGTTCTTCATATATTCTACAAGTTCTAGTTACATAAAATCAAGAATACTTTCAAGTTTGCTAGCTCACTTCCAATCTTGTAAGGTGATCATCCAATCTCAAGAAATCTTTGTTTCTTACAGTAGGTTATCATTCTAATACAAGGTAATAATCATATTCAAACTTTGGTTCAATTTCTATAACTATAACAATCTTATTTCAAGTGATGATCTTACTTGAACTTGTTTTCGTGTCATGATTCTGCTTCAAGAACTTCGAGCCATCCAAGGATACGTTGAAGCTAGATCCATTTTTATCTTTTCCAGTAGGTTTATCCAAGGAACTTAAGGTAGTAATGATGTTCATAACATCATTCGATTCATACATATAAAGCTATCTTATTCGAAGGTTTAAACTTGTAATCACTAGAACATAGTTTAGTAAATTCTAAACTTGTTCGCAAATAAAAGTTAATCCTTCAAACTTGACTTTTAAAATCAACTAAACACATGTTCTATATCTATATGATATGCTAACTTAATGATTTAAAACCTGGAAACACGAAAAACACCGTAAAACCGGATTTACGCCGTCGTAGTAACACCGCGGGCTGTTTTGGGTTAGTTAATTAAAAACTATGATAAACTTTGATTTAAAAGATGTTATTCTGAGAAAATGATTTTTATTATGAACATGAAACTATATCCAAAAATTATGGTTAAACTCAAAGTGGAAGTATGTTTTCTAAAATGGTCATCTAGACGTCGTTCTTTCGACTGAAATGACTACCTTTACAAAAACGACTTGTAACTTATTTTTATGACTATAAACCTATACTTTTTCTGTTTAGATTCATAAAATAGAGTTCAATATGAAACCATAGCAATTTGATTCACTCAAAACGGATTTAAAATGAAGAAGTTATGGGTAAAACAAGATTGGATAATTTTTCTCATTTTAGCTACGTGAAAATTGGTAACAAATCTATTCCAACCATAACTTAATCAACTTGTATTGTATATTATGTAATCTTGAGATACCATAGACACGTATACAATGTTTCGACCTATCATGTCGACACATCTATATATATTTCGGAACAACCATAGACACTCTATATGTGAATGTTGGAGTTAGCTATACAGGGTTGAGGTTGATTCCAAAATATATATAGTTTGAGTTGTGATCAATACTAAGATACGTATACACTGGGTCGTGGATTGATTCAAGATAATATTTATCGATTTATTTCTGTACATCTAACTGTGGACAACTAGTTGTAGGTTACTAACGAGGACAGCTGACTTAATAAACTTAAAACATCAAAATATATTAAAAGTGTTGTAAATATATTTTGAACATACTTTGATATATATGTATATATTGTTATAGGTTCGTGAATCAACCAGTGGCCAAGTCTTACTTCCCGACGAAGTAAAAATCTGTGAAAGTGAGTTATAGTCCCACTTTTAAAATCTAATATTTTTTGGATGAGAATACATGCAGGTTTTATAAATGATTTACAAAATAGACACAAGTACGTGAAACTACATTCTATGGTTGAATTATCGAAATCGAATATGCCCCTTTTTATTAAGTCTGGTAATCTAAGAATTAGGGAACAGACACCCTAATTGACGCGAATCCTAAAGGTAGATCTATTGGGCCCAACAAGCCCCATCCAAAGTACCGGATGCTTTAGTACTTCGAAATTTATATCATATCCGAAGGGTGTCCCGGAATGATGGGGATATTCTTATATATGCATGTTGTTAATGTCGGTTACCAGGTGTTCACCATATGAATGATTTTTATCTCTATGTATGGGATGTGTATTGAAATATGAAATCTTGTGGTCTATTGTTACGATTTGATATATATAGGTTAAACCTATAACTCACCAACATTTTTGTTGACGTTTAAAGCATGTTTATTCTCAGGTGAATACTAAGAGCTTCCGCTGTTGCATACTAAAATAAGGACAAGATTTGGAGTCCATGTTTGTATGATATTGTGTAAAAACTGCATTCAAGAAACTGATTTCGATGTAACATATTTGTATTGTAAACCATTATGTAATGGTCGTGTGTAAACAGGATATTTTAGATTATCATTATTTGATAATCTACGTAAAGCTTTTTAAACCTTTATTTATGAAATAAAGGTTATGGTTTGTTTTAAAAATGAATGCAGTCTTTGAAAAACGTCTCATATAGAGGTCAAAACCTCGCAACGAAATCAATTAATATGGAACGTTTTTAATTAATAAGAACGGGACATTTCAGTTGGTATCCGAGCGTTGGTCTTAGAGAACCAGAATTTTGCATTAGTGTGTCTTATCTAGTTTGTTAGGATGCATTAGTGAGTCTGGACTTCGACCGTGTTTACTTGAAAAATGATTGCTTAACAAATTTTGTTGGAAACTATATATTTTTAACATTTGAATATTATGTGATATATTAATCTCTTAACGCGTTTGATATTATGTGATAGATGTCTACCTCTAGAACAAGTCCCATTGACTCACCTAATAATAATGAAGAGTCAAATGTAAATTGGAATGATTCGTGGACTGATTCACAAGTTCCCGAAGAGGAACCAGAAGAAGAGTCGGAACCGGAAGAAGAATCGGAACCGGAAGAAGAATCGGAACCGGATGAAGAAATAGAACCGGTGGGGGAAATAATAAAACGGTTAAGTAAAAGAAAATCCTCAACCAACTGACCAAGGTTAATTATGGTCAATGGTGTTTCCGCCAAGGAAGCAAAATATTGGGAGGATTACTAATTCTCCGATGAATCGGATTCCGACGAGAATTCCGATGATGTTATAGAAATTACCCCAACTGAATTTAAAAAGGCAAAAGAAAATAATAAGGGAAAGGGCATAAAAATAGAGAAATCTAATTCCAACCCCGATGAACTTTATATGTATCGTCAACCCCCGAAGTCCTTAAGTTGTAACAATGACCCGGGAACCTCTAAACCACCAGGTTTTTCTAAACCAATGTGGATCACGACGGCTCGTATTAGGAGAACATCATATATCCCTAGAAACTTGGCAAAACGAACCAAAACCGAAGAAGAAGAAACAAGCGAGTCGGAATAAGATAGTTGTATTCGTGTGGTGTAATATAAGTAATATAGTGTGCTTATGCTTTATGATATATGTAAAAATTGCTTGTATTAATAAGTATATTTTTTTTTATGAATCTAACTCTTGTCTATTTTACAGTATAAAAACACAAAATGGATAGATAACCCAATATTTTAAGAGACCTACCCGGAGACATGATTGATGAAATCTTGTCTAGAGTCGATCAGAATTCTTCGGCACAACTATTTAAGGCGAGATCAGTTTGTAAGACATTCGAAGAACGTTCCAAGAATGCCTTGGTTTATAAAAGGCTTTCGTTCGAAAGATGGGGGATATCACATTGGGAAATCCATAAGTTACGATGTGTTTACTTTGACGCATATATTGCGGTGAACCTAAATGCTATTTTACGCAATGGGTTAAGAAATTATTTTGACTCAATATATCCGAATATTGGACTTCGTGATTTAGAAAAAGCGGCTAACATGCAACATAAAGAAGCATGTTATGCTTACGGATTAGTAATGTTCGCTTCTCACCAAAGTGAGAACAAGAACATCGGGCTACAACTATTAAACAAAACGTTCCCACAAGTGACGGAGTCGGTAATTGGGGTAAGAAATGAGGTTTTTAGATTGTTACGGGACTGTTGGACATTACGTAACCCTCGTCCCTTTGACGACGTTACAACACGCTGTCTTATCAACGGCCATAACGGTTATGTTCCACAAGACCAAGGATGGGAAGTAATCCTAGTAAAACCAGAATGCATGACTTGTTTCTGGACGTATGAATTACGTGTCTTTATTGCCTTTGCTGAACGACTTGTGTACTAGCTAGAATTATCTTCACAACCATCTTGTATCAAATTTATTGTGTGCTATATTTCATGCTATATGTAAAATAAGCGGTATTGTAAGTTTGTAAAATATTGTGTAAAAGTTTGAACGCGAAATATTATTATAATCAGTTTTTCATATAGAATTGTAGTAGTTGAATTGTATATTAGCTACTAAGTATGAACTTAACGGGTAGGTACTACCCGAATTTAAACTTATAAAACGCTAATATGAAGAAAAAGCTTTTATAAATGAGTTCATATTATGCTACGAAATACTATTAACTACTCTTAATATTCTGTATGATTAACTTGTTCCATTTGACTATTTTGAAGGAAATGGCACCGACTACTCGACACACAGTGAATATGAATGAAGAGGAATTCCGTACTTTTCTAGCTTCAAACATAGCCGCAGTACAGGCTGCGCTACATACCAACAATAACCTTGGATCGAGCAGTACAGGAAATCGTGTAGGATGCACCTACAAAGAATTCACTGCCTGCAAACCTTTGGAATTTGATGGAACCGAAGGACCGATCGGATTGAAACGGTGGACCGAGAAGGTCGAATCGGTGTTTACCATAAGTAAGTGTACTGAAGAGGACAAAGTGAAGTACGCTACGCATACCTTCACAGGTTCTGCGTTAACATGGTGGAATACCTATCTAGAGCAAGTGGGACAAGACGATGCGTACGCACTACCGTGATCAGCATTCAAGCACTTGATGAACGAGAAGTACCGTCCCAGAACCGAGGTCAATAAGCTCAAGACAGAACTTAGAGGGTTACGAACCCAAGGATTTGATATTACCACGTACGAAAGACGATTCACAGAATTGTGCCTATTGTGTCCGGGAGCATTCGAAGATGAGGAAGAGAAGATCGACGCGTTTGTGAAAGGATTACCGGAAAGAATCCAAGAAGATATAAGTTCACACGAGCCCTCCTCCATACAACAGGCATGTAGAATGGCTCACAAACTAGTGAACCAGATTGAAGAAGAAATTAAAGAACAGACTGCTGAAGAGGCCAATGTGAAGCAAGTCAAAAGAAAGTGGGAGGAAAACGGTGATAAGAATCACCAATACAACAACAACAGCAATTACAACAATAATCGCAACAATTATCCCATCAATCGCAACTATAACAAACGGCCCAACAACAACAACAACAACAACAACAACAACAGCAACAACAACAATCATCCTAATAACAATAATAACCGCAACAACAACAACAATCAGAAGCAGCTATGCCAAAGGTGTGAAAAGAATTACTCGGGGTTCTGCACCAAATTTTGCAACAAGTGTAAAAGAAATGGTCATAGCGCGGCGAAGTGTGAGGTCTATGGACCAGGGGTTAATAGAACGAAAGGAACAAATGGTGTCGGAACGAGTAATGGCGGAGCAAGTAGTGTCGGAGCAAGTTATGCCAATGTAGTTTGTTATAAATATGGAAAACCGGGCCACATTATTAGAAATTGCCCGAACCAGGAGAACACGAATGGACAAGGCCGCGGAAGAGTTTTCAATATTAATGCGGCAGAGGCACAGGAAGACCCGGAGCTTGTTACAGGTACGTTTCTTATTGACAATAAATCTGCTTACGTTTTATTTGATTCGGGTGCGGATAGAAGCTATATGAGTAGAGATTTTTGTGCTAAATTAAGTTGTCCATTGACGCCTTTGGATAGTAAATTTTTACTCGAATTAGCAAATGGTAAATTAATTTCAGCAGATAATATATGTCGGAATCGAGAAATTAAACTGGTTAGCGAAACATTTAAGATTGATTTGATACCAGTAGAGTTAGGGAGTTTTGATGTGATAATCGGTATGGATTGGTTGAAAGAAGTGAAAGCAGAGATCGTTTGTTACAAAAATGCAATTCGCATTATACGAGAAAAAGGAAAACCCTTAATGGTGTACGGAGAAAAGGGCAACACGAAGCTACATCTTATTAGTAATTTGAAGGCACAAAAACTAATAAGAAAAGGTTGCTATGCTGTTCTAGCACACGTCGAGAAAGTACAAACTGAAGAAAAGAGCATCAATGATGTTTCCATTGTAAAAGAATTTCCCGATGTATTTCCGAAAGAATTACCGGGATTACCCCCACATCGATCCGTTGAATTTCAAATAGATCTTGTACCAGGAGCTGCACCAATAGCTCGTGCTCCTTACAGACTCGCACCCAGCGAGATGAAAGAACTGCAAAGCCAATTACAAGAACTTTTAGAGCGTGGTTTCATTCGACCAAGCACATCACCGTGGGGAGCTCCTGTTTTGTTTGTCAAGAAGAAAGATGGTACATTCAGGTTGTGTATCGACTACCGAGAGTTGAACAAACTTACCCTCAAGAACCGCTACCCACTACCGAGAATCGACGACTTATTTGATCAACTACAAGGCTCGTCAGTTTATTCAAAGATTGACTTACGTTCCGGGTATCATCAAATGCGGGTGAAAGAAGATGATATTCCAAAGACTGCTTTCAGAACACGTTACGGTCATTACGAGTTTATGGTCATGCCGTTTGGTTTAACTAATGCACCAGCTATGTTCATGGACCTTATGAACCGAGTGTGTGGACCATACCTTGACAAGTTTGTCATTGTTTTTATTGATGACATACTTATTTACTCAAAGAATGACCAAGAACATGGGGAACACTTGAGAAAGGTGTTAGAAGTATTGAGGAAGGAAGAATTGTACGCTAAGTTTTCAAAGTGTGCATTTTGGTTGGAAGAAGTTCAATTCCTCGGTCACATAGTGAACAAAGAAGGTATTAAGGTGGATCCGGCAAAGATAGAAACTGTTGAAAAGTGGGAAACCCCGAAAACTCCGAAACACATACGCCAGTTTTTAGGACTAGCTGGTTACTACAGAAGGTTCATCCAAGACTTTTCCAGAATAGCAAAACCCTTGACTGCATTAACGCATAAAGGGAAGAAATTTGAATGGAATGATGAACAAGAGAAAGCGTTTCAGTTATTGAAGAAAAAGCTAACTACGGCACCTATATTGTCATTTCCTGAAGGGAATAATGATTTTGTGATTTATTGTGACGCATCAAAGCAAGGTCTCGGTTGTGTATTAATGCAACGAACGAAGGTGATTGCTTATGCGTCTAGACAATTGAAGATTCACGAACAAAATTATACGACGCATGATTTGGAATTAGGCGCGGTTGTTTTTGCATTAAAGACTTGGAGGCACTACTTATATGGGGTCAAAAGTATTATATATACCGACCACAAAAGTCTTCAACACATATTTAATCAGAAACAACTGAATATGAGGCAGCGTAGGTGGATTGAATTATTGAATGATTACGACTTTGAGATTCATTACCACCCGGGAAAGGCAAATGTGGTAGCCGATGCCTTGAGCAGGAAGGACAGAGAACCCATTCGAGTAAAATCTATGAATATAATGATTCATAATAACCTTACTACTCAAATAAAGGAGGCGCAACAAGGAGTTTTAAAAGAGGGAAATTTAAAGGATGAAATACCCAAAGGATCGGAGAAGCATCTTAATATTTGGGAAGACGGAACCCGGTATAGGGCTGAAAGGATTTAGGTACCAAAATTTGGAGATATGAGAGAAATGGTACTTAGAGAAGCTCATAAAACCAGATACTCAATACATCCTGGAACGGGGAAGATGTACAAGGATCTCAAGAAACATTTTTGGTGGCCGGGTATGAAAGCCGATGTTGCTAAATACGTAGGAGAATGTTTGACATGTTCTAAGGTCAAAGCTGAGCATCAAAAACCATCAGGTCTACTTCAAAAACCCGAAATCCCGGAATGGAAATGGGAAAACATTACCATGGATTTTATCACTAAATTGCCAAGGACTACAAGTGGTTTTGATACTATTTGGGTAATAGTTGATCATCTCACCAAATCAGCACACTTCCTGCCAATAAGAGAAGATGACAAGATGGAGAAGTTAGCACGACTGTATTTGAAGAAAGTCATCTCCAGACATGGAATACCAATCTCTATTATCTCTGATAGGGATGGTAGATTTATTTCAAGATTCTGGCAGACATTACAGCAAGCATTAGGAACTCGTCTAGACATGAGTACTGCCTATCATCCACAAACTGATGGGCAGAGCGAAAGGACGATACAAACGCTTGAAGACATGCTACAAGCATGTGTTATTGATTTCGGAAACAGTTGGGATCGACATCTACCGTTAGCAGAATTTTCCTACAACAACAGCTACCATTCAAGCATTGAGATGGCGCCGTTTGAAGAACTTTATGGTAGAAAGTGCAGGTCTCCGATTTTTTGGAGTGAAGTGGGGGATAGACAGATTACGGGTCCAGAGATTATACAAGAAACTACCGAGAAGATCATCCAAATTCAACAACGGTTGAAAACCGCCCAAAGTCGACAAAAGAGCTACGCTGACATTAAAAGAAAAGATATAGAATTTGAAATTGGAGAGATGGTCATGCTTAAAGTTGCACCTTGGAAAGGCGTTGTTCGATTTGGTAAACGAGGGAAATTAAATCCAAGGTATATTGGACCATTCAAGATTATTGATCGTGTCGGACCAGTAGCTTACCGACTAGAGTTACCTCAACAACTCGCGGCTGTACATAACACTTTCCACGTCTCGAATTTGAAGAAATGTTTTGCTAAAGAAGATCTCACTATTCCGTTAGATGAAATCCAAATCAACGAAAAACTTCAATTCATCGAAGAACCCGTCAAAATAATGGATCGTGAGGTTAAAAGACTTAAGCAAAACAAGATACCAATTGTTAAGGTTCGATGGAATGCTCGTAGAGGACCCGAGTTCACCTGGGAGCGTGAAGATCAGATGAAGAAGAAATACCCGCATCTATTTCCAGAAGATTCGTCAACACCTTCAACAGCTTAAAATTTCGGGACGAAATTTATTTAACGGGTAGGTACTGTAGTGACCCGAACTTTTCCATGTTTATATATATTAATTGAGATTGATATTTACATGATTAAATGTTTCCAACATATTAAGCAATCAAACTTGTTAAGACTTGATTAATTGAAATATGTTTCATATAGACAATTGACCACCCAAGTTGACCGGTGATTCACGAACGTTAAAACTTGTAAAAACTATATGATGACATATATATGGATATATATATAGTTAACATGATACTATGATAAGTAAACATATCATTAAGTATATTAACAATGAACTACATATGTAAAAACAAGACTACTAACTTAATGATTTTTAAACGAGACATATATGTAACGATTATCGTTGTAAAGACATTTAATGTATATATATCATATTAAGAGATATTCATACATGATAATATCATGATAATATAATAATTTAAAATCTCATTTGATATTATAAACATTGGTTTAATAACATTTAACAAGATCGTTAACCTAAAGGTTTCAAAACAACACTTACATGTAACGACTAACGATGACTTAACGACTCAGTTAAAATGTATATACATGTAGTATTTTAATATGTATTTATACACTTTTGAAAGACTTCAATACACTTATCAAAATACTTCTACTTAACAAAAATTCTTACAATTACATCCTCATTCAGTTTCATCAACAATTCTACTCGTATGCACCAGTATTCGTACTCGTACAATACACAGCTTTTAGATGTATGTACTATTGGTATATACACTCCAATGATCATCTCTTAGCAGCCCATGTGAGTCACCTAACACATGTGGGAACCATCATTTGGCAACTAGCATGAAATATCTTATAAAATTACAAAAATATGAGTAATCATTCATGACTTATTTACATGAAAACAAAATTACATATCCTTTATATCTAATCCATACACCAACGACCAAAAACACCTAAAAACACTTTCATTCTTCAATTTTCTTCATCTAATTAATCTCTCTCAAGTTCTATCTTCAAGTTCTAAGTGTTCTTCATATATTCTACAAGTTCTAGTTACATAAAATCAAGAATACTTTCAAGTTTGCTAGCTCACTTCCAATCTTGTAAGGTGATCATCCAATGTAATGACCCGGAAATTTCCGACCAAATTTAAACCTTAAACTTTATATGTTTCCGACACGATAAGCAAAATCTGTAATGTTGAGTCTAGAAAGTTTGAAATCTCTATTTATGTAACCAATTACCCTCTGACCAAGCCTGACGATTCACGAACAATTAATTGTACATTGTGTGTGTATATATATATATATATAAATAAAATTTGAAAATGTAATTTGAAATAATAAATGTTGATGTTATATGTAATTATGTGATAAAAATATTTTTACCTTTTTAGATCAAATTTTAGTACTCCGTACATAGCATTAGGAACAGAAAATAAACAATTATTGAATTTTTTGATCAGGTTTTAAGCAGTTAATGAGTGGAATAATTAATTATTTTTAACCTAAAAGTTTGACATTTTTAGGAACACTTTCATGTATTAACTGTTTAGCACCGGACACGATATATTATCCGTAAACAATGAACGTAGACTGAATATTGATGTACTTGATATTTTGATTCACTGTACTTGATATTTTGATTTACTGTATTTGATATTTTGGTTTTTATATTCTATATTAATTAGTAAGTTAACAATTATTAACATTATGATCATACTACTTATATTATATATATGTAAGTAAGTATATAGAAACTTAAGGAGAGAACTCTTCTCCTTTTCATTTGTTGCACGACACCAAAGAAAACTATCATGGCCAACCACCACGAGCCACTGGAGAACCACCGTAAGTACCATCACCTTCCACCATCACTTCTACCACCGAAGATCACCACAAACCGCCTTCTCTCTCTACAATTCTTCTCCAAGACAACCAACTTGAAACCACCATAATCTTCACCACCACTGTGAACCATAGCAGACTACCACCACCACACCATTACTCTTTCTCTCTTCTCTCTTTATCTATCTCTTTCTTCTCTCTCACTATCCCTTTCTTTCATTCCTAATTGTAAACGAGAACCTCACCCAACTATCAAATTCGATCACTTTTCTTCTCCATCACCCATTACCGCCACCTTGAACCGCCCCCGTAAACATCACAAACTGAGACGCCACGACAACCACCACCTTTTATATTTAGTTATTTTTCTTTCTCTTCTTTGTTCCAGGTCCACGCTACTGCCCATTCGTTTCTGTTGTTACAGCGTTTAAACCACCAAACATGTCAAAACCCACCCATGATATCACCCCAAAAACCGAACACCTCCTTCATCTGTTTTTCTTTTAAATCTTGAATGATGCTACTGTAAGTGGGTCAAGAAGATACGCGTTTCTTGAAAAAAAATATGCGTTTTTTTTTAGTGTAACAATACACGTTTTGTATAACTAAGTACACGGTCAGCGTAATTCATTTTGGTTATTACTGTTCCCGTAAATCATTTCATATCTGCTTCGTTTTAACTGTTAACGAAGGAAGTAAAATGTTGATGATGAGGAGAAGATATGGATGATGATAATGATAAATAGTTCTGGGTTTTGTATTTTAAAAGGTGAAGAAGAAAATTGGCCGATAGTATATAAGTTTAATCAGGGGATTTAAAATAGAATTGAATTTACAGAGCGATGGTTGAGGATGTGGGTGTTAAACCGAGAGGTCTTGTGTTCGAACCTAGGCTACTGCAAGTATTTTTTTTTTAATAAAAGCTGTCTTGTGAGCGTGGGCTTGTGTAATGGGCTGTTAAAAGGTTTGATACTTGGGCTGCAAAAGAGAGTTAGGCTGGAAATATAGTTGGGCCGCAGAAAATAGGTTAAATATATATAAACCTCAATGTAAATAAGAAACGACGAGTTAGATGAACGGTTATGGGAATTGACGGTATTCGAGAGGTCACGGGTTCGAACCCGGTTTATGCCACTTTCTTTTTAAATCAAGATTTTGAGGTAGTTATTATATTTTTAATTATTATTACTTCTTTATTTTCATTATCATTATTATTATTATTATTGATATTATTATTATACTAATACTAATATTAAAATTAGGATTATTATTATTACTACTATCATTTATGATTATTATTAACAATAGTGTTAAATGTTTAAAAAGATTATTGTTATTTTTATTATTAACACTGCTATTATTATTATTTCTATCATTACATTATTAAAGTAAATTATTATTTTTAATAAAAACTATTATTTTTATTATTAAAAATTATTAAAATTTTCATTAATATAAATTATATTAATATTACTAGTATTATCATTAAAAACTATCAATATTATTATTATCACTACTATTATTATCATTCTTATCATTATAATTAAAATTATCATTACTATCATTATTAAAATTTTCATAAATTTTAAATTAGTATTATTTTATTATATTAAACATATTAACAGTTATTATATACAAATAACATATAATAAAATATTAATTTTGATATAATACATACACAGAGTATATATGTATATATAAATATATTAATTGGAATTCAATTACACTTACAATATAAACATTATATGTTTAATAGAAGGAATTTTGTGATTATGTGTTAATATATATATATACTTGATATAGGTTCGTGAATCCGAGGCCAACCTTATACTTGTTAAATGGTGTTATATGTATTTTTACTACAAAATACAGTATGGTGAGTATATAGTCCCTTTTAAACTCTAAATATTTTGGGATGAGAATACATGCATTTTATGATTTACGTTATGGACACAAGTGATCAAAAATAAATTCTATGTTGAGTTATACCATGGCATATCTCTTTATACTTGGTAACTACTATTTACGTGAGGAGCGTAAACGCGAATCCTGTTGATAGATCTATCGGGCTGACATCCCCAACCGGGCTGGACGACCAGCATTCAACGGTTGCACAGTACTTCGTTCTCGTATACTACACTTGGTACGGTGTAGTGGTTATTTAAGAATATGCTGCGATTGCTTTTAGTTAAGTATGGTTACCAAGTGCTCAACTGCTTTTCCATACACGAGGAGTGTATAATGTATAAACATGAAATCTTGTGGTCCATAGTTATAACGCTGCTAGCATCAAACCTATATATCTCACCAACTTTATGTTGACGTTTTAAAGCATGTTATTCTCAGGTACAAATTAAGTCTTCCGATGTGCATTAGCTCATATTAAGGACATTACTTGGAGTCAATCATCGCGATGGGACCAAATGTTGATGATTTCGTCCAGGAGGATAAGGACGGGTCTTTACAGGTGGTATCAGAGCGTTGGTCTTAGCGAACCAGGCCTTGCATTAGTGTGTCTAACTAGTAGTTGTTAGGATACATTAGTGAGTCTGGACTTTGACCGTGTCTACCTGCCAAAAAGTTTTGCTTATCATTTCTTGTCGGAAACTATCTGCTTATCATCCTTAGGAAATTGCCTGCTTATCATTCATAAGTCTAGACACGTCTTACTGCATTTATTGCATTAATAGTGTATAGACAAAAATTCATATCTTAGCGTATCTGATAATTCATATCTTAGCGCATCTGTAGACTTGCTTGACACATGCCGTAGGTTCCTCTGTAGTCTATGAAATCTTTAGTGTTATATATATAGGTATTCTATGAAGTTAGAATATCATCCTATATTTGAAAATCGTTCCACCTCGAAGATCCTTTTCATCCATCAAATTGCTCTCTTGGCGACGAACCTGAAGCACATACCGGCGAACCTATCTGAAACACCATTTTCTCTCTCATTCCTAGAGTATCTCGTCACGATTATATACTATCCCATATTTCGAATCTTATTCATCCGCTCGCCCCAACCGCCTATCATCCCGGCGTACTAGCAGAAGTTAACGAACTACGCGCTCGCGTGACAAATTTTGGAAAATATGGTGCAAAGGTTGCAAACACCAGCAGCAGCACCAGCAGCATAATTAGCACCACCATCATCAACGTCGACAGTACCCTTATTACCCCAAACCACAACCGCGCCGTAATCTCAACATCACAATCTGTACCTCAGATATCAATCTCACACGCCTCAATATTACCATCTATACTTTGAGTATGATCTTCGTTCTACATATCGTTCCACATCGATTATCTTCGCTTTACGTATCGTTCTACCTCATTTATCTTTGTTCGACATGATGATTATGTAATCTCTAATGTTTTAGAGATCATGTAATCAAGTACTAACGAAAAATCAAATGAGTTTAATATCTTATTGACTCATTAGATCCATGATTATATCCGAAGAAAATATATATGCAAGTATATTTTCATAAAGATTGTAATTAAAAAAATTCTTTCGTACAAACTATTAATGATGAAAATATTTTAACGGGTAGGTAGTACCCGAGGAATATTTAGATTTCACATTAATAAGTTACACTGTACATTCTTCGAATCTGATTCAAAGGTTATTTGCTATTCTATTTACAACCATCGATATACGAATTCGTTCATCACACAATAACCATTCCCATTCAAATTTCATATTTGGATTCTGACCTATCAGAATCCAACAAGTGGCATAATGAAGAAACATTGGACAAATTAAAAAAATTTGTTAGAAACACACGAATTAACTATGATGAATATTGTTAAGATTCCACGCTAACTGTTCCGGCTAACTGTTCCCAGCTAACTGATTAACATTTAATTTATCGCAATTTACATTCTCGCAATTTTAATTTATGCACTGTACATACTGTCGGGACACATGTGCAACAATACGTCGGATTAATTCTGAGACAACACGTTGTATAATGGGTCATGATATATATTTATTTATTTTACGCACTTTAAATAATGGGACACGTATGCAAGGTTTCGACTTATCATATCGACCCATCTATATATATATATTTCAGAACAACCATAGACACTCTATAGTTGGCTATACAGGGTTGAGGTGGATTCCAAAATTTATATATGGTTTGAGTTGTGATCGACACTGAGACCGGTACACGGGTCACGATACGTATTAATTCGAATATTATATGTTTAATTTATATATATGAATTTATTGGACCAATGGACAATCGGGCTATTGGACTGCTAACTTTGGACGAGTAAAATAAATTAAAATGTTGAATATAACATATGAAACTAAATAATTCTTCAAGTTTGCCACTTGATTTTATCCTAAACCTCATTCGTATCTTGACGAATACAATCCGTTTTCAAACCTATCATGATTCTTAAAAACACCTCGATCAAGAAGTTGAACCAGCCACACCTCGTCGACGGAAGAAAGATTTATGCATACAGTTATGCATCTGAAAAACTTTCGAAACCAAAGTTATAGTCAAAACGTATCCGCGTCGAATTCCTTATCATTCATTAGCAAAAACAACCTTACAATTCCTTTTCAAGAAGCTGATTTTGTCACAGTCCCACTTCGACTTCTCAGTGAGACTACTCTTATTATAACCTCGATATTTATACGTCATTCTTTCGCCATCGTTACCGGAGAACCTATTATATTTCATAACATCATTGGCAGATGTACCAGCAGATCGTCATCTCTTTGGCGAAATCCGCAATCAGTATTTTGAAAATCTCGTAGAACTTCTCCAGTTATACCCATAACGTTTATTCCTAAGAATTTCATACTCCGAATGTGAAGTTTCTGAAAAATACCCTGAACTATGAAGTAGTTTTTGAAATGCTGATGAAGCAACAAAAACTGTAAACGACTTTAACAAGTCAAAAAGTACAGTGTGTTAAAAAAGCTCAGAAAAAGAGAAGGGTTGGAACTGAAAAACGGATTGAGCAAAGTATGAAGGAAGGTATGAATAAATCACAAGAACTGAATCTGCTTTCAAAGAATCCAAATGATTCAGTGTCTGCTGAAATCATTAGTAAGAACCCTACTCCTTATTCTAAATCTTCCCAGATGTTATTCTTCATCATCATCGTATTTTAGATATTATAAGATATTTTCATATCTTCTGTTAAACATATCCTCCATATTTCTGGAGATATTTTCACAACTATACTTATCCGAGATCATGTATCTCTCCGTAATATCTGCGTTACGACATAAAAGAAACTGTGTTAGTTTCTAAATTCTAAAACCTTCAAGTTTAAAATAGGAATTTTTGAAGCAGTGTTGGGAACTGATGCATGAATTAATATAATATAATGAAACTTGATCAACTTCATTATATTACAGTAAGTTATGTTGAGTTTCTAATGGAATGTGATGATTCACAGTACCATCCTCATATGCCATGTTACACGGCTCTTACATTCTATCCAATCTCTAAACATATCAAGAAAATATTCTCTTGATGATTCGGTCTTTTCCAAGATATTCTGGTGATTTGATAAATAAAAATCGTGTCATTACCACTTCCTTCTAAGAGCATTAGCTATGTTCATTCTGAATTTCATACCTACGAATTCCGAACCATTACTCGCTTGACTTAAAGTCGGGAAGATAAAACGAAAACATGAAGCTTTGAAAAATAATGAAGAATACAAAGGCCGAAAACCACCCAGGATTTACAAACCGTGTATATCAATACGTATTGTAACGTAAAGACACGAGAGAATTAAAAATATTATAATTCCGAGAAAATGATAGAAGTAAA
This sequence comes from Rutidosis leptorrhynchoides, assembly GCF_046630445.1. NCBI lineage: Eukaryota > Viridiplantae > Streptophyta > Magnoliopsida > Asterales > Asteraceae > Rutidosis > Rutidosis leptorrhynchoides. The sequence goes on along the minus strand of NC_092334.1, from coordinate 139,208,763 downwards.
TAGATTCTTCTGGCGGTAAATGAAAGAGAAGAATGAAAGATATGAAAGTTAGAAGTATAATAAGAATCAAAACGGGATGGAGCATATTAAGGAATGAGTAGAGGGGAAAAGAATAGAAGGTGTGAGTTGTAAAGAAACGAAGGGGTGAATTTATAGTGAAGTATCCGACAAAGAAATCGAAACAGATTGCTGCATTAAATCAAAGAAGATCCTGATCGCCGAAGAACCAAATCTTATTACGTAAGATTTTCTTTAAATTCCGTGAATTCCGGAAATTTATCCTAACCACATTATCGGTTAAAACGATTCCCTATTTACTCATTTCACTCATTCGTGATAGCTTCACTCGTACGCTTCATATAATTCAATCTTTTTATCTACATTACTCAATGATGATAAAACTCCATTATAGCCTCATATTCATCATGAAAACATCCTCATTACTATCTATAATGATCTCTATCAAATTTCGAGGACGAAATTTCTTTAACGGGTGGGTACTGTAATGACCCGGAAATTTCCGACCAAATTTAAACCTTAAACTTTATATGTTTCCGACACGATAAGCAAAATCTGTAATGTTGAGTCTAGAAAGTTTGAAATCTCTATTTATGTAACCAATTACCCTCTGACCAAGCCTGACGATTCACGAACAATTAATTGTACATTGTGTGTGTATATATATATATAAAAATAAAATTTGAAAATGTAATTTGAAATAATAAATGTTGATGTTATATGTAATTATGTGATAAAAATATTTTTACCTTTTTAGATCAAATTTTAGTACTCCGTACATAGCATTTGGAACAGAAAATAAACAATTATTGAATTTTTTGATCAGGTTTTAAGCAGTTAATGAGTGGAATAATTAATTATTTTTAACCTAAAAGTTTGACATTTTTAGGAACACTTTCATGTATTAACTGTTTAGCACTGGACACGATATATTATCCGTAAACTATGAACGTCGACTGAATATTGATGTACTTGATATTTTGATTCACTGTACTTGATATTTTGATTTACTGTATTTGATATTTTGGTTTTTATATTCTATATTAATTAGTAAGTTAACAATTATTAACATTATGATCATACTACTTATATTATATATATGTAAGTAAGTATATAGAAACTTAAGGAGAGAACTCTTCTCCTTTTCATTTGTTGCACGACACCAAAGAAAACTATCATGGCCAACCACCACGAGCCACTGGAGAACCACCGTAAGTACCATCACCTTCCACCATCACTTCTACCACCGAAGATCACCACAAACCGCCTTCTCTCTCTACAATTCTTCTCCAAGACAACCAACTTGAAACCACCTTAATCTTCACCACCACCGTGAACCATAGCAGACTACCACCACCACACCATTACTCTTTCTCTCTTCTCTCTTTATCTATCTCTTTCTTCTCTCTCACTATCCCTTTCTTTCATTCCTAATTGTAAACGAGAACCTCACCCAACTATCAAATTCGATCACTTTTCTTCTCCATCACCCATTACCGCCACCTTGAACCGCCCCCGTAAACATCACAAACTGAGACGCCACGACAACCACCACCTTTTATATTTAGTTATTTTTCTTTCTCTTCTTTGTTCCAGGTCCACGCTACTGCCCATTCGTTTCTGTTGTTACAGCGTTTAAACCACCAAACATGTCAAAACCCACCCATGACATCACCCCAAAAACCGAACACCTCCTTCATCTGTTTTTCTTTTAAATCTTGAATGATGCTACTGTAAGTGGGTCAAGAAGATACGCGTTTCTTGAAAAAAAATATGCGTTTTTTTTTAGTGTAACAATACACGTTTTGTATAACTAAGTACACGGTCAGCGTAATTCATTTTGGTTATTACTGTTCCCGTAAATCATTTCATATCTGCTTCGTTTTAACTGTTAACGAAGGAAGTAAAATGTTGATGATGAGGAGAAGATATGGATGATGATAATGATAAATAGTTCTGGGTTTTGTATTTTAAAAGGTGAAGAAGAAAATTGGCCGATAGTATATAAGTTTAATCAGGGGATTTAAAATAGAATTGAATTTACAGAGCGATGGTTGAGGATGTGGGTGTTAAACCGAGAGGTCTTGTGTTCGAACCTAGGCTACTGCAAGTATTTTTTTTTTTTAATAAAAGCTGTCTTGTGAGCGTGGGCTTGTGTAATGGGCTGTTAAAAGGTTTGATACTTGGGCTGCAAAAGAGAGTTAGGCTGGAAATATAGTTGGGCCGCAGAAAATAGGTTAAATATATATAAACCTCAATGTAAATAAGAAACGACGAGTTAGATGAACGGTTATGGGAATTGACGGTATTCGAAAGGTCACGGGTTCGAACCCGGTTTATGCCACTTTCTTTTTAAATCAAGATTTTGAGGTAGTTATTATATTTTTAATTATTATTACTTCTTTATTTTCATTATCATTATTATTATTATTGATATTATTATTATACAAATACTAATATTAAAATTAGGATTATTATTATTACTACTATCATTTATGATTATTATTAACAATAGTGTTAAATGTTTAAAAAGATTATTGTTATTTTTATTATTAACACTGCTATTATTATTATTTCTATCATGACATTATTAAAGTAAATTATTATTTTTAATAAAAACTATTATTTTTATTATTAAAAATTATTAAAATTTTCATTAATATAAATTATATTAATATTACTAGTATTATCATTAAAAACTATCAATATTATTATTATCACTACTATTATTATCATTCTTATCATTATAATTAAAATTATCATTACTATCATTATTAAAATTTTCATAAATTTTAAATTAGTATTATTTTATTATATTAAACATATTAACAGTTATTATATACAAATAACATATAATAAAATATTAATTTTGATATAATACATACACAGAGTAAATATGTATATATAAATATATTAATTGGAATTCAATTACACTTACAATATAAACATTATATGTTTAATAGAAGGAATTTTGTGATTATGTGTTAATATATATATACTTGATATAGGTTCGTGAATCCGAGGCCAACCTTATACTTGTTAAATGGTGTTATATGTATTTTTACTACAAAATACAGTATGGTGAGTATATAGTCCCTTTTAAACTCTAAATATTTTGGGATGAGAATACATGCATTTTATGATTTACGTTATGGACACAAGTGATCAAAAATAAATTCTATGTTGAGTTGTACCATGGCATATCTCTTTATACTTGGTAACTACTATTTACGTGAGGAGCGTAAACGCGAATCCTGTTGATAGATCTATCGGGCTGACATCCCCAACCGGGATGGACGACCAGCATTCAACGGTTGCACAGTACTTCCTTCTCGTATACTACACTTGGTACGGTGTAGTGGTTATTTAAGAATATGCTGCGATTGCTTTTAGTTAAGTATGGTTACCAAGTGCTCAACTGCTTTTCCATACACGAGGAGTGTATAATGTATAAACATGAAATCTTGTAGTCCATAGTTATAACGCTGCTAGCATCAAACCTATATATCTCACCAACTTTATGTTGACATTTTAAAGCATGTTATTCTCAGGTACAAATTAAGTCTTCCGATGTGCATTAGCTCATATTAAGGACATTATTTGGAGTCAATCATCGCGATGGGACCAAATGTTGATAATTTCGTCCAGGAGGATAAGGACGGGTCTTTACATCCAACCTCAAGAAATCTTTGTTTCTTACAGTAGGTTATCATTCTAATACAAGGTAATAATCATATTCAAACTTTGGTTCAATTTCTATAACTATAACAATCTTATTTCAAGTGATGATCTTACTTGAACTTGTTTTCGTGTCATGATTCTGCTTCAAGAACTTCGAGCCATCCAAGGATCCGTTGAAGCTAGATCCATTTTTCTCTTTTCCAGTAGGTTTATCCAAGGAACTTAAGGTAGTAATGATGTTCATAACATCATTCGATTCATACATATAAAGCTATCTTATTCGAAGGTTTAAACTTGTAATCACTAGAACATAGTTTAGTAAATTCTAAACTTGTTCGCAAATAAAAGTTAATCCTTCTAACTTGACTTTTAAAATCAACTAAACACATGTTCTATATCTATATGATATGCTAACTTAATGATTTAAAACCTGGAAACACGAAAAACACCGTAAAACCGGATTTACGCCGTCGTAGTAACACCGCGGGCTGTTTTGGGTTAGTTAATTAAAAACTATGATAAACTTTGATTTAAAAGATGTTATTCTGAGAAAATGATTTTTATTATGAACATGAAACTATATCCAAAAATTATGGTTAAACTCAAAGTGGAAGTATGTTTTCTAAAATGGTCATCTAGACGTCGTTCTTTCGACTGAAATGACTACCTTTACAAAAACGACTTGTAACTTATTTTTCCGACTATAAACCTATACTTTTTCTGTTTAGATTCATAAAATAGAGTTCAATATGAAACCATAGCAATTTGATTCACTCAAAACGGATTTAAAATGAAGAAGTTATGGGTAAAACAAGATTGGATAATTTTTCTCATTTTAGCTACGTGAAAATTGGTAACAAATCTATTCCAACCATAACTTAATCAACTTGTATTGTATATTATGTAATCTTGAGATACCATAGACACGTATACAATATTTCGACCTATCATGTCGACACATCTATATATATTTCGGAACAACCATAGACACTCTATATGTGAATGTTGGAGTTAGCTATACAGGGTTGAGGTTGATTCCAAAATATATATAGTTTGAGTTGTGATCAATACTGAGATACGTATACACTGGGTCGTGGATTGATTCAAGATAATATTTATCGATTTATTTCTGTACATCTAACTGTGGACAACTAGTTGTAGGTTACTAACGAGGACAGCTGACTTAATAAACTTAAAACATCAAAATATATTAAAAGTGTTGTAAATATATTTTGAACATACTTTGATATATATGTATATATTGTTATAGGTTCGTGAATCAACCAGTGGCCAAGTCTTACTTCCCGACGAAGTAAAAATCTGTGAAAGTGAGTTATAGTCCCACTTTTAAAATCTAATATATTTGGGATGAGAATACATGCAGGTTTTATAAATGATTTACATACATTCTATGGTTGAATTATCGAAATCGAATATGCCCCTTTTTATTAAGTCTGGTAATCTAAGAATTAGGGAACAGACACCCTAATTGACGCGAATCCTAAAGGTAGATCTATTGGGCCCAACAAGCCCCATCCAAAGTACCGGATGCTTTAGTACTTCGAAATTTATATCATATCCGAAGGGTGTCCCGGAATGATGGGGATATTCTTATATATGCATCTTGTTAATGTCGGTTACCAGGTGTTCACCATATGAATGATTTTTATCTCTATGTATGGGATGTGTATTGAAATATGAAATCTTGTGGTCTATTGTTACGATTTGATATATATAGGTTAAACCTATAACTCACCAACATTTTTGTTGACGTTTAAAGCATGTTTATTCTCAGGAGAATACTAAGAGCTTCCGCTGTTGCATACTAAAATAAGGACAAGATTTGGAGTCCATGTTTGTATGATATTGTGTAAAAACTGCATTCAATAAACTGATTTCGATGTAACATATTTGTATTGTAAACCATTATGTAATGGTCGTGTGTAAACAGGATATTTTAGATTATCATTATTTGATAATCTACGTAAAGCTTTTTAAACCTTTATTTATGAAATAAAGGTTATGGTTTGTTTTAAAAATGAATGCAGTCTTTGAAAAACGTCTCATATAGAGGTCAAAACCTCGCAACGAAATCAATTAATATGGAACATTTTTAATCAATAAGAACGGGACATTTCACTACATATGTAAAAACAAGACTACTAACTTAATGATTTTTAAACGAGACATATATGTAACGATTATCGTTGTAAAGACATTTAATGTATATATATCATATTAAGAGATATTCATACATGATAATATCATGATAATATAATAATTTAAAATCTCATTTGATATTATAAACATTGGGTTAACAACATTTAACAAGATCGTTAACCTAAAGGTTTCAAAACAATACTTACATGTAACGACTAACGATGACTTAACGACTCAGTTAAAATGTATATACATGTAGTGTTTTAATATGTATTTATACACTTTTTAAAGACTTCAATACACTTATCAAAATACTTCTACTTAACAAAAATGCTTACAATTACATCCTCGTTCAGTTTCATCAACAATTCTACTCGTATGCACCCGTATTCGTACTCGTACAATACACAGCTTTTAGATGTATGTACTATTGGTATATACACTCCAATGATCAGCTCTTAGCAGCCCATGTGAGTCACCTAACACATATGGGAACCATCATTTGGCAACTAGCATGAAATATCTCATAAAATTACAAAAATATGAGTAATCATTCATGACTTATTTACATGAAAACAAAATTACATATCCTTTATATCTAATCCATACACCAACGACCAAAAACACCTACAAACACTTTCATTCTTCAATTTTCTTCATCTAATTGATCTCTCTCAAGTTCTAAGTGTTCTTCATATATTCTATAAGTTCTAGTTACATAAAATCAAGAATACTTTCAAGTTTGCTAGCTCACTTCCAATCTTGTAAGGTGATCATCCAACCTCAAGAAATCTTTGTTTCTTACAGTAGGTTATCATTCTAATATAAGGTAATAATCATATTCAAACTTTGGTTCAATTTCTATAACTATAACAATCTTATTTCAAGTGATGATCTTACTTGAACTTGTTTTCGTGTCGTGATTCTGCTTCAAGAACTTCGAGCCATCCAAGGATCCATTGAAGCTAGATCCATTTTTATCTTTTCCAGTAGGTTTATCCAAGGAACTTAAGGTAGTAATGATGTTCATAACATCATTCGATTCATACATATAAAGCTATCTTATTCGAAGGTTTAAACTTGTAATCACTAGAACATAGTTTGGTTAATTCTAAACTTATTCGCAAACAAAATTTAATCCTTCTAACTTTAATTTTAAAATCAACTAAACACATGTTCTATATCTATATGATATGCTAACTTAATGATTTAAAACCTGGAAACACGAAAAACACCGTAAAACCGGATTTACGCCGTCGTAGTAACACCGCGGGCTGTTTTGGGTTAGTTAATTAAAAACTATGATAAACTTTGATTTAAAAGTTGTTATTCTGAGAAAATAATTTTTATTATGAACATGAAACTATATCCAAAAATTATGGTTAAACTCAAAGTGGAAGTATGTTTTCTAAAATGGTCATCTAGAAGTCGTTCTTTCGACTGAAATGACTACCTTTACAAAAACGACTTGTAACTTATTTTTCCGACTATAAACCTATACTTTTTCTGTTTAGATTCATAAAATAGAGTTCAATATGAAATCATAGCAATTTGATTCACTCAAAACGGATTTAAAATGAAGAAGTTATGGGTAAAACAAGATTGGATAATTTTTCTTATTTTAGCTACGTGAAAATTGGTAACAAATCTATTCCAACCATAACTTAATCAACTTGTATTGTATATTATGTAATCTTGAGATACCATAGACACGTATACAATGTTTCAACCTATCATGTCGACACATCTATATATATTTCGGAACAACCATAGACACTCTATATGTGAATGTTGGAGTTAGCTATACAGGGTTGAGGTTGATTCCAAAATATATATAGTTTGAGTTGTGATCAATACTGAGATACGTATACACTGGGTTGTGGATTGATTCAAGATAAAATTTATCGATTTATTTCTGTACATCTAACTGTGGACAACTAGTTGTAGGTTACTAACGAGGACAGCTGACTTAATAAACTTAAAACATCAAAATATATTAAAAGTGTTGTAAATATATTTTGAACATACTTTGATATATATGTATATATTGTTATAGGTTCGTGAATCAACTAGTGGCCAAGTCTTACTTCCCGACGAAGTAAAAATCTGTGAAAGTGAGTTATAGTCCCACTTTTAAAATCTAATATTTTTGGGATGAGAATACATGCAGGTTTTATAAATGATTTACAAAATAGACACAAGTACGTGAAACTACATTCTATGGTTGAATTATCGAAATCGAATATGCCCCTTTTTATTAAGTCTGGTAATCTAAGAATTAGGGAACAGACACCCTAATTGACGCGAATCGTAAAGATAGATCTATTGGGCCTAACAAACCCCATCCAAAGTACCGGATGCTTTAGTACTTCGAAATTTATATCATATCCGAAGGGTGTCCCGGAATGATGGGGATATTCTTATATATGCATCTTGTTAATGTCGGTTACCAGGTGTTCACCATATGAATGATTTTTATCTCTATGTATGGGATGTGTATTGAAATATGAAATCTTGTGGTCTATTATTATGATTTGATATATATAGGTTAAACCTATAACTCACCAACATTTTTGTTGACGTTTTAAGCATGTTTATTCTCAGGTGATTATTAAGAGCTTCCGTTGTCGCATACTTAAATAAGGACGAGATTTGGAGTCCATGCTTGTATGATATTGTGTAAAAACTGCATTCAAGAAACTTATTTTGTTGTAACATATTTGTATTGTAAACCATTATGTAATGGTCGTGTGTAAACAGGATATTTTAGATTATCATTATTTGATAATCTACGTAAAGCTTTTTAAACCTTTATTGATGAAATAAAGGTTATGGTTTGTTTTAAAATGAATGCAGTCTTTGAATAATGTCTCATATAGAGGTCAAAACCTCGCAACGAAATCAATTAATATGGAACGTTTTTAATCAATAAGAATGGGACATTTCAGTTGTCTCAGGTACTTTCATGGTTAACTCTAATCCGGTAAGGATCCTATTTGATAGTGGTGCTAACTTATCGTTTGTTTCTCCAAGATTTGTGTCTAAGCTTGATAAATCGCTAGCTAAGACGGTGCTAGGGGTTGATGTTTGTAATGATTGTGATATTGTGTTTGGTTTCGAAACGTTTAAAATTGATCTTATCCCGATGACCTTGGGTGAATTCGATATTGTCGTTGGTATGGATTGGCTCGATCATTATAGAGCCGATATTGCATGCCATGAAAAATCTATTCATGTGAAGACCCCAAGTGGGGGAGAGTTAATTATTCATGGCGAGAGACGGAGAAGACTTGTGCCATTATGCACTTATGCACGGGCACGTCGTTTTCTTGTTAGTGGTGGCATGGCTTTTCTTGCTCGTGTAGTTGATACTCATGAAGAGCCACCATCCATTCATGAAATTTCAGTGGTTAGTGAATTCGAAGACGTTTTTCCGGATGAATTACTGGGTGTTCCGGTGGAAAGACAAGTTGAATTTCGTATTGAGTTGGTTCCGGGAGCTACTCCCATTGCTAAAACTCCTTATCGTTTAGCACCAACGGAAATGCAAGAGTTGTTAAATAAAACCCAAGAATTACTTGAAAAGGGTTTTATCCGACCGAGTGCTTCGCCATGGGGTGCTCCGGTTTTATTCGTGAAGAAGAAGGATGGTAGTATGCGGATGTGCATCGATTATCGGGAGTTGAATAAAGTGACAATAAAGAATCGTTATCCATTGCCTCAGATTGACTATTTGTTTGACCAACTCCAAGGTGCAACTTATTTCTCTAAGATTGACCAATGGTCCGGCTATCACCAAATGCGGGTCCGTGAGGAAGATATTGAGAAAATGGCCTTTCGAATGCGTTACGGGCATTTTGAGTTTGTAGTTATGCCTTTTGGTCTTACGAATGCACCGGCGGCATTCATGGATCTTATGAACCGAGTGTGCCAACCTATGTTGGACAAGTCGGTAATTGTGTTGATTGACGACATACTTGTCTATTCCAAGAGTATGAAGGAACGTGAACATCATTTGCGTGGTGTGTTGAAGACGTTGCAGAAGGAGAAGTTGTATGCAAAATTATCCAAATGTGAATTTTGGCTAAGGGAAGTTCAATTCCTTAGCCATATTGTGAACAAAGGTGGTATTCAAGTAGATCCGGGGAAGATTGAGACGGTGAAGAGTTGGGGATGATCGACTACGCCTACGGAAATCCAAAGTTTTCTCGGATTGGCCGATTATTATCGTCGGTTTATCCAAGACTTTTCTAAAATCGCTTCTCTTTTGAAAAAGTTAACGAGAAAGAACGCGAGATTTTATTGGGAAAACGAGCAAGAAATTGCTTTCCAATTGTTAAAAGAGAAGTTATGTCAAGCTCCGGTTTTAGTGTTGCCAGAAACTGTAGAAGACATGACGGTTTATTGTGATGCTTCTTTAAATGGGATCGGTTGTGTTCTAATGCAACGAGGTAAAGTCATCGCGTATGCCTCTCGACAATTAAAGGAACACAAAACTAGATATCCGACTCATGATCTTAAGTTGGCGGCGGTTGTTCATGCGTTGAAAATTTGGCACCATTACTTGTATGGTGTCAAGTGTACGATTTATTCGGATCACAAGATCTTAAAACATCTTTTTGATCAACGAGATTTGAAATATCGTCAACGTAGATGGATGGATGTGGTGAAATACTATGATTGTGAAATACTTTATCATCCGGGTAAGGCGAATGCAGTCGTGGATGCGTTAAGTCAAAAGAGTCAACATCTGGCGATACGAGTAGGATCGTTACACATGATTATTACTAACGATTTTCTTGTAAAGCTTGGCAAGATTCAAATCGAAGCTTTTGTTAACAATAAGCATGAGGAACGAATCGTGGGACAAACGGAGTTTATTACCTTAGGTCCGCATGGTTTGTTATCTTTTCAAGGAAGAGTGTGAGTGCCTAAAATGGGTGATCATCGACGAGTGCTACTTGATGAAGCACATAAGTCAAAGTATTCCATTCACCCGAGCGCGACGAAAATGTATCTTGATTTGAAGAAAGAGTATTGGTGGTCGGGCATGAAACGTGATGTTGTAAAGTATGTTGAATAATGTGTCACGTGTTTGCAAGTTAAGGCCGAGCACCAAAAGCCGTATGGTAAGTTACGAACGTTGAAAGTCCCGAAATGGAAATGGAAGCACATTACCATGGATTTCATTACAAAGCTACCAAAGATGGCGAGAACCCAATTTGATACGATTTGGGTGATAGTTGATCGGTTGAAGAAAAGTGCCTTGTTTCTTCCCATTCAGTAAATGATATCGTCGGAGACTTTGGCTAAATTATTTATCAAGGAGGTGATACCGAGGCATGGGGTTCCTATATCTATTATTTCAGATCGAGACACTCATTTCACATCTCGGTTTTGGAATAATTTTCATGAAGATATGGGTACACAATTGAGAATGAGCACGGCGTACCATCCTCAAACGGACGGTCAAACCGAACGTACGAATCAAACATTGGAGGATATGTTACGGGCGTGCATTATTGATTTCGGTGGTAGTTGGGATGAGCACTTACCATTGGTGGAATTCTCGTACAATAATAGTTATCATACTAGTATCGGGATGCCACCATATGAGATGCTTTATGGGCGGAGGTGTCGAACTCCGATTTGTTGGGGTGAAGTGGGTCAAAGAGAAATCGGGAGCACCGATTTGGTCTTAGAGACGAATAGCAAGATTGAGATGATTAGGACTCATTTGAAAGCGGCTCAAGATAGACAAAAGTCGAATGCCAACAAACGTAGGCGATTGTTTGAATTCCAAGAGGGGGACATGGTGATACTTAAGGTTTCGCCATGGAAGGGTATTATTCGTTTTCAAAAATGGGGAAAGTTAGCTCCACGGTTTATTGGGCCATTCAAGATTTTAGCTCGTGTTGGTGAAGTGGCGTATCGTTTTTAATTACCCGAAGAACTTGCGGGGATCCATAATACATTTCATGTTTCCCATCTCCGTAAGTGTCTTGCGGATGATTCTTTATGGATGGCATTAGACGAGATCGAGCTAAACAACAAGTTAGAGTATGTTGAGGAGCCGATTGCTATACTCGATGAAAAGGTGAAAAGGTTGAGGAATAAAGAGGTGAGAACTTATAAATTTCAATGGCGTCGTAGTAAAGGTTCCGAGTTTACATGGGAGCCTGAGGAGTTTATGTTGGTTTATCTTCCCTCTTGTCATGCAGCTTGGATCACGAAGACGCACTCCGATTCAAGTGGGGGAGAGTTGTAAGACCCGAATATTTTATTGTACAGACGTGTAAATAGGATACTTGAAGTGTGAGATGCATTGTGTAATTAAACAGAGGTCAGATTCTGCCCAGACCCTTGTACGCACCGCGCAAGGGTATATGTGTGCGCCGCGCACTGCTGCTGTTGGCAGATTCCTGCTTTTTAAATTAAAGTTTAATGAAGGGTAATCTTGTCTTTTCATATGGGGACGAGTTAGGGCATTAGAGGCCAGATTGGATGGTGGTTGAAACACTCTTAACTTTATCACCAACCACATCATCTCTTCCAAATTCAATTTCTAGAGTGAGAAACCCTTTGAGAGAGAGAAAGCTCAAATCAAGGAGGAAGAAGTTGATCTCGGGCCAAACCGCGTGTGTTAAAGTTGTTCATCTAATCACTAGCTACGTTTGTGATTGTGGTGGTAAGCTCTAACTTTGATTTCCTTATTTTAATTTGCTTAAGGGTTAGGGTTTGGGTTAGTGATGAACATAAAACCCATATTTGGTGATTTTGGGTGTTCTTGGGTAAGATTGGGTCATGAGGACCTAAGGATGACTAACCTAGGGTTTTGGAAATGTTAAATGGACTTATGAGTCATAATTGGTTAGTTAATTACTAACACACCTAGTTATTAAGCAAATGAGTGTTAATGGGGTTAGTGGATGACCCGAAATGGGTGTGTGACTTTAAAATAGTTAAATGGGTGATAATTGACCTAGTTGGGAAAGATGGGTATGAAATACCCTAATTGTGTATTAGTTAGTGTTGTTGGACCTTAATCACTAGCTTTTAGTGATTTAAGGTGGTCTTGAACTTAAATGGACGGTTTTGGTGTGAATGGGGTATTTAATGCATTAAGTCATTAAATGCACATGAGTAAGTTGTTGGTATTTAGCCCAACTAGTTGGTGTGTTGATCGAGTACTTATTGTATTAGGTACTTGGCTTTGAAGCTTGCAAAAGGATAAAACCGTCACCAAATCATTAAAGTGAGTGGAATAATTATGCGTATGTATATATGGCGTATTTATTTGTGAATGTTATCGTATGAACCACGAGCCGGTAGTACCATAGCATGTATGTGACGCCCCGTACAAAACTAACGTGTACGGATCATCAACAACAGGATCATTACAAGGTTAAACACTATATGCTGTTTTAAAATAAGTTTGCATTCATAAGAAAGGGTGACGTAATAACCAACATTAAAAGTTTTACAAACGAAAGTATGCTTCTATGAATAGAAGCAATTAACATAAGTACGAGGCCCGTAGGTCATTACAAATTCATTGTTTCAAAAGTAACATAGTTGTGAATGCAAGGTAAACGTTTCATGCAGAGACATCTCTAACAAAAGCAGCGGGAGTCTACACAGCAAGACTACTACAGCGGAAGCATCAAACCTCTAAGCACCTGAGAAAACATGCTTAAAAACGTCAACACGCATGTTGGTGAGCTATAGTTTAAGTATAACAGTAATGTAAGGTAGGCCAAGAGATTTCAGTATTTCAAAACAGTATGAAAAGTATATGTTCAACCGTGGGCACTTGGTAACTAACTTAACGTAATATCACCCCCTAAAAGTACACTTGGCGAGTGCGTAAGTTTACAAAGTATTAAACACCCGTTAAATGCTAGCGCTACTAGCCCGAGTGGGGATGTCAAACCCTATGGATCCATATCTGAGATTCGCGTTCACCGGTTCAAAGACCAATGACTAAACGTTACCGAGCTAAGGGGAAAGTTTATGCCGTTGTATAACCCACACATATATAAAGTATAAGTACTCGTGCCTAGTATGTAAAACGTAAAACGCGCATGTATTCTCAGTTCCCAAAATAGTTAAAGTAAAAAGGGATGCTATAACTCACAGTGAAAAGTAGTAAAGTCGGTACGAGATAATTAAGCAAGTAGTTGGTCCGAAAGGTCCTCAACCTAAGTCAAAAGTTACTAAGTTAGTAAATCGTTTCCAAAGGTTTAAAAGTATGTAAATTAGGTCTTAAGTATCATCATCATTCAACAACATAAGTAAAAAAGTAAAGTAAGTTTTCAATCAATAATAGAGATCGAAACAAAGGCTGACTTCGTTCAGCTACTACGACCTCTATACAAACTGAAATAAGGTGAGACCAGAGGCTATGGCTCTGTATATGAGTCCTTTAACCACTGACCAATTTTCAGAACCAAATTCGTCTTCGTTTGACCGTGGCTACGGTTTAAGTGCGAGTAGGTCAGAAATTTCAGTACAACGTTAAAAGGGCGTAGTGACTTTCGGAAGGCTATAAATCCTAAACCGTAAGTCGGATTGTTGGGATTAAGAAGTTACAAAATATACTTAAACATTTTAAGAATCAAATTAAAGCGGAAGCATGTAAGTACCAATTTTAGACTTGTTATACTTTAACCAATTGAAGTTAAATCCCAATTAGGATCAAGTTGTGAAACATACTTACAAACTACAAGCAAGAAAAGAGTTTATACCTATTCCAAGCTTGGTAGTGAGTGATGAAGATGATGATGAAGAATAGAGCTTCAAATGGATGAAACATCAAGTAGTTATACCCTAAACTTATGCACCAAGACCTAGCCTTTGGTTAGGATTTAATTACACTTGAATATAGCTTTGCAAAATTGAATTTAGAACCTCCTTTGGCACCAAAAAGGCCACGGCCTACAGCTCAAAATTGAGCAGAATTCTGCAGTTTTTGATGTGTTTTTTTTGTGTACTAGCATGTGTATGTGTTGTTGCAAGAGCCAAGACACAAGTATATGGAAATATGGAAAGCATGGTTAAGGAATCTAAGTCACAAGCATGTGTACTTCAACTCCAAGGCCACTACCATCTTGCTTATAAAAAATTAGTTTTATAAAAGTATTAGTTTTTATAAAACCATTTTTATAAACTTCCATAATTAAATGTATATATATATATATATATATATATATATATATATATATATATATATATATATATATATATATATTTTATATAAAACCAATTATATAAAATGTAACATAACATTATTAATTATTTAACCTATAAATAATCAAACTCTTATTATATAAATTATTCCGTAATTTATATATACACATCAAGTAATATTTCAGAAAACCATTTTTCTTAAAGTTCAAGTGTCGCGTATTTAATCAATGATCCAATCGTTAAGATTAAATACGTATAAGGTGTCGGTAAGCTTGTTATTGGGTATGACCTGACTTGGATCAAAACATATTAGCCATGTTAATTTAATATGTCTCTCAGGCACAAGAAATACCTTCAATCTCCCGCTTGCATGAAAAACATAAGAAATTAATGCAAGTGATGGATACCACCTAACGACCGTCCATCACCCCCAATATGTTATGACTTTGTGCCATTCAATAACATCATCCCTTTCGAGTTCCCATCTCAAATATGAATAGGTGAATCTTTCATTTATCCTTTCATCCTAGATGTCATGTTAAATCCAAGAGATACAGAGTGATCACTCTCTTATAGATTTAACTTTATCAGGCCTTAGACATCTGACTCTCAACGAATAAGAGGGATAAATTCCATCTTGACTACATACGTCCTAGATATATACTTTGTATCACACCTGAGTTCTTCCTTATGAACTACCATATTTTAGAATAGCGAAGGGAAGAATCAAGGCACAATACTTAGCAAATATCCGAACCCAATATGTATCTCAGGTAAGAGGATACAATGATATTCGCCTTTACTCAAGATTACATGTGATCAACCACAAAGGCTCCATTTAGTGAATCTTGAGGGCGGGTCTTCCAATATTTGTATCCCACAAATATCTATGAACCTTGGTTGCAACCTTGCCCCACATTCATCCCGTGAATGCATACCAATCCAAGTTCATAATAGTCTAAACCTCACACTTGTTCCCACAAATGTGATCGACTACGGAATTTAGAATAATTACTTATTCATGGATAAAATATGCAAAATAGGAACATGACTCAAAATAAATTAATACCATAATTATATTAATGAGTTCGAACAATTTCATTCCGTTACAATACTTAAAACAGATCATGACCAATCACTAGAATATTGAAGCCCTAATGCACAAACATGTCCTGCATGTTTTGCTCCATGTAAGAGCTTCGTGAGAGGATCCGCTATATTAAGATCTGTGTGAACTTTGCGAATACATATCTTTACCTTTTAAACTTCATCCCTTATGTAGCTGAATCTCCGCTCAATGTGATGGGTCTTTTGGTGAGCACGAGGTTCCTTGACTTGAGCAATCGCACCCTCGTTGTCACAAAAGATCTCAAGAGGGTCCTGAATGGAAGGGACTACTCCTAAGTCGTCGATGAATTTCTTCATCCATGCAGCTTCCTGAGCTGCCAATGAGGCGGCAATGTACTCTAACTCTGTAGTGGATAAGGCAACAGCATCCTGTTTTGAACTCTTCCAAGAGACTGCACCTCCATTTAAAGTGAAGACATAACCGGATTGTGATCGAGAATCATCTCGATCAGTTTGGAAACTCGCGTCCACGTAACCTTTTACAGTGAGTTCTTCCTCACCAGACCCGTATATAAGAAACATATCCTTAGTCCTCCTAAGGTATTTCAATATACTTTTAACCGCAATCCAATGACTGTTTTTTGGGTTATTCTGGTATCTACTTGTCAAGCTAAGAGCGCATGACACATCCGGTCTAGTGCATATCATTGCATACATGATTGACCCAATAGCAGATGCGTATGGGACTTTCTTCATTCTCTCTTGTTCATCTTTTGTGGTAGGGCACTGAGATGAACTGAGAAGCCTTCCCTTTTGAATAGGTACCAAACCTTTCTTAGAGTTCACCATCTTGAACCTTTTCAAGATCTTTTCAATGTATGTACTTTGATTCAAACCTATCAGTTTCTTGGATCTATCCATGTAGATCCCAATCCCCAAAACGTATTGTGCTTCTCCAAGATCCTTAATGGAGAAGCATTTATTTAGCTAAGTTTTAACACTTTGCATTTCCGGTATATCATTTCTAAATAACAATATATCATCCACATATAGTATAAGGAACATGATTGTGCTCCCACTAGCTTTCTTGTATACACAAGCTTCATCACCATTTTTAATGAAGCCAAATTT
Source organism: Rutidosis leptorrhynchoides (assembly GCF_046630445.1). NCBI lineage: Eukaryota > Viridiplantae > Streptophyta > Magnoliopsida > Asterales > Asteraceae > Rutidosis > Rutidosis leptorrhynchoides. The sequence goes on along the minus strand of NC_092334.1, from coordinate 139,191,516 downwards.
CTTGGCCTCTCATTAAAACGATGATTCCACATTCTAGATGCTTGTTTCAATCCGTAGATTGACTTCTTTAACTTGCATACCTTTTTAGGATATTTCGGATCAACAAAACCTTCAGGCTGAACCATATAGACATCTTTCTCAAGATTTCCATTTAGAAAAGCAGTTTTGACATCCATTTGCCATATTTCATAATCATAATGAGTAGCAATGACAAGTAATATCCTAATAGACTTTAGCATTGCCACAGGCAAAAAAGTTTCATCATAGTCAACCCCTTGAGTTTGAGTGAAACCTTTTGCTACAAGTCTAGCTTTATATGTATCCAAGTTTCCATGTATGTCGGTTTTCATTTTGAAAAGCCATTTACAATCAACCAGCCTAGAGCCAGGAGGTTGCACAACAAGTTCCCAAACTTGGTTGTCATACATGGATTGCATCTCAGCGTTCATGGCTTCCTGCCATTTATCTTTATCAATCCTTGATAAAGCATCTTGGTAGTTTGTGGGTTCATCCAAATCAACCACATAGCAACCATCCATGAGAAACCCATATCTCTCAGGAGGATTACTAATCCTACCAGATCTGCGAACGTCTTGTGTATTTTGATCATCCATTCTACCATTCTCAACATTTTCATGTTGAGTGCTAGTGTCAACCAATTGTGTATCATCTACTTGATCTTAAACCTCTTCAAGATCTATCTTCCTTTCACTATTTCCTTCCATTAGGAACTTAGTTTCAAGGAATTCAGCCTTTCGAGCAACAAATACATTTTGCTCGGTTGGATCATAGAAATAGTATCCCATATCATCCTTGGGGTATCCTATGAAGATACACTTCGTGGATCGAGCATTCAACTTATTAGGGACGTAACGCTTAGGATAAGCTTCACATCCCCATACCTTTAAGTATGATAGAGATGGAGGTTTTCCAAACCACATCTCATGAGGAGTTCGTTCCACTTTCTTGGTTGGGGCTATATTTAGAATACGAGCCGTGGAGCATAGACAATAACCCCAGAATGATAGAGGTAACGAGCTTCTAGCCATCATAGATCGAACCATATCCATTAGGGTTCGGTTCCTCCTTTCGGACACACCATTAAGCTGTGGTGTCCCGGGCGGAGTAAGTTGCGAGATAATCCCACAACTTCTAAGATGATCTTGGAAAGCATCGCTCAGGTATTCACCTCCTCTATCGGTATGAAGTACCTTGATTGTCTTATTGAGTTGATTTTGTACTTCGTTTTGATATTCCTTGAATGCTTCAAAAGTTTCGTCCTTATGTCTTAATAAGTAGACATATCCGAAATGACTGAAGTCATCAATGAAAGTAACGAAGTATCTTTCACCATTCCTAGTTATGGGCTTAAAGGGTCCACATACATCCGAATGTATTAATCCCAATAAGTCTTTAGCCCTTTCATAGGTCCCTTTGAAAGGTGCTTTAGTCATTTTGCCTTGTAAACAAGATTCACATACATCAAACGAGTCTAGTTCATTTGATTTCAAAAGTCCATTCTTTTGAAGTGTATGCATTCCATTCTTGTTTATGTGACCAAGGCGACAATGCCATAAGTAGGAATCACTCAAATCCCTTTTGAGTTTCTTGGTGTTTGCATGGTATATTGAGCTATTGTATGATGTGTCATCATGAACCAATTCATAAATACCATTCACAGGCGAAGCCTTGAAATAGAACACGTTATCTAAATAAACATGGATATCATCATTAATGAAATTAAGATTAAAACCATATTGTTTCAAACGGGATACAGAAATAATGTTTCGTGATAAATCGGGTGCATACAAAACATTTTTCAAAATAAGCTCCAAACCACTTGGAAGCTTTAAAACAAAGTCTCCTTGAGCTTTCACTTGCACCCTTGCTCCATTTCCCATGAAGAGACTTGTTGTTCCCGCATCTTGATTACTTCTTTTGAACCCCTGCAAAGAATTGAAAATATAAGTTCCACATCCTATGTCTAATACCCATGTATTAGAAGAAGTAATACTAAGCTCAACGTATACCATATATACATTACCTGAGGTTTGCCCTGCATCCCTCTTTTCTTTCAACTCCTTCAGGTAGACCGGGCAGTTGCGTTTCCAGTAACCCATTTCACCGCAACCGAAGCACGGATCTTCTTTGGGGTTAGCTTTACCGGCAACCTTTTGCTTCTTGTTGTTGTTGGTTGGGGTAACCATCTTCCCTTTTCCCCTGCCCTTGCCTTGGTAGGCGGGCCCTTTCCTCTTAGCCGTCTTCGGCTTAGAAGTGTTATTGTTTTTGGACCCACCTTCATTGATCATAAACATGAGTGAAGCCCTTTTACCCATGCTCGCTTCGGCCGTCTTTAGCATGGCATGTAATTCGCCAATGCTCTTATCCCATCCATTCATGTTGTAATTCATTATAAATGTGTCAAACCTCTTTGACAAGGAATTAAGGATAAGATCCGTGGCTAATTCATTAGACACGTTGCAGTTTAGATGGTTCACTCAATCAATTAGGCTTTTCATCTTAAGGACACAAGATGAAACGGATTGGGAGTCGTCCATCCGAAATACATGAAGCGCTCGGACCGTTTCAAAGTGCTCGACACGAGCTTGTTGAAAGAACATCTCCTTCAACTATGTGATCATGTCATATGCACTATGATGTTCGAAATCCTTTTGGAGTTCTGGTATCATAGTCCCAAGCATGAGGCAAGAAACTTGCACCGAATCGGTGCAATATTTCTCCCAATAAGCCATGCCTTCCGTATCATCCTCGTCCGGTTGATCGGAAATGGGGTCTTCCAACACATACGCCCTATCCTCTAGTTTGAGGACAATTCTTAGATTGCGGAACCAATCCATGAAGTTCGTATGGTTGAGTTTTTTCTTTTCGAGGATTGACCTCAACGATAAGTTGTTAAAGTTGATAGGTGCATTTGGAATGTTGTTGTTATTGGCAGCCATCTACAAAATTTAACAAAGTTGATTAAGTATCATTTTTAATTTAACAATCAATACCCTTTAAATCCAATTGATATTTATTAAATTTTAGAATCCAACGGTAAACCAAATTTCGGTTAGGTGACCTTTATCCCGTCATTTGATTTAGCTAGGTAGTCATTATATGACAATTGCAATCCTTTTGCAACTTCTAAGTTATGGGATCATGCAATCCTTTTGCATGGCATATTTATCCCATCAACGCCTATTTGTTCCTCATGCTTCGGTGACCCTAAGTTCATGATTCCCAAATCAAGTTGTCCTACTTGTGTAAACGTGTAAATTTAACATACAAGTGGTTAGGTGACCTTTATCCCACAAGTGTGCGAAATTCACCTTAATCATATTAGTTTGTTCATAATGGTTAGGTGACCTTTATCCCATTAAGAGTTCCCTAATATTTTTAAGTGTCATACAAAAGGATGGCGTTTAACTTGTTTGCCTTATTAATAAGGGATTTTGAGTTTTCATTAATTCTAGTTTGAGAAAACTTCTACGCCATACACCAACATGCATTTAGTGTATGGTACTTATGAAAAACCATTTTCATGTCTTGTAATTAAGCCAATTACTTGATATAAACCATTTTATATATGTGATCCTTTTAGTGTTCTTAATAACCATTTATTAATGTCCTTTTGCCACTTTTAATTTAACCAATTAAATTGTCATTTTGCATGTTAATAATGTCAAATTTAACCAATTAAATTTTCATCTTGCTTGTTGTTAACTTGTGATATTCTTGTAGCAACCAAACATACAAACACAATAAACAACCATGCATGCAAAACAAATGTGTTCACAATCAAGCCATTTTGGTAGACACTTGTTTAGCCGAAAACAAATGCCACCGGTTAAGGGTAATAACACAAAGTAGGAGATTTCAAATCTCCCACTTAATCTTGCACCTTCCTTGTCTTCATCTTGCATCTTCATTTTTACAAAAATATATCCTAATACATTTTTATCTAGAAAATGAAAATACAACCTAATCTATTTTACATACCAAATATAAAATAAATTACATAGCCAAAATTAATATTACATACCAAATGAATAATTAATATTACAAACCAAATGAATGATTTAAATCAACCAAACATTCAATCAAACACAAGGTCAAGGCTTAGATTGTGAACATTATCATACAACCAACATATGAACAACATGGAACAACCCAAAACCCATTTTGGGACCCATGAAATTCGGCCAAAAAGGAAACCCACCCAAACCCGAAAATTTTTGCATTCTACTATCATGCATGTTCATAAAATGCAAAATATAGTGGGTTTAATAAATCATCTCGAAGCATATTTCAACAACTTCGGCTCTAGATACCATTGTTGGGATTTAACAAGTTACAAAATATACTTAAACATTTTAAAAATCAAATTAAAGCGGAAGCATGTAAGTACCAATTTTAGACTTGTTATACTTTAACCAATTGAAGTTAAATCTCAATTAGGATCAAGTTGTGAAACATACTTACAAAATACAAGCAAGAAAAGAGTTTATACCTATTCCAAGCTTGGTAGTGAGTGATGAAGATGATGATGAAGAATAGAGCTTCAAATGGATGAAACCTCAAGTAGTTATACCCTAAACTTATGCACCAACACCTAGCCTTTGGTTAGGATTTAATTACACTTGAATATAGCTTTGCAAAATTGAATTTAGAACCTCCTTTGGCACCAAAAAGGCCACGGCCTACAGCTCAAAATTGAGCAGAATTCTGCAGTTTTTGATGTGTTTTTTTTGTGTACTAGCATGTGTATGTGTTGTTGCAAGAGCCAAGACACAAGTATATGGAAATATGGAAAGCATGGTCAAGGAATCTAAGTCACAAGCATGTGTACTTCAACTCCAAGGCCACTACCATCTTGCTTATAAAAAATTAGTTTTATAAAAGTATTACTTTTTATAAAACCATTTTTATAAACTTCCATAATTAAATGTATATATATATACACATTTTATATAAAACCAATTATATAAAATGTAACATAACATTATTAATTATTTAACCTATAAATAATTAAACTTTTATTATATAAATTATTCCATAATTTATATATACACATCAAGTAATATTTCAGAAAACCATTTTTCTTAAAGTTCAAGTGTCGCGTATTTAATCAATGATCCAATCGTTAAGATTAAATACGTATAAGGTGTCGGTAAGCTTGTTATTGGATATGACCCGACTTGGATCAAAACATATTAGCCACGTTAATTTAATATGTCTCTCGGGCACACGAAATACCTTCACGGATTAAGACGAGTCTTAAACGAAAAGTCATCTACTCGAACCGAAAAATCTGGAAATCATCTTTTCCAGTAGCCCAGGAGCCTGATCAGATCCAGAAAACAGTAAGAAAAGTGCTCCGGTGGATTCTTGGTGCTTGATGCTCATCACGGTTCTCATCCTTGATGCTTATAGCTTTAAGTGTACAACTCGTTGATGTGTTTGCATCATCTTTACCAAGTTTTAACCATCATAACACTAGTGTATGTCTAAGATAAATAGTACAACTCATTTAAGGGTTGTAAAAAGTTTGATGAACCAAAGTTACATCAAGATCTTAGATCCGACACATACATGAGTTCTAATAGTAATATTAAGCTATAAACTTGAATGTAAACTAAATAAACATGATCTTAAGTTGTAGAACTTAGATCTTAGTTAGATCTTGAAGATCCTAGACTAGAAAGTCTAGATCTAGTGTTCTTAAGTTAAACCTTAAGTTATGGAACTTGGATCTTTACTTTAATAAAACCATAAGTTATGAAACTTAGATTTTTATCTTGTAAAATGTATATAAGCTTATAAGCTTTTGTTTTAAACAAAATTTGGAAGACCATAAGCTATAGAAACTTAGATCCAACATAAGTGTATGAAGTTATAACTAGAAAGTTTAACTTCCATGTTCTTGAACTTACAAAGTTTAAACTTTAGTTTCAAGAAAAATGAGATCAAGTTTAACTAGTAATACTTGACCAAATTAATAAAGTCACGAATTTAATTACATACAAAAGAAAGAAAGAAATAAACTAAATCTACAAGTAACAATTTCATGTTTGTTTCATACTTAAGAAGATTCAAGCTAAAGCTTGGATCTTAAGAAAATAAACCTTAATTTTACAAAACATGAACACAAGTAAGATCTTAAAGCTTATGAACTTTAGATCTTTATAATACTTCAAGTGTAGAACCATAAGCTAACAAGCTTAGATCCTTGTTCTTGGTTCTTCATCAAAACAAAGAATGGAAGAAGCAAGATCTATGAAGATACAAACTAGAAAGTTTGATCTTTAACAACAAACAACAAACTAGTAAATAACATGATGATGATACTTGGTGATTTTAAAGGAAAAAAGAAGAAAGAAAAATAAAGTTTCTTACTTACAATTTAGAGAGAAAGTTGAGAGAAAAGAAAGTGTAAGTATGATGTGTGTGTAAAATGAAGTGAATACTAGCATATAAGTAACAAAAAAAAAAACGGAACTCCCTCCCCACCCATGAAGGCCGACAGTTTTGGAGGCTCAAAGGGGTAGTCAAAGTTTAACTTTCAAGTGTGGGAGGTGTAGTGACCCGTCCTAATCCACTTGGACGAAGTCTTCAGCAGATGGTCCCATTGCGAGGTACTGACCTCTATATGCCATGAACGACTCCATGTAATATCTTTAAAATGAGCAAATGCACAGCGGAAGATTTATTTCGTACCTGAGAATAAACATGCTTTAAAATGTCAACCAAAAGGTTGGTGAGTTCATAGGATTATCATAAAACAATAAAATTCATCATTTTGATAGACCACAAGATTTAAATCCTGCATGGTACAAATGGGCCCGAATCCTATACCCACCTGTAATGTACATGCGATTCTTTTAAATACAGTACACCTTTCTCGTGTACGAAATCATCTTTCATAAATCTTAGTAACCATACACATATCTCGTGCACAAAAATAATATACACATAACCTGTGTATAAAATCATTCTCTCGATACATAACATTCATATCAATTGGTGGCAATTATCATGTCCACATAATTCAATGGTGGCAATTATCATGTCCACATAATTCAATGGTGGCAATTATCATGTCCACATAATTCAATAATAATCCGCAGAACTTCTGTCTGCATAATAATTCATTCGAGGAATGTTTTGCTTGTGTCTATCTCGTCAAACATTTATAAAAGCATTGCATGTATTCGCAGTTCAAAATATATTTCAAAAGCATTTAATAAAGCAGTTGTAAAAACAGCGCATGTATTCTCAGTCCCAAAAATGTAAAGAGTAAAAGGGAGCAAATGAAACTCACAATATTGTATTTTATAGTAAAAATACATATGACGATATTGAACAAGTGTAGGGTTGGCCTCGGATTCACGAACCTATATCATTTGTGTATATTAATACATATAATCGTAATCAAACAATTTTATATATATTTAGTTATGTATAAAGATTTACTATTTATATATATGATTTAATTTAAAATATATTTATATATTATTTGTAACTTATTTAAATAACATTTTATTTAACAAGATAGTATTTAATATTAATATAGATGTACAATATATTTTTACATAATTGTCCTTTATTTATTGAAGTAATATTTTTAATATTAACATAGTGACAATAATAATAATAATAATAATAATAATAATAATAATAATAATAATAATAATAATAATAATAATAATAATAATAATAATAATAATAATAATAATAATGATGATTTTAATCATAATACTACTAATACTAACCTTATTGATAATATTTAATAATAATACTCATAATAATAATAATAATGATAATAATATTGCTAGTAATAATAATACTAATAATAATAGTAATGATAATAATAATAATAATAATAATAATAATAATAATAAAAATAATAATAATAATAATAATAATAATAATAATAATAATAATAATAATAATAATAATAATAATAATAATGGTGAATATAATACTACCTCAATAAGTTTCAAAAAAAATGCCCTAGCCCGGACTCGAACCCATGACCTCCTCCTCACGCATCAACATTCTCAACCATCCCTCTATTAACGCTTTTCTTATTAAATCCCCAAATAAATTTTATTTAACCCAGCTAATTTGGCTTCCTTCTTTCCTCTTTTTCTAAAAATAAAAATGGCACCGCCTGGGATTGAACCCGTAACCTCTCGATCATCAACAAGTCCCTTATCCATCTACTCTGATCAATCTTGCTGTCTTAACTCCCAACTTATATTTATTTAACCAACATTTCGGTTTCTTTTTTTTTAACTAATAGTCCAACAGAAGGTATCAGTTCTCAGCCCAAGCTTCATGTATTTAATGGATCAGAAATAAATAATTAGAACAGCCCACTTAAAGGCTTTTGTAACGGCTCATCATAGGAATAAAGAAACAAAAGGATCGAGCAGTAGGCCATCTTGTCATCACCGTATCATCAATCAAAAAAAATCAAGGTACCTTTAACACTTTTGGGTCGGCCATAGTGAAAAAGAAAAAGAAATCATAATCAATTCAAATCATGTATATATCCTTGACATCACCACTCCACTAATCTAAACAAGAATTAGTGGACTTCCTTAGTCCCACGAGTTTATTTAAAGGGCTATGCATTCATCAAGTTGACAAACTTTAAACATATACTCTTTTCGGTTGTTTTACAATTTCAAAGGAAGGCGAAACAGCAACAAAAAAATATATACATATATGTAAATATACGGGGTGTTTGAAGGTGAAGAAAAAATATGGTTCGTTGGGTTGTTCACACAGAAAAGAATGAAGAAAAAGAGAAAAGAATAAAGAGGGTTGTGAGAGTTAAGTAATAAAATGATCGAAGATGTTGGGTCTCGGTTTTGAGTTGGTGAACAACAAAAAGAAAAATAGGAACTTACAATCGGTTAACAGTAATAGTTCGAACAATTTTTGGTGGTGGTTTCATGGTGGTGGTTGGCGGTTTTTAAATGGTGAGGGTGATGTTAACCAAACTGTAACCAGTGATCGATCAATAATGGGTTTGTGATGGTTCTCGGGTTTTATCAAGTGGAACGATTGTGTGGTTTGTGTTATTGATCTTCGGCATTAATAATAACAAAGAGATGATTGGTGGTGTCATGGTGGTTATGGGTCGAACAAGAATGGTGCTTGGTTTGCATGAGAGAGGTGATTCGTTGCGTGTTTGATACAAGTATGAATGAGTAGAGGTGTCGATTTAGGGTAGCCTATGGTGAGTGTGTCAATGATTATCAAATTGTAACCAAGAACAGGAGTTGTCTTCTTTATCTGTTGTTATTTCTTTTTCTTTATTTGTTTTCAATTGTAGTAGGGATAGCAGTATATAACTAATGAAATTATATAATTGAAATTATTGATAATGATGTGATCGATTTTTGTTGTCATTGAGAAATTGTAATCGATGTTTAAATCGAGCAGACAGGAAGTACAGACCCATATATCAGATGGAAGAAAAAAATAAAAGTGATAATTACATTCAACAGATTTTTTTTGGATTTGCTTATTTGGATGGAATATAAGTCGTACGAATTGGAGACAGAGATTAAGTCATCAACAGCTTGAAAGTGAAATGAAATTGAATTTAATCAGTATTTTATTAATTAAAAATAATAACAATAATTCTAATTTATATAATAAACCTGTAGGTACGTATAATTCAGTATATATGTATAAATGTGTACACTGTATCTGTATTTATATATGTATGGTTGTATTTCGTAAATGTATATGTATATGTATTTGTAAATATATATGTAAGTGTATTAATAATAATAATAATTATAAATATAATTACTAATAATAAAAATGATTAATAATAATAAACCATAATGATAAAAAAAAATAATAACAAATAATCATAATAACTTAAATTTATAATTTTATTAACAATTATAATGATAATGATATTGGTAATGATAACAATTATAATAACTGATAATATTTAAATTACATTTATATTTATAATATATACATATTTATTTACAAATAATGGTCCGTGAATCGTCGAGAACAGTCAAAGGTATAAATGAATCTATGTAAACAGTTCAGGGTTTTCGAGACTCAATTTAATAGACTTTGCTTATCTTATCGAAATCATATAAGATTAAGTTTAAATTTAGTCGGAAATTCCCGGGTCGTCACAGGAGGATGGTGAATGCTAGGAAGAGTAATAAGTTAAATGCATGGAAAGTTGGTGCTTGCATGCTTGAGACATCTTTGTCTCCAACACTTAGCTTAATTAATCTATGTTTAACCTTAAAGAGTCATTAGCATAGTAGTGGGCTTACTAGTAGTCCATTAAGTGGTGTAGGGTGGGCTTCCAAGTCCAATAATATAAGCCCAAGTATAAGTAAGCAACAATTTAGTAAAAGCCCAATTAATTAACTACTTACATTAGTTAATTAGAAATAATTAGAAATAATTAATAATAATTAATTATGAACGTAAATAATATTCGAAATATTATTCATGAAAAGCACGTGTCGAAAAGACGAGTCGGGACATGGAAAGTCAAATGCGGTAACAAGTAAAATGTATAAGAATACATTTAGTACAACGCAAGTATTAATAATAAATATTAATAATATAATTTGGAAAATCCAGGGTCGTTACATTACCCACCTGTTAAAGAAAATTTCGTCCCGAAATTTTATGCTGAGGTAGATGGAGGAGTTGGGAAAAGGTGAGGATACTTCTGCATCATTTGATCCTCTCGTTCCCAGGTAAACTCGGGTCCTCGTTTGGCATTCTATCAGACTCGGACGATCGGAATCTTGTTACGTTTTAAAGTTTTGACCTCACGGTCCATAATTTCAACAGGTTCTTCCACGAAGTGGAGTTTGTCATCAATCGTAAGTTCCTCCAGTGGTATGACAAGTTCTGGTTCAGCAAGACACTTCTTCAAATTCGATAAGTGGAAGGTAGGACGAACTGAGCTCAATTGAGTCAGAAGATCAAGTCGGTAAGCAACGGGTCCAACACGCTCCAAGATTTCGAAAGGACCAATGTATCGCGGGTTGAGCTTCCCACATTTTCCAAAACGGATTACACCTTTCCAAGGTGCGACCTTCAACATTACACGGTCACCCACGTTGAATTTGAAGTCTTTACGTTTAAGGTCGACATAACTCTTTTGGCGATCACGGGCCGTCTTGAGTCTCGCTTGAATTTGGACAATCTTCTCAGTTGTTTCATGGACTAACTCGGGTCCGGTGATTTGCTTTTCGCCTACTTCGGCCCAACAAATAGGAGAACGGCATTTGCGGCCATACAACGCTTCAAAAGGTGCAGCATTAATACTCGAATGATAACTGTTGTTGTAAGAGAATTCGGCTAGCGACAAATGCCTTTCCCAAGCCTTTCCGAAATCAATAACAAAAGCACGCAACACGTCCTCCAAAGTCTGAATCGTGCGTTCGCTTTGTTCGTTGGTCTGTAGGTGATACACAGTACTCATGTCGAGACGAGTCCCCAAGGCTTCTTACAAAGAACGCCAAAATCTAGAGCTAAAATGGGCATCTCGGTCTGAAATAATCGATAAGGGCATGCCATGACGAGATACAATTTCCTTTATGTATAATTAAGCGAGTTTCTCCATCGTATCCGTTTCCTTCATGGCTAAGAAGTGTGCAGATTTGGTAAGACGGTCAACGATAACCTAGATGGTATCGTATTCGCCCACCGTCTTTGGTAGTTTCGTAATGAAGTCCATCGTTATCCTTTCCCACTTCCATTGCAGGATTTCCGGTTGCTGAAGTAACCCAGATGGCCTTTGATGTTTGGCCTTAACCTTCGAGCAAGTCAAACACTTCCCAACATAAGTTGCAACATCCTTCTTAAGATTAGGCCACCAATACTGTTCTTTGAGATCGTGGTACATTTTACCGGCTCCTGGATGAATCGAATATCTTGACTTGTGGGCTTCCTCTAGAATGAGGCTTCGCAAATCCCCATAACTAGGCACCCAAATTCTTCCGGCGAAGTATCGGAGTCCAGTCTCCTTAACCTTGAATCGAGAGACGAGAATGTTCAAGTGTTCATGAGAAATATTCTCCTCCTTAAGAGCCTCATCTTGGGCTACTCGGATCTGGCTATTGAGATTCGAATGAATGGTGATGTTCAGGGCTCGAACACGAAGAGGTGCCATCCTCTCCTTTCGGCTCAAAGAGTCGGCTACAACATTTACCTTGCCAGGATGGTAACGAAGTTCACAATCATAGTCGTTCAGCGTCTCGATCCATTGTCGCTGTTTCATGTTCAGTTGTTTCTGATCGAATATGTGTTGGAGGCTTTTGTGGTCAGTGAAGATAGTACTTTTAGTTCCATAAAGATAGTGTCTCCACAATTTGAGCGCAAAAACAACGGCTCCAAGTTCGAGATCGTGAGTAGTGTAGTTTCGCTCGTGAATCTTCAGTTGACGAGAAGCATAAGCAATGACCTTCGTTCTTTGCATCAATACGCAACCAAAACCATTTTTCTAGGCATCGCAATATACGACGAAATCGTCACTGCCTTTAGGAAGTGATAAGATAGGCGCGGTGGTTAACTTCTGCTTCAAGGTTTGAAATGCTGATTCATGTTCGGTTTCCCAAACGAACTTCTTCCCTTTGTGAGTCAGAGCGGTCAAAGGACGCGCAATCAGAGAGAAACCTTCAATAAATCTTCGGTAGTAACCGGCGAGACCTAAAAATTGGCGGATATGAGTCGGAGTAGTAGGGGTTTCCCACTTGCTGATAGCTTCGATATTTGTGGGATCAACATTGATACCTTGATCGCTCATAATATGACCCAGGAATTGGACTTCCTTCAACCAAAACTCACACTTGGAGAATTTGGCATAAAGTTGCTCTTGTCTCAAGAGTTCTAGCACTAGTCGAAGATGTTGCTCATGTTCTTCTTCGATTTTGGAGTAGATGAGGATATCATCTATGAAGACGATAAAAAACTTATCTAGGTATGGCTTGCATACACGATTCATGAGATCCATAAACACAGCAGGTGCGTTGGTTAAACCGAATGGTATCACGAGAAACTCATAATGACCATAACGGGTTCTGAACGCAGTTTTCATCACATCACTCTCCTTCACCCTCAACTGGTGATAACAGGATCGCAAATCAATCTTAGAGTAAACGTTTGAGCCTTGCAGCTGGTCGAAAAGATCGTCAATTCGGGGAAGGGGATACCGATTCTTGATCGTCAACTTGTTCAGCTCACGATAATCGATACACATGCGGAAAGATCCGTCCTTCTTCTTCACAAATAAAACAGGTGCGCCCCAAGGCAAAGAACTTGGTTGGATAAATCCACGGTCTAGCAGTTCTTGTAGTTAACTCTGCAACTCTTGCATTTCGGAAGGTGCGAGTCGATAAGGTGCGCGAGCCACAAGTGCAGCTCCTGGCACTAAATCGATCTGAAACTCCACTGCCCTCGTTAGCGGTAATCCAGGAAATTCTTCTGGGAAGACATCGGGAAATTCGTTCACAATTCGTACATCATCCATGCTCTTCACCTTGGTTTCTAATGTTTTCACATGTGCTAAAACAGCAAGACATCCTTTCTTCATGATCTTTTGTGCTTTCATGCAACTAATGAGGTTCAGCTTCGAGTTACATCTCTCTCCATAAATAATCAGTGGCTCACCATCTCTGTGTGGTATACGAATAGCTTTATCTCCACAGATAATGTCGGCCCTTACCTTGGTCAACCAGCCCATACCGACAATCACGTCAAAACTTCCCAATTTGATGGGTATCAAGTCAATCTCAAAATCCACACCAGCTATGTTGATAATACCTCCTCGGCTAATTTGGTCAACTTTCTCAAGTTTTCCATTGGCTACCTCAACAAGCATACTCTCCTTTAAAGGAACTAACGACTAATCTATCTTAGAGCAAAAGTGTCTACATACATAACTCCTATCGGCACCAGTATCAAATAGGACAGAAGCTAATAGATTGTTGATAGTGAATATACATGTAACCAAGTCGGGGTTCTCACGGGTATCCCTTGCGTTTACGTTGAAAGATCTTCCACGTGCTGGCCCACTATCCTTTCTCTTGTTGGGACATTCATTCCTGAAGTGGCCCTGTTGTCCACACTCATAGCACTTCCTTGGCCCAGTAGGGTTTGTCTTCACTGTTGGGGTGGTGATCTTGCAGTCTTTACCAATATGCCCAGTCCTTTTACACTTTTCACAGACCACATTGCAGTACCCGGTATGATGCTTGTAGCATCTCTTGCACTGCGGGAGACTACCCTTGTAGTTAGGGTTTGAGCTAGGGTTCGGGTTGGGGTTCCTCCCGTCATTGTTCCCCTTGAAACTTTCATGCCTCTTAGCTGGGTTTTGATCAAAGACCCTTCCCTTGTTGCTATCCCACATACGTTTCTCATTACTAGCTCCCGATTCTGATTTTGCCTTTTCTAGTTCCTTGCTGGTAATTTGGTTCATCAGGGTGTGCGCCATGCGCATAGCTTCCGGGACATCAGCTGGTTTTGAAGAGGTGACATTTCCCTGAATGGACTTGGGAAGTCCCCACAAATACCGTTCCATTCGCTTAAATTCCGGGGTAACCATCGTGGGGAAAATCAGAGATAATTCCAGATACCTTCAGTTATAACTATCAAGATCGGTTCCCACAACCTTTAACTCCCAAAACTCAGCTTCCATTTTCTGAATCTCCGTTCTGGGGCAGTACTCTTCGATCATAGCTCCCTTAAATTCCTCCCACGGTGTAGCATAGGCCTCGTCAATACCCCTAACCTGAGCAAGTGTGTTCCACCAGGTTAAAGCGCCGTCCGACAGTGTAAAGGAGGCATACTTAGTCATGTTCATTTCTGAGCAGTTGCTCACACGGAACACAACTTCCAATTTCTCAAACCACCTCGTCAGTCCAATCGGCCTGATGTCGTGCGAGGGGTACGTGAAATACTATATATTTTTGATACGAAAAGCGATACAGATTACACAAGTTTTAATTATTTATTTACAAATGGGATATACCTAAACCTTGCTACAACACTATAGGCAGTGTACCTAATCGTAGAGTAGTATAGTTTTTAGTAAGTCCGGTTCGTTCCACAGGGAGCGGGCTTATTGCACACTATATTTTTAAACAACTATATTTGTACAAAATATATAATTATATATAATAATATATAAAAAGGGGTTTACCGTTTAATGACCGGTTTGTCGATTTATATTTTAAGCGAAGCGTATAGTAAATGAAGATATTTAAATAACAATATAAAATAAATGACAATAATTAAAATGACAATAAATAAAAGTACGAGGAAAAATGAAATAAAATATATTATGCTTATTTAAACTTCCGTAACCATGATGTTTGACGTTTTGATTTTAATTTATTGTCATGGGTTAATTGTCCTTTGTCTTGGATGTATTTGAAACCTATCTGGTTTTTGTCCATAATAGTTCATCGGTCATAATTATAAACTGCTCGGCAAATTTAACCTTATACCCGAAGTCAAATATTCCAACTAACTGGGGATTCGAACTGTAACAAGGTCTTAATACTTTGCTTAATGAATACACCAGGTTATCGACTGTGTGTAAGCCAAGGTTTTAATACTTTGTTAACAATTACACCAATTACCCTTGAATGTAATCCACCCCTGTTTTAATGAGTCCATTGACTATTAATCCATCCCCGTGTCCGGTCAAATGAACAATAATTCGTACTTATAAATATCCCGCCCATCGTGTCCGATTAAGCGTATGTGGTTATATATAGATATGTTAAATCATAACCTTTATATTAAATTAACGAGGTATCGTTAATTTAATATAAAGCCCATTAATAGCCCATAGTCTAATTTCCACAAGTGTCGTTCTTTTGTCCAAACCCCAATTATGGTACAAAACCCAATTACCCAATTTTAATATTTTTAGCCCAACATCATGATTACTTCGTCTTAAATAAGCATAATAATAACTTAAGTACGAGACATTAATTTAAAAAGGAGATCATAGCTTACATTGATTATTTATCGTGTAGTGTTACACGGACAGAGCTCCGACTTTAAAACCCGTAAAATAACCTTTACATAACCCGAACTAATCTAATATAACACTAATCTATATTATATATATATATATATATATATATATATATATATATATATATATATATATATATATATGTATATATATTTCTTTATATTATACTACGGAGTATTATTATTATGTTATTTTACTCGGCCAAATGCTCGAGCCTTTTATAGGCATTTCTGAAATCTTGTGCTCCGCGAGTCGCGAAAGAAAAAGGCTGGGATCTCCGCGAGTCGCGGAGATCGTGAATACAGCTCATCCAAGTTTGGAACTTTGCTTTGCTGACATATTATTTATATAATTATAATATTTAAATAATTAATATAATTATTTAAATATTATATTATATTCTCGTGCATAGTTGACTCGTAATTTTTAGTCCGTTGCGTCGAGCGTTGAGAGTTGACTCATGTCCTGGTTCCGGATTTTCAAACGTCCTTTCGTACTATTTTATATCATGCACTTTACGTTTCGCGATTTGTAATTTGCACAAAAATTGTTCTCCTTAAATTTCAAAATCCGTGCGAGTCTTTTACTCACTTTTTAGTGGCACTTTTAAGTGTACTATGGCTTTAGTTGCACTTTTTCTTCAATTCTTTAATCTTCGTGCTTCGTCTTCACATTTATTTATTTAAACAATTACAATGAAAATATAATACAATTACATATAAAAATCTATTATTTAGGAGGGATATTGCTATGAAATATATGTTCCTTTTTAGCCTTATCAAATATCCCCACACTTGAGCGTTGCTTGTCCTCAAGCAATACAGAACTTGAAATAAAAACATACATGAATCACTTTTTTATTCATCACACTTTGTACATTAGTGATTTTGATATGGTGGTATAAACAATGATAGTAACGATAGAACCATGGTTAAAGGTGGGTGTGTCATCCACAGTTGCCTCGGGTTTAGGTCAACGACACTTGCAATCAAATAGCCAATTTACTTTCGGTTTCCAAAGCAAAGTGCACATTTGAAAGGCGGTTTACAGTCCCACATGACTATGAAAATTTAGATCCGTAAGGAAATTGGATCTTTATGAAAACATTTGATCTTTTGAAAATTCAATCTAGTTTTTACCCTAGATAAGTTTTCCGGAATAACCCTTCACCGGTGTTTGCAAATTATTTTTGTGGGTTGTGTGGGTTTCAGATTTGAAAATTTTAGCTCAACACTTGTGGTTTTGTGTTACCCACTTGCTAACCTTGTATTGGGAAAGCAACACATCCAGTATACTTGCTCCGTATATTACCTTTCGGTAAACTACCGTTCGGCTGTAAAGGAAAGCGATGAACAAGAAACTGTTAAGGCAATGTCCCGTGACTTGCTTTTGATTATGGTCTATAAACGTATCGGATGCTATTACTATCCTTTGTAGGAGCAATAGTAAAGATCATCCTATGATTTTTCGGTCTGGCACAAGCTCCTGTCTCCGACCATGCTATGCAACCACCGTTCTTACGGTTGACACCCGATTTAGTTCAGGTGACCTAATGAATTCCAGGTGAATTCCTAGGATTTTACGTTCAATGGTAATGAACGCATTGAAAATGGTTTTTCAGAAAACAAATCGGTTTATAATTTTGATCAAAATATTTTCTCGTTCAAGCTCGAGTTTAGATATCATCGAATTCCATGAGTTTGTAATTCTCAATCTTTAAGGTCAATCTCAAGGATTGAGTAATATCAGTCTTAAAAGCTGATTTTTAATCTTTAAGGAGATTATCCTTTCTGAGGATCTGATTCATTAGTCTTATCAAGCTAATTTGCACGGTGTCCCCCCCATTGTACGAGATAAATCCTTCTCATGGTTAGGATAAATCTGACCACTTGGCGACCCTGTTTGATGCTGAGGTCCGTGGATTTCCTGCTGATTTTAGTGATGACTTTTCTAGATTTTTTCGTCAACCTACAGCTGGTCTGGATGACAACTTCCTGACCTAAATCAAGAAGCGCGTTTCTTTTTCGGAAGACTTTACTTCCTTTTAATGATGGAACTGATTCATCGTGTAGATCCATCTTTCTTACAGTAAATCGGGTAAAACTTTTTAGTTTAGTCCAAAGCAAAAGTATTTTCAGTTATTTGTTACAGAAATATGTGACATATGTTTAAAATAACTTGGTAAATTTTCCCACACTTGGCTTTTATTTTCCTTTTTATTCTCTTTTATTCCATTTTAAATGAATTCAAGCATTTTAGGTTGTTTCTCAATTTATGTCCTTTCCGAGGTAACGATAATTTCGGTATTAACACCTAGTTTTCACCGTTCATAAATATATATAAACATGATTTTGAATTCATTTAGTTGAAAATTTTTCAAATTTTCATAAAATTTAGAAAATAAACCAAGTATAAACCCGAGAGAATTTATAACCCTTCCCCACACTTGAGATCATGCAATGCCCTCATTTGCATGAAATCAGACTCTAATTGTAAATTCATGAGGGTGATTAGTGTAGAAAAGTAATTAAAAATACCCAGTTTGTAATTACAAAGCTCGTCGAATGATAGATGGCGCGCCTCATCGTTCATTCCTTCTTGTTTTATCACACATGCTTTTTTTTTCAAAAACGGCTGCTTTTCTGAACTGTTTACTAATAATTGAAAAAGCGTCTTTTACCCTAATCATGCATTTTTATTAACGAGTTATGCACTAACCCGAACCCCTAATTTAACGTTAAGTGGGGTTAGACTGCCCCACACTTAGGTGACGACATGTGAAGTCGATAGAATAAGTTCCACGAATTAGAGTAGTGAGCCAGTTATTTACATTTCGGGTGGTGTATAATATATCAATGGGTTTAAAGTTTAGACTCACCAGATCATCACTACTTAATTCTTTTTTAAGTGTAGCTTTTAGTAAATGGATATGTCTCTTTTCTGGTTCTTGGTCAAATGGATCGATATACACCGACATACTTATTTCTATAGGGTGGAAAATTCCTAATATTTCCTTCCTTTTATTCTCAGGATTAAAGTTTTCACCTCTATTACCCAATTGGGTGAAATTCGAGGTGTCATTATCTATTACAGCTCGTAGTTCATTTCCGGTGGATGACTCGTCTATTGAGAATATTGGGTTGGAAGGTTGTGGAATGGTGAAGTTCGGTTTGGCCTCGGGGGTAAAATTTTCAACGTTATCGTATTCCCAAGAGTACCAATTTGTCACCCTTACTTCTTCTTTATTCATTGATGGATCGATGATTTCCTCGGTAGAGGCTAATGTGTCGATATGTTGTGAAATTGGTAAGACTGAATAAAAAGTATCATCGGGATAGTTGGTGATTTCGGAGCTCTCGAATTCATCAAAATTCGATGATATGAGATTTTCTTGCACACGACTCCTCAGATCAACAGGTGTGTAGTCTGATAGAGTTTCAGCTTGCCGGTTTACAAACTCTCTCATTTGTTCATTTTGAGCATTGAGTTCTTCGAGTTTGATTTTCATATTGTCTAATAAATTTTCAGACACGTAATTTTCCTCGTCTACTGGTTGTTGAGTTTGGAAATATTCTTGGGAATAATCCCAATTTGAATTGTATTCTTCATAATCATTCCATTCAGGTTCCGTGGGTTCGTAATTTTCCATAGGAACGTAATAATAACATTCCCATGTTGAGTGATAATTTCCACAGATTTCACAACCAGTTATTGTTTGGTCATTCGTGATCCAAGATTGACTGATCGAATTGTCATCAACACTCGGTTGAGAGTATTGATTTAATTGATTTTGGATATCAAAAAAAGTTTCCATAGCCTTGCTTTCAAAATTTTCCATTTTATTGCGATGGACAAATTTTAGCTACAATGTGGTGCATTTACTAATTATCCTATTAGTTATAAAAATAGAAAAACTTATATAAGTTGTCCAATTAATAGACTTTTCTGCTTTTGCCCACGTTTCGAATAGCCAAAAGATGCAACAGGGAGCCAGAACCCTTTAAATCGGAAGCTCACAACTCAGCCACTAACAAATCCAACTATTACTACGAAGCAGAAAATTGTCAACGTCCATTAATTTAACCACTTAAATAATTTTTCTTTCCATTTAAGATATTAGATAAGAAATGGAGAAAATTTCTAAGTCCTAAAAACTAAAGCGTCGAGAAATAAGAAAGAAAAAGAAGTGCGTCGAAAAATATCGAAAAATAAAAGTGTCGAAAAATAATAGGCGTCGAAAAATAAAAATAAGAAAGTAGCGCTTTGAAACTTAAAAAGGAATTAAAAACTAAGAATTAAAAGTTGCGTCTAAAAATATTAAAGCTTAAAAGAAAAACTATATCCCAAATGGTAATAACTTAAAAAGGTACTAAAATATAAAAACGGCATCGCAAAATTCTAAAGCACCTAAATCTTAGTCTAAAGAAATAGCACTTAAGGGATTTTACGGCAAAGCCTAAAAATCTAGAAGTAAAAATAACTATGGCAAAAACTATGGATTAAAACTAAATACGAGCGAAAAACATACAAATATTACGCTAAAAACAAATAAAAATGGACAAAATATAAAAATATACTAAAATCCGTAAAAAGTACAATTTTTATAAAAATATTATTTTTATATTATTTATTTAATAAAACTATTAATTTTATAATTTAATAAAACTAATTAAACTAAATAAACAAAATAATAATAAAACTAAAACTAATTAATAAATTAATTAACTAATTTAGGGTTTATTAATAATAATAAATAATAATATACCGTAATAAATGCTAGTTTAGGGTTTCAGGCGCGTCAGACAGGGCGGCTCCGCGAGTCGCGGTTCCACTTGCCTTAAAACTCCGCAAGTCGCGGAGGATGTAAAACGTTTTTTTTTTTTTAAATTTTATATTGTTTTTCTAAAAATATATTTATACAAATATATATTAAAAATATAGCGTTTCGCCGATTCCCCGGCAGCGGCGCCAAAAACTTGATGTCGTGCGAGGGGTACGTGAAATACTGTATATTTTTGATACGAAAAGCGATACAGATTACACAAGTTTTAATTATTTATTTATAAATGGGATATACCTAAACCTTGCTACAACACTATAGGCAGTGTACCTAATCGTAGAGTAGTATAGTTTTTAGTAAGTCCAGTTCGTTCCACAGGGAGCGGGCTTATTGCACACTATATTTTTAAACAACTATATTTGTACAAAATATATAATTATATATAATAATATATAAAAGGGGGTTTACCGTTTAATGACCGATTTGTCGATTTATATTTTAAGCGAAGCGTATAGTAAATGACGATATTTAAATAACAATATAAAATAAATAACAATAATTAAAATGACAATAAATAAAAGTACGAGGAAAAATGAAATAAAATATATTATGCTTATTTAAACTTCCGTAACCATGATGTTTGACGTTTTGATTTTAATTTATTGTCCTGGGTTAATTGTCCTTTGTCTTGGATGTATTTGAAACCTATCTGGTTTTTGTCCATAATAGTTCATCGGTCATAATTATAAACTGCGCGGCAAATTTAACCATATACCCGAAGTCAAATATTCCAACTAACTGGGGATTCGAACTGTAACAAGGTCTTAATACTTTGCTTAATGAATACACCAGGTTATCGACTGTGTGTAAACCAAGGTTTTAATACTTTGTTAACAATTACACCAATTACCCTTGAATGTAATCCACCCCTGTTTTAATGAGTCCATTGACTATTAATCCATCCCCGTGTCCGGTCAAATGAACAATAATTCGTACTTATAAATATCCCGCCCATCGTGTCCGATTAAGCGTATGTGGTTATATATAGATATGTCAAATCATAACCTTTATATTAAATTAACGAGGTATCGTTAATTTAATATAAAGCCCATTAATAGCCCATAGTCTAATTTCCACGAGTGTCGTTCTTTTGTCCAAACCCCAATTATGATACAAAACCCAATTACCCAATTTTAATATTTTTAGCCCAACATCATGATTACTTCGTCTTAAATAAGCATAATAATAACTTAAGTACGAGACATTAATTTAAAAAGGAGAACATAGCTTACATTGATTATTTATCGCGTAGTGTTACACGGACAGAGCTCCGACTTTAAAACCCGTAAAATAACCTTTACATAACACGAACTAATCTAATATAACACTAATCTATATTATATATATATATATATATATATATATATATATATATATATATATATTGTATATATATATATATATATATATATATATATATATATATATTTCTTTATATTATACTACGGAGTATTATTATTATGTTATTTTACTCGGCCAAATGCTCGAGCCTTTTATAGGCATTTCTGAAATCTTGTGCTCCGCGAGTCGCGAAAGAAAAAGGCTGGGATCTCCGCGAGTCGCGAAGATCGTGAATACAGCTCATCCAAGTTTGGAACTTTGCTTTGCCGACATATTATTTATATAATTATAATATTTAAATAATTAATATAATTATTTAAATATTATATTATATTCTCGTGCATAGTTGACTCGTAATTTTTAGTCTGTTGCGTCGAGCGTTGAGAGATGACTCATGTCCTGGTTCCGGATTTTCAAACGTCCTTTCGTACTATTTTATATCGTGCACTTTACGTTTCGCGATTTGTAATTTGCACAAAAATTGTTCTCCTTAAATTTCAAAATCCGTGCGAGTCTTTTACTCACTTTTTAGTGGCACTTTTAAGTGTACTATGGCTTTAGTGGCACTTTTTCTTCAATTCTTTAATCTTCGTGCTTCATCTTCACATTTATTAATTTAAACAATTACAATGAAAATATAATACAATTACATATAAAAATCTATTATTTAGGAGGGATATTGCTATGAAATATATGTTCCTTTTTAGCCTTATCACGGCCCCTCAGTACCACTGAAATTATGGGGCTTGCAGCTTTGAAATTACTTATAGGTGCACCCGTTATGATTGTGCTGGTTAACCGGTGGAGCTTGGGGGTTGATCTCTGCTATTGCTGCGGCTACTCGTTCAGTTATCATCTCCTCAATCTGTACTGCTGTAGGCGTTGATCTTCCGTTTTCCATTGATCTTCAAAACAGAAATTTCGACTTAAGTCAAAATACAGCATTCAATAAATAGTAATACGGTATATGGTAACCAACATGGAATCAACACATCGCATGTTAATTAAGTAATGCAACTAGATACAGGTACCACAAAATCATCATATAGTAACGTAAATAGAACACCGTACAGAAATTAAACATCACCAAGTTCCATTCATTAAATAAGAAAGTTGCATACATCCGCATAAGGTTCGTACAATACATGAGTAAAACATGAAACTACAAACGGGATTTAATAATGAAATCTAATACAATAGCCCTATGGTGAAGGTGGGTAAAGGATGTCCATCATGTGGGACACCTGGTCCTCGAGCTCAGTTACCCGAGCACGGAGGATATGCACTTCCCTCGTCAGTTCCTCGACGACGGGGGATGCTGGTGGGGCAGGCGGTGCAGATGGTACAGGTGGAGCTGGTGGTGCAGACGGTCTAGCACCAGAAGTAGAAGGTGCGTAACGGGAAACCTTACGCACGAATGGATCGGCAGGGTAA
This sequence comes from Rutidosis leptorrhynchoides, assembly GCF_046630445.1. NCBI lineage: Eukaryota > Viridiplantae > Streptophyta > Magnoliopsida > Asterales > Asteraceae > Rutidosis > Rutidosis leptorrhynchoides. The sequence continues at coordinate 139,167,841 of NC_092334.1, read as the reverse complement.
GGCACAACCTGCTTACGGGCGGTAACCCTAAGCAACTATCCGCGTGCGTCCACGAACGATCTACCTCCATTAACCCCTGGAATAACAGTACCATCGAAACGATACCGCTTCTTCGGCGGGGTAGAGGGCGGCTGCACGGGCGTCTCCTCAGGGTCCTCGTCGGAATCCTCATCGGAATCCTCCTCGCTGAAGTCATCAGATGATGAGTCGTCTGAATCATCTGAGGGTGGATCTGCTCGACCGGTGGTCATCAGTCGATATCTGCTAGGCGGGATCGGCATGACACGTCCATCAGCAAGGCATCTGACCAAATGTCCTCGCTCATTACGGAAAGGACCGTCCTCATTTCCCCCAGGAATCACAGCACCACCGGAATGGTGCTGTGGCTCCGGGAGTCCTGGGCTAGGTGGAGCTGGAATCTCCTCTGGGTCCCCGTATCCGTCGAAGATGATCATCAGGTCAGGTGCGTGGCTACTGTCCCCAGAGGATGAATCGCCAGAGTCACTGGAGGGTAGCGATGACGGGATCTGTGAGTCAGCAGCAGTAGCAGGTGAGGTGGCAGATGAATCTGAGTCGCTGTCCAAGTCAATGATGATGGGCGGGATATCCGACATCTGAACAAGGAAAAATAACTTTTTCCATGTCAGTAAGTCATATAGCAAGCACGTATTAGGCAAAGTAACTACGACAGTCTAGATCATCTATAGCAGTAAATAGCATGGCAATAATAACAAATTCTACAGAAGTATCATGCAATCGAAAGCAGATAGTAGCATGCAATAGTGAAAACAAGTAGCAGTATACGACATATAGTAGTAAAAGTAAGAAGCAGCATGCAGCAAGTTCCGCAAAAACAAGTAAACTAGCAAGTTGTAGATTAGTCCTATTAGTGAATCCTACTCGGTCTGGTCTAGACTCACTAATGCAACCTAATTCCCTACAACCAACGCTCTGATACCAAATTTGACGCCCCGTACAAAATTAACGTGTACGAATCATCAACAACAGGATCATTACAAGGTCAAACACTATATGTTATTTTAAAATAAGTTTGCATTCATAAGAAAGGGTGACGTCATAACCAACATCAAAATTTTTACAAATGAAAGTATGCTTCTATGAATAGAAGCAATTAACATAAGTACGAGGCCCGTAGGTCATTACAAATTCATTGTTTCAAAAGTAACATAGTTGTGAATGCAAGGTAAACGTTTCATGCAGAGACATCTCTAACAAAAGCAGCGGGAGTCTACACAGCAAGACTACTACAGCGGAAGCATCAAACCTCTAAGCACCTGAGAAAACATGCTTAAAAACGTCAACACGGATGTTGGTGAGCTATAGTTTAAGTATAACAGTAATGTAAGGTAGGCCACGAGATTTCAGTGTTTCAAAACAGTATGAAAAGTATATGTTCAACCTTGGGCACTTGATAACTAACTTAACGTAATATCACCCCCCCTAAAAGTACACTTGGCGAGTGCGTAAGTTTAGGAAGTATTAAACACCCGTTAAATGCTAGTGCTACTAGCCTGAGTGGGGATGTCAAACCCTATGAATCCATATCTAAGATTCGCGTTCACCGGTTCAAAGACTAATGACTAAACGTTACCGAGCTAAGGGGAAAGTTTATGCCGTTGTATAACCCACACATATATAAAGTTTAAGTACTCGTGCCTAGTATGTAAAATGCAAAATGCGCATGTATTCTCAGTTCCCAAAATAGTTAAAGTAAAAGGGGGATGCTATAACTCACAGTGAAAAGTAGTAAAGTCGGTACGAGATAAGTAAGCAAGTAGTTGGTCCGAAAGGTCCTCAACCTAAGTCAAAAGTTACTAAGTCAGTAAATCGTTCCCAAAGGTTTAAAAGTATGTAAATTAGGTCTTAAGTATCATCATCATTCAACAACATAAGTAAAAAGTAAAGTAAGTTTTCAATCAAGAATAGAGATCGAAACAAAGGCTGACTTCGTTCAGCTGCTACGACCTCTATACAAACTGAAATGAGGTAAGACCAGTGGCCATAGCTCTGTATATGAGTCCTTTAACCATGACCAATTTTCCGAACCAAATTCATCTTCGTTTGACCGTGGCGACGGTTTAAGTGCGAGTAGGTCAGAAATTTCAGCACAACATTAAAAGGGCGTAGTGACTTTCGGAAGGCTATAAATCCTAAACCGTAAGTCGGATTAAGACGAGTCTTAAATGAAAAGTCATATACTCGAACTGTAAAATCTGAAAATCAGATTTTACAGTAGCCCAGGAGCCTGACCAGATCCATAAAACAGTAAGAAAAGTGCTCCGGTGGATTCTTGGTGCTTGATGCTCATCACGGTTCTCATCCTTGATGCTTATAGCTTCAAGTGTACAACTCGTTGATGTGTTTGCATCATCTTTACTAAGTTTTAACCATCATAACACTAGTATATGTCTAAGATAAATAGCACAACTCATTTAAGGGTTGTAAGAAGTTTGATGAACCAAAGTTACATCAAGATCTTAGATCCGACACATACATGAGTTCTAATAGTAATATTAAGCTATAAACTTGAGTGTAAACTAAATAAACAAGATCTTAAGTTGTAGAACTTAGATCTTAGTTAGATCTTGAAGATCCTAGACTAGAAAGTCTAGATCTAGTGTTCTTAAGTTAAACCCTAAGTTATGGAACTTGGATCTTTACTTTAATAAAACCATAAGTTATGAAACTTAGATTTTTATCTTGTAAAATGTATATAAGCTTATAAGCTTTTGTTTTAAACAAAATTTGGAAGACCATAAGCTATAGAAACTTAGATCCAACATAAGTGTATAAAGTTATAACTAGAAAGTTTAACTTCCATGTTCTTGAACTTACAAAGTTTAAACTTTAGTTTCAAGAAAAATGAGATCAAGTTTAACTAGTAATACTTGACCAAATTAATAAAGTCACGAATTTAATTACATACAAAAGAAAGAAATAAACTAAATCTACAAGTAACAAGTTCATGTTTGTTTCATACTTAAGAAGATTTAAGCTAAAGCTTGGATCTTAAGAAAATAAACTTTAAGTTTACAAAACATGAACACAAGTAAGATCTTAAAGCTTATGAACTTTAGATCTTTATAATACTTCAAGTGTAGAACCATAAGCTAACAAGCTTAGATCTTTGTTCTTGGTTCTTCATCAAAACAAAGGATGAAAGAAGCAAGATCCATGAAGTACAAACTAAAAAGTTTGATCTTTAACAACAAACAACAAACTAGTAAATAACATGATGATGATACTTGGTGATTTTAAAGGAAAAAGAAGAAAGAAAAATAAAGTTTCTTACTTACAATTTTGAGAGAAAGTTGAGAGAAAAGAAAGTGTAAGTATGATGTGTGTGTAAAATGAAGTGAATACTAGCATCTAAGTAACAAAAAAAAAATGAAACTCCCTCCCCACCCATGAAGGCCGACGGTTTTGGAGGCTCAAAGGGGTAGTCAAAGTTTAACTTTCAAGTGTGGGAGGATGGTGAATGCTAGGAAGAGTAATAAGTTAAATGCATGGAAAGTTGGTGCTTGCATGCTTGAGACATCTTTGTCTCCAACACTTAGCTTTATTAATCTATATTTAACCTTAAAGAGTCATTAACATAGTAGTGGGCTTACTAGTAGTCCATTAAGTGGTGTATGTGGGCTTCCAAGTCCAATAATATAAGCCCAAGTATAAGTAAGCAACAATTTAGTAAAAGCCCAAGTAATTAACTACTTACATTAGTTAATTAGAAATAATTAATAATAATTAATTATGAACGTAAATAATATTCAAAATATTATTCATGAAAAGCACGTGTCGAAAAGACGAGTCGGGACATGGAAAGTCAAATGCGGTAACAAGTAAAATGTATAAGAATACATTTAGTACAACGCAAGTATTAATAATAAATATTAATAATAAATACAACGCAAGTACTAATGTGGTGTTGTGATAGTGTACGAGTTGTTAGCATTATGAGTATGACGGCATGCTATTTGAGTTGTATTTTCGTATGAGGTATTTGGTGGGTGCGAACGCAAATAGATGGGTTATTTAAATATTATATTATATTCTCGTGCATAGTTGACTCGTAATTTTTAGTCTGTTGCGTCGAGCGTTGAGAGATGACTCATGTCCTGGTTCCGGATTTTCAAACGTCCTTTCGTACTATTTTATATCGTGCACTTTACGTTTCGCGATTTGTAATTTGCACAAAAATTGTTCTCCTTAAATTTCAAAATCCGTGCGAGTCTTTTACTCACTTTTTAGTGGCACTTTTAAGTGTACTATGGCTTTAGTGGCACTTTTTCTTCAATTCTTTAATCTTCGTGCTTCATCTTCACATTTATTAATTTAAACAATTACAATGAAAATATAATACAATTACATATAAAAATCTATTATTTAGGAGGGATATTGCTATGAAATATATGTTCCTTTTTAGCCTTATCACGGCCCCTCAGTACCACTGAAATTATGGGGCTTGCAGCTTTGAAATTACTTATAGGTGCACCCGTTATGATTGTGCTGGTTAACCGGTGGAGCTTGGGGGTTGATCTCTGCTATTGCTGCGGCTACTCGTTCAGTTATCATCTCCTCAATCTGTACTGCTGTAGGCGTTGATCTTCCGTTTTCCATTGATCTTCGAAACAGAAATTTCGACTTAAGTCAAAATACAGCATTCAATAAATAGTAATACGGTATATGGTAACCAACATGGAATCAACACATCGCATGTTAATTAAGTAATGCAACTAGATACAGGTACCACAAAATCATCATATAGTAACGTAAATAGAACACCGTACAGAAATTAAACATCACCAAGTTCCATTCATTAAATAAGAAAGTTGCATACATCCGCATAAGGTTCGTACAATACATGAGTAAAACATGAAACTACAAACGGGATTTAATAATGAAATCTAATACAATAGCCCTATGGTGAAGGTGGGTAAAGGATGTCCATCATGTGGGACACCTGGTCCTCGAGCTCAGTTACCCGAGCACGGAGGATATGCACTTCCCTCGTCAGTTCCTCGACGACGGGGGATGCTGGTGGGGCAGGCGGTGCAGATGGTACAGGTGGAGCTGGTGGTGCAGACGGTCTAGCACCAGAAGTAGAAGGTGCGTAACGGGAAACCTTACGCACGAATGGATCGGCAGGGTAAGGCACAACCTGCTTACGGGCGGTAACCCTAAGCAACTATCCGCGTGCGTCCACGAACGATCTACCTCCATTAACCCCTGGAATAACAGTACCATCGAAACGATACCGCTTCTTCGGCGGGGTAGAGGGCGGCTGCACGGGCGTCTCCTCAGGGTCCTCGTCGGAATCCTCATCGGAATCCTCCTCGCTGAAGTCATCAGATGATGAGTCGTCTGAATCATCTGAGGGTGGATCTGCTCGACCGGTGGTCATCAGTCGATATCTGCTAGGCGGGATCGGCATGACACGTCCATCAGCAAGGCATCTGACCAAATGTCCTCGCTCATTACGGAAAGGACCGTCCTCATTTCCCCCAGGAATCACAGCACCACCGGAATGGTGCTGTGGCTCCGGGAGTCCTGGGCTAGGTGGAGCTGGAATCTCCTCTGGGTCCCCGTATCCGTCGAAGATGATCATCAGGTCAGGTGCGTGGCTACTGTCCCCAGAGGATGAATCGCCAGAGTCACTGGAGGGTAGCGATGACGGGATCTGTGAGTCAGCAGCAGTAGCAGGTGAGGTGGCAGATGAATCTGAGTCGCTGTCCAAGTCAATGATGATGGGCGGGATATCCGACATCTGAACAAGGAAAAATAACTTTTTCCATGTCAGTAAGTCATATAGCAAGCACGTATTAGGCAAAGTAACTACGACAGTCTAGATCATCTATAGCAGTAAATAGCATGGCAATAATAACAAATTCTACAGAAGTATCATGCAATCGAAAGCAGATAGTAGCATGCAATAGTGAAAACAAGTAGCAGTATACGACATATAGCAGTAAAAGTAAGAAGCAGCATGCAGCAAGTTCCGCAAAAACAAGTAAACTAGCAAGTTGTAGATTAGTCCTATTAGTGAATCCTACTCGGTCTGGTCTAGACTCACTAATGCAACCTAATTCCCTACAACCAACGCTCTGATACCAAATGTGACGCCCCGTACAAAATTAACGTGTACGAATCATCAACAACAGGATCATTACAAGGTCAAACACTATATGTTATTTTAAAATAAGTTTGCATTCATAAGAAAGGGTGACGTCATAACCAACATCAAAATTTTTACAAATGAAAGTATGCTTCTATGAATAGAAGCAATTAACATAAGTACGAGGCCCGTAGGTCATTACAAATTCATTGTTTCAAAAGTAACATAGTTGTGAATGCAAGGTAAACGTTTCATGCAGAGACATCTCTAACAAAAGCAGCGGGAGTCTACACAGCAAGACTACTACAGCGGAAGCATCAAACCTCTAAGCACCTGAGAAAACATGCTTAAAAACGTCAACACGGATGTTGGTGAGCTATAGTTTAAGTATAACAGTAATGTAAGGTAGGCCACGAGATTTCAGTGTTTCAAAACAGTATGAAAAGTATATGTTCAACCTTGGGCACTTGATAACTAACTTAACGTAATATCACCCCCCCTAAAAGTACACTTGGCGAGTGCGTAAGTTTAGGAAGTATTAAACACCCGTTAAATGCTAGTGCTACTAGCCTGAGTGGGGATGTCAAACCCTATGAATCCATATCTAAGATTCGCGTTCACCGGTTCAAAGACTAATGACTAAACGTTACCGAGCTAAGGGGAAAGTTTATGCCGTTGTATAACCCACACATATATAAAGTTTAAGTACTCGTGCCTAGTATGTAAAATGCAAAATGCGCATGTATTCTCAGTTCCCAAAATAGTTAAAGTAAAAGGGGGATGCTATAACTCACAGTGAAAAGTAGTAAAGTCGGTACGAGATAAGTAAGCAAGTAGTTGGTCCGAAAGGTCCTCAACCTAAGTCAAAAGTTACTAAGTCAGTAAATCGTTCCCAAAGGTTTAAAAGTATGTAAATTAGGTCTTAAGTATCATCATCATTCAACAACATAAGTAAAAAGTAAAGTAAGTTTTCAATCAAGAATAGAGATCGAAACAAAGGCTGACTTCGTTCAGCTGCTACGACCTCTATACAAACTGAAATGAGGTGAGACCAGTGGCCATAGCTCTGTATATGAGTCCTTTAACCATGACCAATTTTCCGAACCAAATTCATCTTCGTTTGACCGTGGCGACGGTTTAAGTGCGAGTAGGTCAGAAATTTCAGCACAACATTAAAAGGGCGTAGTGACTTTCGGAAGGCTATAAATCCTAAACCGTAAGTCGGATTAAGACGAGTCTTAAATGAAAAGTCATATACTCGAACTGTAAAATCTGAAAATCAGATTTTACAGTAGCCCAGGAGCCTGACCAGATCCATAAAACAGTAAGAAAAGTGCTCCGGTGGATTCTTGGTGCTTGATGCTCATCACGGTTCTCATCCTTGATGCTTATAGCTTCAAGTGTACAACTCGTTGATGTGTTTGCATCATCTTTACTAAGTTTTAACCATCATAACACTAGTATATGTCTAAGATAAATAGCACAACTCATTTAAGGGTTGTAAGAAGTTTGATGAACCAAAGTTACATCAAGATCTTAGATCCGACACATACATGAGTTCTAATAGTAATATTAAGCTATAAACTTGAGTGTAAACTAAATAAACAAGATCTTAAGTTGTAGAACTTAGATCTTAGTTAGATCTTGAAGATCCTAGACTAGAAAGTCTAGATCTAGTGTTCTTAAGTTAAACCCTAAGTTATGGAACTTGGATCTTTACTTTAATAAAACCATAAGTTATGAAACTTAGATTTTTATCTTGTAAAATGTATATAAGCTTATAAGCTTTTGTTTTAAACAAAATTTGGAAGACCATAAGCTATAGAAACTTAGATCCAACATAAGTGTATAAAGTTATAACTAGAAAGTTTAACTTCCATGTTCTTGAACTTACAAAGTTTAAACTTTAGTTTCAAGAAAAATGAGATCAAGTTTAACTAGTAATACTTGACCAAATTAATAAAGTCACGAATTTAATTACATACAAAAGAAAGAAATAAACTAAATCTACAAGTAACAAGTTCATGTTTGTTTCATACTTAAGAAGATTTAAGCTAAAGCTTGGATCTTAAGAAAATAAACTTTAAGTTTACAAAACATGAACACAAGTAAGATCTTAAAGCTTATGAACTTTAGATCTTTATAATACTTCAAGTGTAGAACCATAAGCTAACAAGCTTAGATCTTTGTTCTTGGTTCTTCATCAAAACAAAGGATGAAAGAAGCAAGATCCATGAAGTACAAACTAAAAAGTTTGATCTTTAACAACAAACAACAAACTAGTAAATAACATGATGATGATACTTGGTGATTTTAAAGGAAAAAGAAGAAAGAAAAATAAAGTTTCTTACTTACAATTTTGAGAGAAAGTTGAGAGAAAAGAAAGTGTAAGTATGATGTGTGTGTAAAATGAAGTGAATACTAGCATCTAAGTAACAAAAAAAAAATGAAACTCCCTCCCCACCCATGAAGGCCGACGGTTTTGGAGGCTCAAAGGGGTAGTCAAAGTTTAACTTTCAAGTGTGGGAGGATGGTGAATGCTAGGAAGAGTAATAAGTTAAATGCATGGAAAGTTGGTGCTTGCATGCTTGAGACATCTTTGTCTCCAACACTTAGCTTTATTAATCTATATTTAACCTTAAAGAGTCATTAACATAGTAGTGGGCTTACTAGTAGTCCATTAAGTGGTGTATGTGGGCTTCCAAGTCCAATAATATAAGCCCAAGTATAAGTAAGCAACAATTTAGTAAAAGCCCAAGTAATTAACTACTTACATTAGTTAATTAGAAATAATTAATAATAATTAATTATGAACGTAAATAATATTCAAAATATTATTCATGAAAAGCACGTGTCGAAAAGACGAGTCGGGACATGGAAAGTCAAATGCGGTAACAAGTAAAATGTATAAGAATACATTTAGTACAACGCAAGTATTAATAATAAATATTAATAATAAATACAACGCAAGTACTAATGTGGTGTTGTGATAGTGTACGAGTTGTTAGCATTATGAGTATGACGGCATGCTATTTGAGTTGTATTTTCGTATGAGGTATTTGGTGGGTGCGAACGCAAATAGATGGGTTATATATGTGTATGTATAATTGTTGCACTCACTAAGTTTTGCTTACCCTCTCGTTGTTTATCTTTTTATAGGCTCCGGCGGAGACAAGGGTAAGGGCATTCGTATGGATTAGAGATCCCGCTTTGTTTGTAGGGGACGCTTTTGATGTGATAGCTTTTGGAGTTGATCGAGATTTGGGTAGTTTAACCCCCAAACATCATGCTCTAGTGTCGTTTGGAATTTAAACTAATTCGGTTGAAACACATATATTTTGTACGAAACTCGTATTTTGGCCATATGTGGGCCCGGGTTCATAAAACTTGTTTTATCATTGAAATGTGTTAGTTTTACATATTTAAACATGTTGTGAAAAACGTTTCGTCTAAATACGTCGGGAAGTGGGAGATCTTTATTTGAAAAATGACCAAACCGGACAGAAGCTGGAATGGCCTGTGCGCGCTGCGCACCCCAGGGTGCTGCGCGCCGCGCACTGTTCTATATATAAAAAAAATTTGTGTATTTCGTTTGGATATTGAGTTGGGCTGTTACAGGTTTGCATAGATTATCGTAAACTAAACGATACAACCCGAAAGGATCATTTTCCATTACCTTTTATCGATCAAATGTTGGAACGTCTATCAGGAAATGAATACTACTGTTTCCTTGATGGTTTTTCCAACTACTTTCAAATTCCCCTCGATCCAATGGACTAAGAGAAAACAACCTTTACCTGTCCTTATGGAACATTTTCTTATCGACGCATGCCCTTTGGGTTATGCAATGCACCAGCTACATTCCAGCGATGCATGGTAGCAATATTCCACGACATGATTGAACGTTGTATGGAAGTCTTCATGGACGACTTCTCAGTCTTTGGTAGTACCTTTGATTCGTGCCTATCAAACCTTAACATGATGCTCACCCGGTGTGAAGAGTCAAATTTAGTTCTGAATTGGGAAAAATGTCACTTCATGGTTAAAGAAGGGATAGTTTCAGGACATAAGATTTCAAAAGCAGGAATAGAAGTTGATAGGGCTAAGATTGAGACCATTACTAAGCTTCCAGAACCTACCACAGTAAGAGCGGTAAGGAGTTTCCTAGGACACGCCGGTTTCTACCGATGTTTCATTAAGGATTTTTCAAAGGTCACACGACCTCTCACTCATCTCCTAGGAAAGGAAGTTGTGACGATCCTTCCAAATCCCTTTGGACGAATACATCATTCATTGATTTCATAGTAAGGTTTTGACCTCTATATGATACGTTTTGTAAACATCGCGTTCTTTTGAAAAGGCACGCCATAAACGAATATATAAATCCAAGGTTTTCGATGTCTGATGATTTCTACGTATAGAAAATCACCGTATATAATAGTTTACAATACTACATCTGTTGACAATGCAGTCAAAATAAGATACATGGTGATGATTTTATGAATGCAAAGTTTTCTTGAATAAAGCATGTATGACTCCATGCACATAGCTTGTATCACATATAGGCAAACAGCGGAAGACTTCTAGGAACCTGAGAATAAACATACTTAAAAGTGTCAACACAAAGGTTGGTGAGTTCATAGTTTTAATGTTGCACATAATCTGTATATAAAGGTGGATCACAAGATTTCAGTTGTTTCATTCAGAAACGTTTATCAAAAGATTCTATGTAACAGAGCACCCTGGTAACTAAACTTTAACATTATAATGATAATTACCCTCTTCGTTTTAATACATGCAACCAACGTGTCATAAACTCAAATAATATACGTCCGTTAAAAGGCTAGCGCTCTAGCTCGGACGGGGATGTCAAGCCCTATGGATCCATATACTATTATTCGCGCCCACCAGTCCATATCCTATGTACTGGCAGTTACTAGTTACCAAAGCTAAGGGATTTTCGGTTCAAACTCAGTGTAGAATTAAGTATGTACTTGTATCCATTGCGTTTAAATATATTGCATGTATTCTCAGCCCAAAAATATATATTGCAAAAGAAATTAAAAAGGGATTTATAAACTCACCTTAGCAGCACATAAGGTTATTCAGCGAAATGTGACCAAAACTCGGAATGAAAAATAACCATAGATCTCAATCTAGAGAACATATGTTGGTCAATACGTGTCTAATAAGCTAGGTCGGGTCATAGTGTATCACAATCCTAATGCTCGAGACCGACATGTGAAAGTTAACAAAAGTCATCTCAAAAGTCAACCTGACCAAATATGATCTTTAAATCTATACATGTTTATTAACATAGTATAAGTCTTGATAATTGAACGAATTTATAATTTATCAAACTCAAAACATTATTTATTTCAAGAGTTATATTGTATTTGAATGATCATGGCAATTGGATATATTTTAATATTTCATATAGTTTCCCAATACTTGTAAAACCAGATTTAGTATTTATAAAGCTTTAAAACATGGTAAGACAGTCAACTTTGACAATTGTTTAACAAGACGAGAAGTGCCTTGTATAGAAATTCATTTACTCGATTAGTAATTTTTGAAAATCCAATTTATCAATCTTATAAACAAGTTGTTTAAATATTAATTTACAGTGTCAAACACAATTTCAATTAACGTCAAACATAATTCAGTTGACCATATCTTTTAATCCGTTCATCAAAATTACGCGATCTCTAAATGAAAAGTTATTGATTTTTCGCCAGCTTTCCAAAAACATGCATATCATATACCTTATATCAGTAATATATGTATTAAATTCGTGATCTATCATAAACTATTTAACGACAAAATTAATCGTACTAGCATGCATAATCCTATATACTCGAGCACTAGTCAGGGATACACTATTAATATATAATAGATAAGATATAAATGCTTACGTATCAATATTATGATTCAATATTGTAGGAAAGTACGTAGACGCAACGAAAATGATAAACGCTAGGTTGACCTTTGACTCATGATCATAACCCCAAGCAATACCCATAACCTCCATAGTTATAACCCATAATTTCCTTAGCTCTATCCCCCTCGAAAAGCTTGTTTTGAAAATAACCCGCTCATGACCTCGTCGTAGTATTTTATGTATAATATTAATAATAATAATATAATACAAATAATAGTAAGATTTATAATAATAATAATAATAATAATAATAATAATAATAATAATAATAATAATAATAATAATAATAATAATAATAATAATAATAATAAATACTGAGTGAAATAAAAAGGTTTAAATGCAATGGATTCGGCAGAAACTTGGGCTATTTATAGAAGAATTCTGATTCCTGACCGCCATGCGATCGCATGGGTTTTATGCCTATTTCTCATGCGATCGCATGGTCCCAAACTCCAGCTCACAAATTTTTTTGTTTTCTTGTTTGTCGACATATTATTATATATATATATATATATAATATATATAATTTAAATAATTAATTATATATTATATTAAATTCATGTGCATAGTTGACTTGAAATTTTTGTTCCGATAAGTCGTACGTCATTACTCGACTTATGTCCCGGTTCCGGTTTTTCGAACGTCCTTTCGTACACTGAGAAAACTGGCACTTTACCTTTCGTGACTCGTACATTTTTCAAAATATAGCCTTAAATTATCCCTAAATTATATCACTCAAAGTGTATCTTAAACTTTCGAGTGTTTTGGTCATTTACTTCTATAAATCATCGTCTCGTAGTATATACATATACATATATACATTTTTTTATTTTGAAATAGTGTTTTCCTGTAGCAAAGTCAATTTTTACTGTAGCAATTCATTGTAGCAAAGTCAATTTTTACTGTAGCAAATAGTGATTTTTGAAAACACTGTAGCATCTTGGGTACTGTAGCAATTCGAAAATACTGTAGCAAATTAGTGTTTTACTTGTTTATTTTAAACGTTTTAGTTCACTTATCTAAATATCAATCGAATTAACAAACGAATGTTACTATCGTTTACTAAATAACTTGAAATCATATATATATATATATATATATATATATATATATATATATATATATATATGCACATTAAGTTATATATATATTGTTCGTGAATCATAGAGAACAGTCAAAGAATAATTGATTATATGAATATAGTTCCAAAACTGTCGTGACTCAATATTACAGACTTTGCTTATCGTGTCGGAAATGTTAATCATACAAAGATTAAGTTTAAATTTGGTCAGAAATTTCCGGGTCATCACAGAAGTCCCGTTTGTCTTCGATAAAGAATGTCGAAAAGCATTCAACTATCTGAAAGAACAGCTAACACATGCGCCCATCATGATAGCTCCTGATTGGAGTCTACCATTTGAAATCATGTGTGATGCGAGTGGCTTCGCAGTTGGATCTGTGCTTGGACAACGGGTAGATAAGCACTTTCATCCAATCTATTACGCTAGTAAAACCTTAACCGGAGCTCAAGAGAATTACACTACCACGGAAAAGGAACTACTAGCCGTAGTATTTGCCTTCGATAAATTCCGTTCCTATCTCATCCTGTCCAAAACTACAGTCTATACAGATCATTCAATCCTCAAATATCTATTCACTAAGCAAGAAGCTAAACCAAGACTCCTACGATGGATATTACTCCTTCAAGAATTCGATATTGAGATTAAAGATAAGAAAGGAGCAGAGAACATCGCAGCAGACCATCTTAGTCTTTTGAAGAACCCAGCGATGGAACAACTTACTAAACGAGATATCAGACATAAATTTCCAGAAGAACAGCTTCTGAGTTTAGGACAAACTCACATAGGATCACAATTTACTGACACTTCTTGGTATCCCGACATGGCCAACTACCTAGTTGCCGGAGTAGTACAGAAGGGAATGAGCACCTCCCGAAGAAGGAAGTTCTTCAGGGATGCTAAGTACTACTACTGGGAAGATCCTTACCTGTTTAGAATTTGCCCTGATCAGATAATCAGGAGGTGCGTAGATGAAAAACAAGCAGCAGGGATTCTTCACCAATGTCACCATGGACTAACTGGAGGTCATCATGGAGAAAATTTAACCGCAAGAAAAGTCTACGAATCAGGATTCTATTGTCCGTCTATATTCCGAGATGCGCACAAGCTTGTAAAGCGTTGTGACGCATGCCAAAGGCAAGGTATTATCTCTATGAAGAATGAGATGCCTCGGACTAATATCCAAGCTTGTGAGATCTTCGATATATGGGGATTAGACTTCATGGGCCCATTCTCAAAGTATAATGGGAAAGAATATGTCCTCGTAGCAGTAGATTACGTCTCCAGATGGGTCAAAGCCCAAGCATTTCTGACTAATGATGCCAAAGTCGTCACCAACTTCCTGAAGAGACTCTTCTGCAGATTTGGAGCTCCCCATGCTATAATAAGTGATAGAGGCACACACTTCTGTAATACTCAATTTATGAAGGTGATGCAATAATACGGAGTTACCCACAAAATGTCCACTGCCTATTATCCGCAGACCAACAGACAAGCAGAGGTCACGAACAGAGCACTCAAAAGAATCTTAGAACGAACTGTCGGCCATCATGGAAATAAATGGGCCGAAAAAATAGATGATGCTCTGTGGGCATTCCGGACTGCTTACAAGAATCCTGTAGAAACTACACCCTACCGCATGATCTATGGAAAAACCTGTCACCTTCCACTGGAACTTGAATATAAAGCTCTCTGGGCGCTGAAGACCTGCAACCTCGATCCCTCAGTTACCGTAAAACATCAGAAAATGCAAATGAACGAGCTCGCCGAATTAAGAGACTAAGCGTACATAACGTCATACATCTACAAGGAACGAACAAAGCTTACGCATGACGCAAAATTGATTCCTACAAAGTTCGCCCCTGGAGATAAAGTTCTGCTCTTCAATTCTCGGTTCAAGAAGTTCGCTGGAAAGTTTAGATCAAGATGGAGTGGCCCATACAAAGTTGTACATGTTTTTCCACACGGAGTCGTGGAATTGGAAGGACCTACTAACAACTTCAAAGTCAACAGCCACCAGTTAAAAGCTTATATAGAAGACCACGATAAGGAGGAGCACCTCTTCTCCTTTGATCCATTCTGAAGATCTGACAAGGAAAAGTCGAGCTGTAACGACTTGTTAAACAAAGCGCTCTTGGGAGGCACCCCTTGCTTATCCTTTTACTTTTATTTATTTTTATTATTTTCAGTCTTAAGATATTATCTCTGTGTACTAACAACTAAGCGCCGTACTTGCGCTTAGTACTTACAAGTTTGTTGAATGTGTTCAGGCAAAAATGTCAAGTTCAGGAGCTTCAGTTTACATCCCAGTTCGCAGGAGGAGGACTCCTAGAGTTTACTCATCCGGAAGCAGTGCTGATCAGAACAGGCCATCAATAGGGCAATTAGGCCCAAGGCAATTGATATTGGAAAGCGTTGAGGAGGATATTGGCATAGCACTGCCAGTTCCTCCCGTTTGACGATCTAGACGTTTAGCCAGGAGACCATCCGAGCACACACAGCTGCCAGAGACACATGAGACACAGACAGTGATACACTATAGAGCCACTTTAAGTGACCCTGATGTTGCATGGGCACTACTCAGAGACCAACAGAGGCTCTACCGAGCTCTTAGAGCATACCTTCAGCGCGAGGGGATGCCGCGCAGTACTCTGGGACCATCTTCATTTAGGCTAGCGCGACGTGTTCAGCCGACACGACAAACTACACCCAGGCATTCCACACCGGCCTCAATTCACTCAGTTGCCTCAGCTGTCATACCTGCACACGCTACTCATATCCCCATCACGCCACCTGCTCCAGTCACCGAGCCAGTTCCAGTCACTGAGCTACCTGAGGGTTGTCACTTAGTCACTATTCCCATTTCAGTTGAGCCACCAACGGCCCAGGCATTTGAGATCACTGGGAGCATACCTGACGAGGAGCCTTTCCCGAGCCTATTCCACCTGGAGTTGCCGTCAGACCTATGTCTGGATTCACTACTAGGCCCTGAGTTGGATATAGGCCAGCCTCTTGAGTACCTACCAAGACTAGAGGATGATGATGATATCTTCAGATACTTCGCAGCGCCGACTCAGCACATTGACCAGGATAGTATCCTACAGACTATTTTATCCTACTTTACTTTACTTTTAGTTTTTTTGAAGCATTGTACTAAAAAAGTAATATATATATATATATATATATATATATATATATATATATATATATATATATATATATATATATATATATATATATATATAGTGGAAATGCTGTCTTTCTCTTTTTGTTCTTCATGCAGAAATATTATCAAAAGAGACTGGTCCCTAGGAGATTGACCGTAGGAAGGCCCAGCACTAGGAAAGTAACATGACCATAGGGAAGTAATCCTTCCTCAATCCTATTTCGATTATAACGCACTAAAATCTCTAAGTGTGGGGTAACCCCCGCAACTAACTTAGAATTTTAGAAGTCAATGTCCTTAATTTATAAAGTATTAAAATATTCTTTCTAGAGAACATTAGGAACAATGTTCTTCTAAGTGTGGGTTAATGGGTAAAGGTTTTAAAGGTCAAGGGTTTTAAAAGTCGAGTAACCATAAAATGTCAAGTTTTGAAAAATTATTTTGTCTAAAAGTAATTAAGCAATGGGTATTGGGTAATTTTGAAAAATTCTTACCATGTTTTTGCCCAAAAGATCTAATAAAATTGCTAGAAATCGGTTTTCATAACATTTATTAGAAAGGAACGATTAAGTTGAAACTTATGTTTTGTGTCAAAAGATTTCTTTAAAGAAAATATGTAAAAGGCTACGCATGATCAAGCACGACCCCTACTCTCCAAAAGGTAAGGAATCTTGGACCCAAAGTATCTGTATGACCCATCAAATCTATAGTACTTTGTTATTTCAATTGATGAGTGTGCCGGTGTACGGTTCAAGTTAGAACTTGGTTCAGACATACGTTTCAAGACCAATAGTTAGTGAGCGCCATACGTGGTGCAGGTGCGATACTCCTTCCTAAATCATTCTGAATAGAGAAGACAAAAAGCCATCCGTTTCCGTTTCTACTCCACGCAATTTAAATCGACCAACTCACATAAAGAGTTAATGAATCAGAAATGTTTACCCCAAATTCACTCCCAAAATGCACCATTCACATTCACCCCTTTCCATTCATCAAAAGATCCAGAGATTTATAAAGAGATAGATCGATCAAATTCGCTTCAAAAGCACTTGTTGAAAGATTCCGAACCCCTGATTGTTTTTGATAGGTCAAAGACATATTTTCAGTGGATTATGACTTCCTCTCTGGGCACCAGGAACGAAAGACAAAAGTGATGAATAAAGGGTATTCAAAAAAAAAAATTGAAAGAGCAAAGTCTCTATGAATAAGGCAAAGAAAAACCCGAGAAGATGCCCTGAAGAAGAATGCCGGAAGAGCAAAAGAAAATTCTAGACAAAGTCTTAGCAAAATCTGCCTCTTCCGAAGAAAACTTTTACGGAATTCTAGACCGTTCTCTATCCAAAATGGATACTCTGATGAATCAAAGTCTATCAATTCTCTCAAAAATCAAAAGATCTGAATACCTTTCACCGATCCAAAAATTCCCGACCAAACCCTATAACTCATCTTCCTATGATGAGAACTGTTACACGACTGGCTTCTGAGCGACAATACAATTAGAATAGGACACCCTAAACACTTGAGTGATATGAGTGATCCGCTAGTGAGGAGCCTGATCATGTATACTCTACATCTGAGAGTTAGAAAGTAAGCCTTTTTCACTATGGACGCAATTGAAATCTAGCGACCAAACCATCGAAGCTCGAAACTTTTTCTAATACTTTCGAAAGATGTGCTGACTTGTGATGAAGGCATAATAAAAAGATCTACGGGAGGAGCAAGGGAGATTCTATTAGAAAGATCCTTATATTCCCGCTTTTTGCTTGAGGACAAGCAATGCCAAGTGTAGGGTATTTGATATCGGGCAAAAAGTCACATTTTTATCCCCAATATTAAGCCCAAGAACAATAAAGATTTAAACTTTGTCGGAAAAATTATCATTTTTTCATTTGATTTTGTAGATTAAGTAATTTCGAAGGCGATGCAAAAAGAATCAAGTAAAACGGAGCTAAAACGAAGATTCTAGAGCGAAAACGGTGAAAGACAAGAAATCAAGTTACGATCCAGTGAAATCAGGCTGACCAGGCCAGCAAACGGCCTACCATACGGCTTTCCAAATGGCATGCCAGTATGGCAAATGGCCTGCCCAACGGTCAGAGCAAACGGGCTCGATAAACAGATTGCCTTAGCAAACGGCCTCCAAAAACGGCCTGCCAAACGGCCTGCCAGCCGTTTGCAGGCAAAAATCAAGTCTATTTAAAGGGCTCTCTCCATCCATTCCAACACACACTCAATTTGTAATTCATTTCATATTTTCAAGCTTTTAGTTAGTCTTTAGTAGTAGTTAGCTTAGCTTTTATTTTCCGAAGGATATCCCGGCGAGTCCCTGCGATCTCGGGCAGATTTCTTCGGCCTTTTCAGGTTTTTATCCGAAACGCTTGTCTTTTGTATTAAACATGTGTTCTTACTTTTTATGTTTAATAATGCGTTCCGATATTACCATGATAGCTTAATTAATCTGTATGTTTCCATGATAGAAGTTTGGGTTAGCGTAATTATGTTAATTTAGTACGATTACTGTTATAATACTGAACTAGGAAGTCTGATAGATTTGTATGCTAACATCTTAAGGATTGACCAACCTAGGTTGTGATCAGGACTTGTCCACCTATATGAAACTAACTACTTCATAGGATTAAGACCCCTGGTTATACTGTATCTAAAGATTCTATGAACTCGGTATGGCCGGAGTTCTCGAGAGGCATTTAATGCGCTTTTAGGACACGGAACTTAGGAACTGAGACATGAATGACCTAGTATGCCTATTGAATGTTTCGAATAGACTTCTTAGGAGCTATTAAGATCTAGTTAGTGCCTTCACTGTGTGACCCAAGCCTATTGCATGTTCTTGTTTGATTATTGCCTTAGGTCTTAGTCATATCAACTGTTTAGGTATTCATTAGGTTTCTATCTGCTTTACTATCAGTATATTGACTGTGATGCTGTATAATGTTTGAATTGATATGATCTCATTAGTATGATGGAATGGTTGTTAGTTTTCATTTAAGGTTTTGCCAACTTAAACCGACGGATTCCTTCCATTTGTGATCAGTGTTTAATCAACACGACACGTTGTTATTCAGTTACCTGAACTGATAACGAGGGTTAGGATTAGAGCTTAACTCACTAATAAACCTAGTGCTTTACTGAGGATAACCTCTGAGTTATTGTTACCTTTCAATTATACGACCAAATGACACACTTCTCACTGATCAAAGAGAACTCCGAGAGTTCAGAGATAAGTAGGTCTGTGTAATTGGCTCATCCAACCAGATCTACATCATTCCAATCATAGTCTTAACATAAGCATAATTACCTTCCCCTAACCCAATACTAATATCTTGGTCAACATTTCCCTGATCTGCATACTCCGGATATCCTTCCACTTTATTTACTTTTCCGCACTTAGGACTTTTATCTAAAATCAACTACTATCTTTTATCCAGGTAATTTAACTAAAAGACAATTATCCACTTGATCTTCAATTCGTTAGTCAGCAAAAAAATACGACACTAGGTTAACTTACACCTTCTACACCTTAGAAAGTAAAAGTAAATTTAGGCCCCGCAAAATATAAATAAACGAAGACACTGTGCTACCGAATCGGACATCCTGCGACCTAACGACACCGCACAAATAAAACCGTCTGTTAGTAGCTTCCCCGGCAGCGGCGCCAAGAAAAGCTACTGATATGCTACTAACGGACGGTTTTATTTGTGCGGTGTCGTTAGGTCGCAGGATGTCCGATTCGGTAGCACACAGTGTCTTCGTTTATTTATATTTTACGGGTCCTAAATTTACTTTTACTTTCTAAGGTGTAGAAGGTGTAAGTTAACCTAGTGTCGTATTTTTTTGCTGATTAACGAATTGAAGATCAAGTGGATAATTGTCATTTAATTAAATTACCTGGATAAAAGATAGTAGTTGATTTTAGCTAAAAGTCCTAAGTGCGGAAAAGTAAATAAAGTGGAAGGATATCCGGAGTATGCAGATCAGGGAAATGTTGACCAAGATATTAGTATTGGGTTAGGGGAAGGTAATTATGCTTATGTTA
Organism: Rutidosis leptorrhynchoides; assembly: GCF_046630445.1. Lineage (NCBI taxonomy): Eukaryota > Viridiplantae > Streptophyta > Magnoliopsida > Asterales > Asteraceae > Rutidosis > Rutidosis leptorrhynchoides. The sequence goes on along the minus strand of NC_092334.1, from coordinate 139,147,469 downwards.
AGACTATGATTGGAATGATGTAGATCTGGTTGGATGAGCCAATTACACAGACCTACTTATCTCTGAACTCTCGGAGTTCTCTTTGAGCAGTGAGAAGTACGTCACTTGGTCGTATAATTGAAAGGTAACAAAAACTCGGAGGTTATCCTCAGTAAAACACTAGGTTTATTAGTGAGTTAAGCTCTAATCCTAACCCTCGTTATTAGTTCAGGTAATTGAATAACAACGTGTCGTGTTGATTGAACACTGATCACAAACGGAAGGAATCCGTCGGTTTAAGTTGGCAAAACCTTAAATGAAAACTAACAACCATTCCATCATACTAATGAGATCATATCAATTCAAACATTATACAGCATCATAGTCAATATACTGAGAGTAAAGCAGATAGAAACCCAATGAATACCTAAACAGTTGATATGACTAAGACCTAAGGCAACAATCAAACAAGAACATGCAATAGGCTTGGGTCACACAGTGAAGGCACTAACTAGATCTTAACAGCTTCTAAGAGGTCTCTTCGGAACAGTCAATAGGCATACTAGGTCATTCATGTCTCAATTCCTAAGTTCCGTGTCCTAAAAGCGCATTAAATGCCTCTCGGGAACTCCGGCCATACCGAATTCATAGAATCTTCAGATACAGTATAACCAGGGGTCTTAATCCTATGAACTAGTTAATTTCATATAGGTGGACAAGTCTTGATCACAACCTAGGTTGGTCAATCCTTAAGATGCTAGCATACAAATCTATCAGACTTCCTAGTTCAGTATTATAACATTAATCGTACTAAATTAACATAATTACGCTAACCCAAACTTCTATCATGGCAACATACAGATTAATTAAGCTATCATGGTAATATCAGAATGCATTATTAAACATAAAAAGTAAGAACACATGTTTAATACAAAAGACAAGCGTTTCGGATAAAAACCTGAAAAGGCCGAAGAAATCTGCCCGAGATCGCAGGGACTCGCCGGGATATCCTCCGGAAAATAAAAGCTAAGCTAACTACTACTAAAGACTAACTAAAAGCTTGAAAATATGAAATGAATTACAAATTGAGTGTGTGTTGGAATGGATGGAGAGAGCCCTTTAAATAGACTTGATTTTTTCCTGCAAACGGCTGGCAGGCCGTTTGGCAGACCGTTTTTGGAGGCCGTTTGCTAAGGCAAGTCGTTTATCGAGCCCGTTTACTCTGACCATTTGGTAGGCCGTTTGCCATACTGGCAGGCCATTTGGCAAGCCGTATGGCAGGCCGTTTGCTGGCCTGGTCAGCTTGATTTCACTGGATCGTAACTTGATTTCTTGTCTTTCACCGTTTTCGCTCTAGAATCTTCGTTTTAGCTCCGTTTTACTTGATTCTTTTTGCATCGCCTTCGTAATTACTTAATCTACAAAATCAACCAAAAAAAGGATAATTTTGCCGACAAAGTTGAAATCTTTATTGTTCTAGGGCTTAATATTGGGGATAAAAATGTGACTTTTTGCCCGATATCGCTTTCCTAAAATAGAAACTTTCCAAAAATAGAAACTTTCCTAAAATAGAAACTTTCTAAAAATAGAAACTTTCCTAAAATAGAAACTTTACAAGAATGGAAACATGCTAAAAATAGAGACTTTCTAAAAATAGAAAGTACGTGTCCTTACACTGTTCTGATCAAACAGAAACATACTGAGTGTTGTTCTATGTCTACTTGCAACAAGTACTATAGCTATCATACTAAGACTTGAACTAAGTTAGTTATTTATGTAACATCCCAGGTAACACGTTCCCCGTAGCATAATATTGCCCGCTTTGCCCGTAGGCGCACGGATTTTTCTTGGCAACCACACACGACGAGCACTTTTCCAGGAGGTCACCCATCCTGGTAGTGCTCTTGCTTGAGCATGCTTAACTGCAGAGTTCTCATGAGATCTGCTGTGCTTGTGGTCCCAAAACGCGTCATGCTAGGAAAGGTCTCCACACCCTTATAAGGCATGCTTCGTTCACCTCTCTAACTGATGTGGATCCCCCCTAATGGACACAGCGTCCTCGCTGTACACGTTTAGTCTGGAACCTGGATCTGATACCATCTGTAGCGACCCGACAAAATCGTCATTGACGGTGCCATCTACTTAGGTCCCATTACGTGGTCATAAGTCTTTAAAACAACGTTTGACCAAAAATATGTCGCATTCATTTCAATTGTAAAGATTGTTTCAAAGTTTACAAGAATAGTTCAACCACAAGTTACGTTACAACGTTATAAGTACAATTGAAACCTATGCGACACAATTTAAAAGTAGCCAAAAGACGCTCCATGTATGCATATATACTCGACATCCAATGCAAGTATCAAAATAATGAGCGGAAGCATGTATCACAAAACGTTCAAGGACCTAAGAAAAGCATAGAAATCTGTCAACGAAAACGTTGGTGAAATCATAGGTTTAAGTAAGTAAGTAAGTACAAATGAACCACAAGATCTATATCATTGAAATAATAGTAATCCATTCTAAAATTTGTTATCACTAGCACCCAATTATCAAGGCTTAACTTTCCATCCATAGAACCCCATCACAATAGTGTTAGAACATACACTGTTTCTCGAAAATATATTTCATCCGAATAACGGTAGCGAACCGTCCGAATGAGGGTTTGTCAAACCCATATGGCCATACAACATAAGTTCTCACTTACACCCGGCAAGTGTAACTAATGATAATCGAATTGAGGATTTTGTTCTAACTCGTATGTAGAATGTTTGTTTTCGTACTTGTGTTCACTTTGTAAAATGAAACGTTTATGTTTTCTCATCCCAAATGTAAGTTTAAAAGAGTAAAGATGGGACTATGATCTCACCTCGAGTGCACGAGTAATAAAGTACTTCACAAGTAAACGTGTGCAAGGACAATTGCTAGTCTTGACCTAAACAAGTAGGTTGTATCAATAACGGTAAACACGATGGGTCAAAGATGTTCAATTAGTGCTATGGCTCGTTACGACTCGATTACATATAACATGTGAATCACGTTGCCAAGTTTCATGCATGATTCAAATGTAAAAGCATGTTAGGATGATTGCATAAGTATTTGGTTAAGTTTAAACAAAAGGCAACTTTGGTCAAGTCAAAGTCAACGAAAAAGTCAACACGTTCAGGTCGGGTCCCGAACTATTTTTCTGAGGTTTTTAATCATATGTAAGCATGTTAGAACAAGTTACATGTTAATCGGAGGTGCGTAGCATAGTTAGAATTAAACGGTAAATGACCAAACGAAAAAGCCCTTGGTAGTTCATCTGGACGGTGTCTTGATTGGCTGGACGGCATCCAGATGTGAAGAGCTGGACGGCGTCCAGATGTTTGGACGGCATCTCAACCAGTACCCAGGTCCTGTTTGCTGGAATTAGACAAGTGCACAAACCAAACTTCAAACAATCACAATTTATGATCCGCAAACAATCAAAACATGTATCTTATATCGTCGGAATGGTATTTTGATGAGGAACGCAACTAAGCACATTTCATCAATCAATTCAACATTTATAACAACCAAAATCGCATTAAATGCCCATCATTTATTACACTCAAGTTCATTAAATGCGTTTCATGATTCGGGCAACCAATTTACATGTATGATATGCCGTTTCGAAGGTAATTAAACACACATTGCAACTAAACACTTATCAACAATATTTCATAGCATTTAATGCATCAAATTTCATAATCAAGCCTATCAAACCCTAACCCAAATCACCAAAACAATAATCATGTTAATGAAGTTTCCTTAATCAACCTACACATCAAAATGAAGCTAGTGATGCTAGTAACACATTTAATACATGAACTTTTAACATTTAACAACATTTAAGCAACCAAATCACAAAATCAAATACACCAACTTTCAAGTTCATGCTAGTTACTTAAAATAACAAGATCGAGCATATAAATCACATATTCATGTTAGACTTGAGCCATAGACACTAACTAACACTTTTATAAGTCAAAATTATCAAGAACACAAAATCTAGTGTTTTTAGAAAGTTACCCAAATGCGATGAAATCGGCATGGAATCGAAGAGGAAGATGCAAGGATTCTAAATATGTAATTTATTTTGTGAAATACTTGCTAGATCGGAAATGGATGATGAATCTTTGAATTGGTGTTTGAGAGAAAAAGTTGAAGTATTGAAAGAGAGAAGGAGGTGAATGAATGGATGAGAGTTCATGGTTGACTAGTTGACCTAGTCAAGAGTTTGGTCTCTTGGCAAGTTTAGTCCCTCAAGTTTCAAAGCGGGTGCGTGAGATACCTAAACGAAATATTTTAAAATGCGTATTAACGGAAGATGTTATAATTATATAACGGACCTTAAAATAGTATAACGGAAGGTAAACGGAAAAAGGCGGGATGTTACAATTTATATCGACCTGCTTTATTTATAGGTCGGCGTTGTGATCATTCTTGATCACTTTACTTCGTTTGCCGTTCGCTTTTTGTGTGGTTACTTCAATTGCTTTAAGGTGAGTTATAGTCCCACTTTTATACTATTTTAAAGTATTTTTGGGATGTGATTACATGCATTTTGTTTTACGTTTAGACACAAGTGGCAATTAAATTTAAATTATTCATTATGAGTTGAATGAAAATATTCCTTAGTCTGGTAACTGTAATCACTGGTTTCTACTGGTGAACGCGAATCCTATGGATAGATCTATGGGACTTGACAGCCCCATTTCGAGCTAGTTGCGCTAGCAATTTATAATCGGAATGTATTAGTACTTCGTTATTATTTGAAGATACACCTGTTCAGTGTATATATTGTGTTTGGTAAGGGTATGGAAATGGTTAAGTGGTTACCAGGTGACTCATAGATAATGGAATAATAGTTTAATGTTTTCTAACATTTTAAATCTTGTGGTCTAAAGTTTATACGTTTAATTTAAACCTATAATTCACTCAACATTTTTGTTGACAGTTTACTCGCATGTTTTCATAGGTACTTGATTTGTTTGGTGCTTCCGCTGTGTTAGAAGTGTCTGCATGCATTTGGGTAGATTTTGTTAAACGTTTTACGAAACATTGAACTTGCATTCTCTTTTGAATTATTAAATTGTGGGTATTTGGTTGGCAGTGTTTTATGTCAACTTTGGTTATTTAATATGTTGGGTTTGTTTAAACTACATATTTTGGTAAATTTCCTTTTTGGGAAACTTTTTGAATAAAAGAATACAATGTTGTTTATTAAATTCATTTAAAGTTCGATCAAGCTGTGGGACCAAGTGACAGAGCCGTTAAGTGTACTTGACGGGGCCATCACACACGATATAAACGAGATATTTTCGATTAAAATAATGACACTCCTCCTCGATCTTGTAGGTTGTCCAGATGCTGCTGCTCCATACACCACCTTGACAAATAAATGTGTTCATCTTAAAATTGGTCTATTCGTGTGGAGAGCTAGGAGAAAATATCTCCCGGTTCGTACTGAACTTGATAAATGAGGGTTAGACTTAGGCTCGATTCGATGCCCTATATGTGATGATGGCCTAGAAAATGTATATCATGCTCCTATATTTTGCAAAGTTGCTTTTGACATATGGACCAAAATCTACAAATGGTGGAACATTAATCTTCCATCCAATCTGGTGTGGTAGAGTTATTTCTTGGCAACAGACACAATTTCTCATCCTCATTTGGCAAAAGACTTTGGCAAACGGTTGAATGGGTAATCGGCTATTTAATATGGAACAATCGGAATGCCATTACCTTTAGCAAGCGCAAACAAAGTGGTATAATGATCGTCAATGAAATTCAATTAAAAAGCTTCGAGTGGATAATCAATAGGGTGAAAAAGAAACCAATCGAATGGCATCGTTGGCTTATGTAAAGACCCATCCTAATCCATCCGGACGAAGCCCATATCGATTATAAACGATTCACAACAGTTGGTTACATCGTGAGGTACTTGACCTCTATATGATACATCTTACAAACATTGCATTCGATTTTTAAAAGACAATCTTTCTTTACAATGAAAGTTGACGACATGCATACCATTTCATAATATATCCAACTATAATTGACTTAATAGTAATCTTGATGAACTCGACGACTCGAATGCAATGTCTTTTGAAATATGCCATGAATGACTCCAAGTAATGTCCTTAAAATGAGCAAATGCACAGCGAAAGATTTATTGCATACCTGAGAATAAACATGCTTTCAAGTGTCAACCAAAAGGTTGGTGAGTTCATTAATTTAACATAAAAAATCATTTCATAATTTTAATAGACCACAAGATTTCATATTTCCATTTCTCATAAACATACGTCCCATGCATAGAGACAAAATATCATTCATATGGATTGAACACCTGGTAATCGACATTCACAATATGCATTTAAGAATATCCCCATCATTCCGGGATTCTCCTTCGGACATGATATAAATTTCAAAGTACTAAAGCATCTGGTACTTTGGATGGAGCTTGTTGGGCCCGATAGATCTATCTTTAGAGTTCACGTCAATTAGGGTGTCTATTCCCTAATTCTTAGATTACCAGACTTAATAAAAAGGGACATATTCGATTTCAATAATTCAACCATATAATGTAGTTTTGATTTACTCGTGTCTATTTCGTAAAACAGTTATAAAAGTAGCGCATGTATTCTCAATCCCAAAAATGTAAAGAGTAAAAGGGAATCAAATGAACTCACACATATAAATATTGTAAAACAGTTAATAAAGCATTTACATGTATTCTCAGCCCAAAAATGTAATGAGTAAAAAGGAGCAAATGAACTCACCATCCAATATTTTATAGTAAAAATATTCATACGACGATACTGAACAATGCAGGGTTAACCTCAGATTCATGAACCTCAAAGGAGTAACCCTTAAAAAAAATGCCCAAGTCCGAGTTTGAATCCGCGACCTCCCGATAACACCTTAAACCATTACCCTGCCTCAGCTTTTCTGATTAAATTCGCTCATTAAATTCTTTTAACTCATCGTTCATCATCATCATGTTTCATCTATTATTATCATCGAAATCATACTTCACGTTGATCATAATATCACTATCTTTATCACTATCTTATAATATCATCATCGTCTCATCTTCTTTAACAACATCATCATGATCATCTATCATAGTCAAAACACGATCATCATCATCATTATCCTAATGTTAATATCATCTTAAACTACTACCATCTTCCTCTTAATCCTTTCTCATCATGTATCAACTCGATCAAAATTTTATCACAACAAGATCATCATTATAATTCTCTCGGCCCAACAGCAAATCTGAATCTCAGTCTAATAAGCAGCCCATAACACCTTTTAAAAACATGAATAGTCCAACATTTAAATTAACTCTCAATCCATAAATACTTCGGCCCAAACCTTATAACAAAGGCCTCGTTAGTTAGGCAGTTTATTCTAACTCGTTTTGTCCCTACCACTATTTTAACAACCCACTAACATGTCGATAAAAAAAAATGCGGATGTAGTGTCATCGTCATTGTGACCTCATTATCCACTTGATGCTCGAAATTTTAGCAGCCCAACAGGAATTTTTAAACATAGCAGTTTTAATAATGAGACTAGATCACTGTCCACTAATTAAAGAAGGTCATTTAATAATAAACAAGTTCCATTCCTTGCTCATTTGTCGGTCATAATACTTCATCTTTCCCTGATCTATAACATGTGTCCCATTTTTTTTATTATAATGCTTATGATGAACCTTATTATATTCAATGTCCAACGTTTATAAAAAAAAACAATTATAGTGGTCATGCAAGCCTTATAAACTAGGGACATAGATGATAATAAAGATAGATGCATCGACTATTTATAGCAGCAGCATTTGATGTAAAATTCAATGAAACAGATGTATGGAAGCACCAGCAGCAGCAGTTGCTGTAGGATTCAAATGGAAACAGATGTAAAGAGACAGAACGAGGAAAAATAAATATATAAAGATGATGACCGTGGTTCTCAAAAGTTGCAGTGATGGTATCGAATAGAAAATAGAAACAAGAGAGGTGATTGTTTGCGAGTTAATATAGAACTAAGTAGCAGTAGAAAATGGGAAACAGTAGTTGTATTAGTGGTGGATCGTGTTGGTTGATTGGTGTTGGTTAATCGCGACCAGAATAGTAGTAGCCGTCTAAATAAAACGGGTTTGAGGATCTAAAATAGTCATGGGTGGGTTGTATGTGGTGCTTGTCAAAATTAAAGAAAAAAAAAAGTTTCAAGTGGTTTATCTAATGATGAAAGTGGTGGAAGTGAGGTGGGTATCATGTTGATGATCAAATAGAAACAAACAGAAAACTTACAGCAAATGGTTTCGATGGTGGGTTTGTTAAGAGGCCGATGGTTCATGGTGATGGTGGAAGATAAAAGATGGTGGTCTCAAGGGTGCTCGACTGCAACAGTACAGAAGTAGATGTGGTATAGCTAGAGTTGCCTGGTGGGTGTTTGGTTGATGTAGTTCTCGGCCAAAGTGAGTCGAAGATTGGTTTCAACGGACAACAACAGTAGTAAAAGGAGATTGCAGGTGGCGGGGGAATGATTGTGTGTTCGAGATATTTGTTTTGATAGTGGTTTAGGGTAGTGGTGGTACGGTGGTTAGTGTATGGTGATGGAGGTGATCGCTTGTCGGTGGTTATGGATGATGGTGCTTGTGGTTCAAAGAAAATAGTGGTTGTCGATCAAAGGTGGCTTGAATCAAGATTGGTGATGGTTTATGTGTTTTGGGTTCACATAATATAAAAAAAAAGATAAAGAAGATGGCTTATTGTTTTAAAAGTGTAGTGCACATATATATATAGATACAGAGAACTAGATGTGGGTATGTAATCGATTGTTGTACATATATGTATATATTGATATAAATAAAGGGTAATGAGGTGGCACAAGTGGTTCCTATAAGATGCAGTTTATATGAGATTCGATTGTGAGTGAAAACAAAAGCAACAAACAATAATCTAATTCATATATCGTGGATGGAATCAAATGACACAAGTGGTTCACATAAAACAAGGGGATATTGTTATAAGTTGTTTTCAATCACCCTAAATAAAAATATAATACTATATAAAAAAAACAAACGTGTGAGTTAAGCAAAAGTAAAGTTATTTCAATTGATTCATTGTGCTGACAGTTTACAATGAGTGCTATATTGTGCTTCGTGGTTAATTAGTTGTGGATAAAAAGTCTTCGGAAAAATCCTGAATTTTTAAATTAACTCCCTTTATTTATTTCAGTCATTATGGTATAAAATTTGGTCATTAACTATTAAATAAAAATTACATTAATTATTCACTCCCAACCCCAAGTAAAATATAAAAAGTTTTAAAATTCAACAAATAGTTACTAAATATATTTTTAATAAGTCTAAAATTTATAAAACTAATTTTCGGATCACCATTTATTTTAAAATCATATAAGTTCGAATTAAACTTCTCTAAATAATAATCGAAATGTCCAACGATTATTACACTCATTAAATAATTATTTTTAATACACTCTATACATATATTTATATTTATTTTTATATGTATACACATTTATTTACAAATAATGGTTCGTGAATCGTCGAGAATGGTCGAAGGTCGAATGCATACATGAACACATTTCAAAGTTTTCGAGACTCAACATTATAAACTTTGCTTATCGTATCGAAATCATGTAAAGATTAAGTTTAAATTTGGTCGGAAATTCCCAGGTCATCACAGTACCTACCCGTTAAAGAAATTTCGTCCCAAAATTTGAGTGAGGTCGTCATGGCTAACAATAAATATGTTTTCCTGACGACTATGAGCTGATAAATAGAATTTTATCATTATTGAATAATACAGATAAAATAATTCAATTATTCGAAGAGCACGAATGAAGCTATCACAAAAGAGTGAAATGAATAAATGAAGTTTCGTTTTAACTTTTGGCGTTGTCTTGGTTGAATTCCGAAATTCAAGGGATATAAAGAAAATCTTCGAAATCTAAAAGATTTGATTCTTCGACGAATAAGGAAATTAAGATCTCTATAAATAAATACGGTGATCTGCCTCGATTACTCTGTCTGATATTTCCATTATAAATTAAACCTTTTTTTTTCGTTCCATTATTCTCACCGTTCCTATACTTTCTTTCTTAGTTCATACATCCAAAAGATTATGAAAATGCTTAATCCATTTCTAATCCTTGATATTTTTCTAATTATCATTTCTGTCATCCTTCTTTTTAATCTTCCTCTAGAAGAATCTGTTTACTTCTACTATTACCTTGGGGTGATACTATTCTTAATTATACCGTGACTTTATATTGCTATTCGTATTAATATCCATGGTTTGTTACCTCCGTGTTGTTATTGGGCTTTATATTTTCTCTTATATTTTGGATCTCTTTGCCTTTTTATTATCCTCTCGACCTCTAGTAAAGCGAGCAACGGTCCAGAATTTGTAAGTACGGAGTTTCGAATGAACTTAATGTTCTAACCAAGAAAGAACGAAATCATACGATTTTAATTCGTCAAATTATTAGAATTATTGAGGATGGAATTATCAAGAATATACTTTCTTGATATGTTCAGAAGTTAAGCAGAATGAAAGAGTTATGTAACATGGCACTTGATGACGTTATTATCTGTGAATCATCACGTTCCATTAGAAACTCAGCATGACTTACTGTAATATAATCACTTTGATCAAGTGTCATTATATTATACTAACTCATGCTTCAGTTCCCAACATTACTTCAATAACATTCATATTTTAAGCTCGAAAGTTTACAGAATATAGAAACTAACAGTTTCTATATGATGTAATACTGATAGTACGAAGAGATTAATGATTTCAGGTAAGAATAGTTATAAAAATATCTCCAGAAATATGGAGGATATTTATAATGACAGATACGATAATATCTCGAAATATCTAAGATCAGAGGATGATAGAAACTATTGTCTGCAAGGGTTTAGAGTAAGGAGCAAGATATTCACTAAAGACTTTAGCAGACATTGAATCATTTGAATTCTTTGAAGTCAAACTTATTCTTTGTGATTTGTCCACAACTTTCTTCATAGTTTCGCATAATCTGCTTTTCGGTACTAAATTTTCTATTGAATGTTTCCAATATAATGATACACAAGAAGCACGAAGAGGTATATAATTTTGGACGAGAATATTTATGAAAATATCCTCAGAAATATCGAAGATATTGATGATGATATATTGGAATTTCTAAGTTCGATGGTTGATGGAGAAAGATTTTTTGCAAGATTTTAACATGACTTCGGAGCAAGATATTCTCTAAAGATTTCAACGGATCTTGAATTACCTGAATCCTTTGAATATAGGGTTTGGTCCTTGTATTAGTCCTTGGTCTCCTTCATGGGTAGCTCAATCTGTTTTTCAATACCCAATTTTCTATCGAGCGTTCCTAACACTCCTTTCTTTGTCATCAAACTTTTGGCCGTTTAGACCATCTACCATTTTTCTGTTTCTTCTGCATTTAATGCTATGATATCTGAATCATCGGTTATTAATCCGAGGTGGTTTCAGGAGAATTGTGTTTTTAGATGATTAAACGCTGATGGTAATATGGTGGAATATGAGAGGTTACCTGGTAACAATAAAAGACCACGCGTATATATCAATATTATAATAAGGTTGTTTCGTACGAAAAGCCGAAGTTGTCTTGCTAGAGCTGTGACAAAATTGGCTATTTTGAAGAAGAACTGCAAAGTTATTTTGGGTAATAATAACACTAAAGAAATTAGCACGGTTATGTGTTAAACGTTTACTCAGTTTCCGAGAGTTTTTCAAGTGCATAACTATATGCATCAATCTTTTCTTCCGTAGATGAAGTGCGGTTGGTTCATCCTATCGATTGACGTGTTTTCAAGAATCATGAAAGGTTTGAATGCATATTGTAATCGTCGAGATACAAATGAGGTTTAAGGTGAATTCAAGTGGCAAACTTGAAGAAATGTTTAGTTTTATATGTTATAATCAATATTTTAATTCATTTTAATTGTCCAATGTTATTAGTCCACAGTCGATAGTCCACAGTTAATAGTCCAATAATTCATATATAGTTTAATATATAATATTCGAATTAATTAATACATATCGTGACCCGTGTACATGTCTCAGACTCGATCACAACTCAAACTATATATATTATTGTAGAATCAACCTCAACCCTGTATAGAGAACTCGATCATTACTGCATATAGAGTGTCTATGGTTATTCCAAATAATATATATAGATGCGTCGATATGATATGTCAAAACCTTGTATACGTGTCCCGATATTTAAAGTGCGTAAAATAAATAACAAAAATTAAATGACTATAAATAAAATTGCGATAATTAAATTGCGATAAATAAAATGTAATCAGTTAGCTAGGAACAATTACCTAGGAATAGTTAGCGTGAATTCATAACACAATTTCTCATAGTTAATTAGTCTGTTTCTAACAAATTTTATTTTATCATATGTTTTCTTCATTATGCCACTTGTTGAATTCTGATAGGTCAAAATCCAATTATGAGTTTGAATGAAAATAGTTACTCTGTGGTGAACGGATTCGTATAGCTGTAGGTGTAAGTAGGATAGTAAATGACCATTGAATCAGATTTGAAGATTATACAGTGTAACTTATTAATGTGAAGTCTAAATATTTCTAGGGTATTACCTACCCGTTAAAATATTTTCACCATTAACAGTTTGTACGAAAGAATTTTTAATTACAACCTTTATGAAAATATACTTACATATATATTTTCTTCAGATGTAATCATGGATTTAATGAGTCAATATGATATTAAACTCATATGGTTTACCGTTAGAACTAGAATACATAATCTCTAAAATATTAAAAATTACATAATTGCCATGTAGAACGAAAATAAATGATGTGTAACGATACGTAGAACGAAGATAATCGATGTAAAACGATATGTAGAACGAAGATCATGCTTGGGGTATAGGTTGCGATGTTGAGGCATGTGATGTTGAAACTTGAGTTGTTGGTGGTACTGGTGTTGATATTGGTAATATTGTTGGTGCCGGTGATGTTGCTGAAGCTGGTACGTTTTGCACCATATTTTCCAAGACTACAACTCGTGTGCGAAGTTCGTTAACTCCTTCTATTACACTGGGATGATTATCGGTTCGGACGAGCGGAAGAATGAGGTTTAGAATCTGAGATAGTATATGATCATGATGAGATACTTTGGAAATAAGAGAGAAAATGGTGTCTCGAATAGGTTCGCCGATAAATGTTTCAGGTTCATTGTCAAGAGGTGAATTCGGTTGGTGGAAGGGATCGCCTTCTTCTCGTCTCCATTGATTAAGTCGACTACTAACCCATCAGATGAATTGGTTGATTCATTCTGGTGACGCTGCCTTTGGAGCTTAGGTGAACATTCATGTCGGAATAGCTGTTGGAATAACTATCGGAATAGCTATCAAAATCTGAGGGACTCAAACTAGTTGAGGGATTCATCTCGTACGATCAGATATAGGATTTTCGATAAAAAAAATAGATTATAGGATGTAAATTAGTATCCTGCAATACATAATTTGCATATGCATATAAAATACTAAAATCTCATAAATTACGGAGGATTCTACGGAATATGTTAGGCAAAGTTTACAGTAACAGATATGTTAAGATATGAATTAGCAGATACGCTAAGATATGAATTTGTCTATACACTATTCATGCAATCAATGCAGCAAGATGTGTCTAGACTAGAAATGATAAGCAGGTAATTTCCTAAGGATGATAAGTAGGTAATTTTTGACACGAAATGATAAGCAAAACTTTTGACATGCAGACACGGTCGAAGTCCAGACTCACTAAAGCATCCTAACGAATTATCAGTTAGACACACTAATGTAGACCTGGTTCGCTAAGACCACCGCTCTGATACCAACTGTAAAGACCCGTCCTAATCTATCCGGACGAAGCCCATATCGATTATAAACGATTTACAACAGTTGGTTACATCGCGAGGTACTTGACCTCTATATGATACATCTTACAAACATTGCATTCGATTTTTAAAAGACAATCTTTCTTTACAATGAAAGTTGACGACATGCATACTATTTCATAATATATCCAATTATAATTGACTTAATAGTAATCTTGATGAACTCGACGACTCGAATGCAATGTCTTTTGAAATATGCCATGAATGACTCCAAGTAATGTCCTTAAAATGAGCAAATGCACAGCGGAAGATTTATTGCATACCTGAGAATAAACATGCTTTCAAGTGTCAACCAAAAGGTTGGTGAGTTCATTAATTTAACATAAAAAATCATTTCATAATTTTAATAGACCACAAGATTTCATATTTCCATTTCTCATAAACATACGTCCCATGCATAGAGACAAAATATCATTCATATGGATTGAACACCTGGTAATCGACATTCACAATATGCATTTAAGAATATCCCCATCATTCCGGGATCCTCCTTCGGACATGATATAAATTTCGAAGTACTAAAGCATCTGGTACTTTGGATGGGGCTTGTTGGGCCCGATAGATCTATCTTTAGAGTTCGCGTCAATTAGGGTGTATGTTCCCTAATTCTTAGATTACCAGACTTAATAAAAAGGGGCATATTCGATTTCGATAATTCAACCATATAATGTAGTTTTGATTTACTCGTGTCTATTTCGTAAAACAGTTATAAAAGTAGCGCATGTATTCTCAGTCCCAAAAATGTGAAGAGTAAAGGGGAATCAAATGAACTCACACATATAAATATTGTAAAACAGTTAATAAAGCATTTGCATGTATTCTCAGCCCAAAAATGTAATGAGTAAAAAGGAGCAAATGAACTCACCATCCAATATTTTGTAGTAAAAATATTCATACGACGATACTGAACAATGCAGGGTTAACCTCAGATTCACGAACCTCAAAGGAGTAACCCTTAAAAAAATGCCCAAGTCCGGGTTTGAATCCGCGACCTCCCACTAACCCGATAACACCTTAAACCATTACCCTGCCTCAGCTTTTCTGATTAAATTCGCTCATTAAATTCTTTTAACTCATCGTTCATCATCATCATGTTTCATCTATTATTATCATCGAAATCATACTTCACGTTGATCATAATATCACTATCTTTATCACTATCTTATAATATCATCATCGTCTCATCTTCTTTAACAACATCATCATGATCATCTATCATAGTCAAAACACGATCATCATCATCATTATCCTAATGTTAATATCATCTTAAACTACTACCATATTCCTATTAATCCTTTCTCATCATGTATCAACTCGATCAAAATTTTATCACAACAAGATCATCATTATAATTCTCTCGGCCCAACAGCAAATCTGAATCTCAGTCTAATAAGCAGCCCATAACACCTTTTAAAAACATGAATAGCCCAACATTTAAATTAACTCTCAATCCATAAATACTTCGGCCCAAACCTTATAACAAAGGCCTCGTTAGTTAGGCAGTTTATTCTAACTCATTTTGTCCCTACCACTATTTTAACAACCCACTAACATGTCGATAAAAAAAAATATGCGGCTGTAGTGTCATCGTCATTGTGACCTCATTATCCACTTGATGCTCGAAATTTTAGCAGCCCAACAGGAATTTTTAAACATAGCAGTTTTAATAATGAGACTAGATCACTGTCCACTAATTAAAGAAGTTCATTTAATAATAAACAAGTTCCATTCCTTGCTCATTTGTCGGTCATAATACTTCATCTTTCCCTGATCTATAACATGTGTCCCATTTTTTTTTTATTATAATGCTTATGATGAACCTTATTATATTCAATGGCCAACGTTTATAAAAAAAACAATTATAGTGGTCATGCAAGCCTTATAAACTAGGGACATAGATGATAATAAAGATAGATGCATCGAATATTTATAGCAGCAGCATTTGATGTAAAATTCAATGAAACAGATGTATGGAAGCACCAGCAGCAACAGTTGCTGTAGGATTCGAATGGAAACAGATGTAAAGAGACAGAACGAGGAAAAATAAATATATAAAGATGATGACCGTGGTTCTCAAAAGTTGCAGTGATGGTATCGAATAGAAAATAGAAACAAGAGAGGTGATTGTTTGCGAGTTAATATAGAACTAAGTAGCAGTAGAAAATGGGAAACAGTAGTTGTATTAGTGGTGGATCGTGTTGGTTTATTGGTGTTGGTTAATCGCGACCGGAATAGTAGTAGCCGTCTAAATAAAACGGGTTTGAGGATCTAAAATAGTCATGGGTGGGTTGTATGTGGTGCTTGTCACAATTAAAGAAAAAAAAATAGTTTCAAGTGGTTTGTCTAATGATGAAAGTGGTGGAAGTGAGGTGGGTATCATGTTGATGATCAAATAGAAACAAACAGAAAACTTACAGCAAATGGTTTCAATGGTGGGTTTGTTAAGAGGCCGATGGTTCATGGTGATGGTGGAAGATAAAAGATGGTGGTCTTAAGGGTGCTCGACTGCAACAGTACAGAAGTAGATGTGGTATAGCTAGAGTTGCCTGGTGGGTGTTTGGTTGATGTAGTTCTAGGCCAAAGTGAGTCGAAGATTGGTTTCAACGGACAACAACAGTAGTAAAAGGAGATTGCAGGTGGCGGGGGAATGATTGTGTGTTCGAGATATTTGTTTTGATAGTGGTTTAGGGTAGTGGTGGTACCGTGGTTAGTGTATGGTGATGGAGGTGATCGGTTGTCGGTGGTTATGGATGATGGTGCTTGTGGTTCAAAGAAAATAGTGGTTGTCGATCAAAGGTGGCTTGAATCAAGATTGGTGATGGTTTATGTGTTTTGGGTTCACATAATATAAAAAAAAAGATAAAGAAGATGGCTTATTGTTTTAAAAGTGTAGTGCACATATATATATAGATACAGAGAACTAGATGTGGGTATGTAATCGATTGTTGTACATATATGTATATATTGATATAAAGAAAGGGTAATGAGGTGGCACAAGTGGTTCCTATAAGATGCAGTTTATATGAGATTCGATTGTGAGTGAAAACAAAAGCAACAAACAATAATCTAATTCATATATCGCGGATGGAATCAAATGACACAAGTGGTTCACATAAAACAAGGGGATATTGTTATAAGTTGTTTTCAATCACCCTAAATAAAAATATAATACTATATAAAAAAACAAACGTGTGAGTTAAGCAAAAGTAAAGTTATTTCAATTGATTCATTGTGCCGACAGTTTACAATGAGTGCTATATTGTGCTCCGTGGTTAATTAGTTGTGGATAAAAAGTCTTCGGAAAAATCCCGAATTTTTAAATTAACTCCCTTTATTTATTTCAGTCATTATGGTATAAAATTTGGTCATTAACTATTAAATAAAAATTACATTAATTATTCACTCCCAACCCCAAGTAAAATATAAAAAGTTTTAAAATTCAACAAATAGTTACTAAATATATTTTTAATAAGTCTAAAATTTATAAAACTAATTTTCGGATCACCATTTATTTTAAAATCATATAAGTTCGAATTAAACTTCTCTAAATAATAATCGAAACGTCCAACGATTATTACAATCATTAAATAATTATTTTTAATACACTCTATACATATATTTATATTTATTTTTATATGTATACACATTTATTTACAAATAATGGTTCGTGAATCGTCGAGAATGGTCGAAGGTCAAATGCATACATGAACACAGTTCAAAGTTTTCGAGACTCGCCATTATAAACTTTGCTTATCGTATCGAAATCATGTAAAGATTAAGTTTAAATTTGGTCGGAAATTCCCGGGTCATCACAGTACCTACCCGTTAAAGAAATTTCGTCCCAAAATTTGAGTGAGGTCGTCATGGCTAACAATAAATATGTTTTCCTGACGACTATGAGCTGATAAATAGAATTTTATCATTATTGAATAATACAGATAAAATAATTCAATTATTCGAAGAGCACGAATGAAGCTATCACAAAAGAGTGAAATGAATAAATGAAGTTTCGTTTTAAATTTTGACGTTGTCTTGGTTGAATTCCGGAATTCAATGGATATAAAGAAAATCTTCGAAATCTAAAAGATTTGATTCTTCGACGAATAAGGAAATTAAGATCTCTATAAATAAATACGGTGATCTGCCTCGATTACTCTGTCTGATATTTCTATTATAAATTAAACCTTTTTTTTTCGTTCCATTATTCTCACCGTTCCTATACTTTCTTTCTTAGTTCATACATCCAAAAGATTATGAAAATGCTTAATCCATTTCTAATCCTTGATATTTTTCTAATTATCATTTCTGTCATCCTTCTTTTCAATCTTCCTCCAGAAGAATCTGTTTACTTCTACTATTACCTTGGGGTGATACTATTCTTAATTATACCTTGACTTTATATTGCTATTCGTATTAATATCCATGGTTTGTTACCTCCGTGTTGTTATTGGGCTTTATATTTTCTCTTATATTTTGGATCTCTTTGCCTTTTTATTATCCTCTCGACCTCTAGTAAAGCGAGCAATGGTCCAGAATTCGTAAGTACGGAGTTTCGAATGAACTTAATGTTCTAACCAAGAAAGAACGAAATCATACGATTTTAATTCGTCAAATTATTAGAATTATTGAGGATGGAATTATCAAGAATATACTTTCTTGATATGTTCAGAAGTTAAGCAGAATGAAAGAGTTATGTAACATGGCACTTGATGACATTATTATCTGTGAATCATTACCTTCCATTAGAAACTCAGCATGACTTACTGTAATATAATCACGTTGATCAAGTGTCATTATATTATACTAACTCATGCTTCAGTTCCCAACATTACTTCAATAACATTCATATTTTAAGCTCGAAAGTTTACAGAATATAGAAACTAACAGTTTCTATATGATGTAATACTGATAGCATGAAGAGATTAATGATTTCAGGTAAGAATAGTTATAAAAATATCTCCAGAAATATGGAGGATATTTATAATGACAGATACGATAATATCTCGAAATATCTAAGATCAGAGGATGATAGAAACTATTGTCTGCAAGGGTTTAGAGTAAGGAGCAAGATATTCACTAAAGA
The DNA here is from genome assembly GCF_046630445.1 of Rutidosis leptorrhynchoides. Classification (NCBI taxonomy): domain Eukaryota; kingdom Viridiplantae; phylum Streptophyta; class Magnoliopsida; order Asterales; family Asteraceae; genus Rutidosis; species Rutidosis leptorrhynchoides. The sequence continues at coordinate 139,128,386 of NC_092334.1, read as the reverse complement.
CTTTAGCAGACATTGAATCATTTGGATTCTTTGAAGTCAAACTTATTCTTTGTGATTTGTCCACAACTTTCTTCATAGTTTCGCATAATCTGCTTTTCGGTACTAAATTTTCTATTGAATGTTTCCAATATAATGATACACAGGAAGCACGAAGAGGTATATAATTTTGGACGAGAATATTTATGAAAATATCCTCAGAAATATCGAAGATATTGATGATGATATATTGGAATTTCTAAGTTCGATGGTTGATGGAGAAAGATTTTCCGCAAGATTTTAACATGACTTCGGAGCAAGATATTCTCTAAAGATTTCAACGGATCTTGAATTACCTGAATCCTTTGAATATAGGGTTTGGTCCTTGTATTTGTCCTTGGTCTCCTTCATGGGTAGCTCAATCTGTTTTTCAATACCCAATTTTCTATCGAGCGTTCCTAACACTCCTTTCTTTGTCATCAAACTTTTGGCCGTTTAGACCATCTACCATTTTTCTGTTTCTTCTGCATTTAATGCTATGATATCTGAATCATCGGTTATTAATCCGAGGTGGTTTCAGGAGAATTGTGTTTTTAGATGATTAAACGTTGATGGTAATATGGTGGAATATGAGAGGTTACCTGGTAACAATAAAAGACCACGCGTATATATCAATATTATAATAAGGTTGTTTCGTACGAAAAGTCGAAGTTGTCTTGCTGGAGCTGTGACAAAATTGGCTATTTTGAAGAAGAACTGCAAAGTTATTTTGGGTAATAATAACACTAAAGAAATTAGCACGGTTATGTGTTAAACGTTTACTCAGTTTCCGAGAGTTTTTCAAGTGCATAACTATATGCATCAATCTTTTCTCCCGTAGATGAAGTGCGGTTGGTTCATCCTATCGATTGAGGTGTTTTCAAGAATCATGAAAGGTTTGAATGCAGATTGTAATCGTCGAGATACAAATGAGGTTTTAGGTGAATTCAAGTGGCAAACTTGAAGAAATGTTTAGTTTTATATGTTATAATCAATATTTTAATTCATTTTAATTGTCCAATGTTATTAGTCTACAGTCGATAGTCCACAGTTAATAGTCCAATAATTCATATATAGTTTAATATATAATATTCGAATTAATTAATACATATCGTGACCCGTGTACATGTCTCAGACTCGATCACAACTCAAACTATATATATTATTGTAGAATCAACCTCAACCATGTATAGAGAACTCGATCATTACTGCATATAGAGTGTCTATGGTTATTCCAAATAATATATATAGATGCTTCGATATGATATGTCAAAACCTTGTATACGTGTCCCGATATTTAAAGTGCGTAAAATAAATAACAAAAATTAAATGACTATAAATAAAATTGCGAGAATGTAAATTGCGATAATTAAATTGCGATAAATAAAATGTAATCAGTTAGCTAGGAACAATTACCTAGGAATAGTTAGCGTGAATTCATAACACAATTTCTCATAGTTAATTAGTCTGTTTCTAACAAATTTTATTTTATCATATGTTTTCTTCATTATGCCACTTGTTGAATCCTGATAGGTCAAAATCCAATTATGAGTTTGAATGAAAATAGTTACTCTGTGGTGAACGGATTCGTATAGCTGTAGGTGTAAGTAGGATAGTAAATGACCATTGAATCAGATTTGAAGATTATACAGTGTAACTTATTAATGTGAAGTCTAAATATTTCTAGGGTATTACCTACCCGTTAAAATATTTTCACCATTAACAGTTTGTACGAAAGAATTTTTAATTACAACCTTTATGAAAATATACTTACATATATATTTTCTTCATATGTAATCATGGATTTAATGAGTCAATATGATATTAAACTCATATGGTTTACCGTTAGAACTAGAATACATAATCTCTAAAATATTAAAGATTACATAATTGCCATGTAGAACGAAAATAAATGATGTGTAACGATAAGTAGAACGAAGATAATCGATGTAAAACGATATGTAGAACGAAGATCATGCTTGGGGTATAGGTTGCGATGTTGAGGCATGTGATGTTGAAACTTGAGTTGTTGGTGGTACTGGTGTTGATATTGGTAATATTGTTGGTGCCGGTGATGTTGCTGAAGCTGGTACGTTTTGCACCATATTTTCCAAGACTACAACTCATGTGCGAAGTTCGTTAACTTCTTCTATTACACCGGGATGATTGTCGGTTCGGACGAGCGGAAGAATGAGGTTTAGAATCTGAGATAGTATATGATCGTGATGAGATACTTTGGAAATAAGAGAGAAAATGATGTCTCGAATAGGTTCGCCGGTAAATGTTTCAGGTTCATTGTCAAGAGGTGAATTCGGTTGGTGGAAGGGATCGCCTTCTTCTCGTCTCCATTGATTAAGTCGACTACTAACCCATCAGATGAATTGGTTGATTCATTCTGGTGACGCTGCCTTTGGAGCTTAGGTGAACATTCATGTCGGAATAGCTGTTGGAATAACTATCGGAATAGCTATCAAAATCTGAGGGACTCAAACTAGTTGAGGGATTCATCTCGTACAATCAGATATAGGATTTTCGATAAAAAAAATAGATTATAGGATGTAAATTAGTATCCTGCAATACATAATTTGCATATGCATATAAAATACTAAAATCTCATAAATTACGGAGGATTCTACGGAATATGTTAGGCAAAGTTTAAGTAACAGATATGTTAAGATATGAATTAGCAGATACGCTAAGATATGAATTTGTCTATACACTATTCATGCAATCAATGCAGCAAGATGTGTCTAGACTAGGAATGATAAGCAGGTAATTTCCTAAGGATGATAAGTAGGTAATTTTTGACACGAAATGATAATCAAAACTTTTGACATGCAGACACGGTCGAAGTCCAGACTCACTAAAGCATCCTAACGACTTATCAGTTAGACACACTAATGCAGACCTGGTTCGCTAAGACCACCGCGCTGATACCAACTATAAAGACCCGTCCTAATCCATCCGGACGAAGCCCATATCGATTATAAATGATTCACAACAGTTGGTTACATCACGAGGTACTTGACCTCTATATGATACATCTTACAAACATTGCATTCGATTTTTAAAAGACAATCTTTCTTTACAATGAAAGTTGACGACATGCATACCATTTCATAATATATCCAACTATAATTGACTTAATAGTAATCTTGATGAACTCGACGACTCGAATGCAATGTCTTTTGAAATATGCCATGAATGACTCCAAGTAATGTCCTTAAAATGAGCAAATGCACAGCGGAAGATTTATTGCATACCTGAGAATAAACATGCTTTCAAGTGTCAACCAAAAGGTTGGTGAGTTCATTAATTTAACATAAAAAATTATTTCATAATTTTAATTGATCACATGATTTTATATTTCCATTTCTCATAAACATACGTCCCATGTATAGAGACAAAATATCATTCATATGGATTAAACACCTGGTAATCGACATTCACAATATGCATTTAAGAATATCCCCATCATTCCGGGATCCTCCTTCGGACATGATATAAATTTCGAAGTACTAAAGCATCCGGTACTTTGGATGGGGCTTGTTGGGCCCGATAGATCTATCTTTAGAGTTCGCGTCAATTAGGGTGTCTGTTCCCTAATTCTTAGATTACCAGACTTAATAAAAAGGGGCATATTCGATTTCGATAATTCAACCATATAATGTAGTTTTGATTTACTCGTGTCTATTTCGTAAAACAGTTATAAAAGTAGCGCATGTATTCTCAGTCCCAAAAATGTAAAGAGTAAAAGGGAATCAAATGAACTCACACATATAAATATTGTAAAACAGTTAATAAAGCATTTGCATTATTTCTCACGAGTAAAAACTAGATTTAATTTTCAAAAGATCAAATGTTTTCATAAAGATCCAATTTCCTTAATGGATCAAATTTTTTATAGTCATGTGGGACTGTAAACCATATCGTTACTACCATTGTTTATACCACCGTATAGAAATCACTGATGTACAAAGGGTGAAGAATAAAGAAGTGATTCTAGTATTTCAAAACGATATTGCTTGAGGACAAGCAACGCTCAAGTGTGGGAATATTTGATAATGCTAAAAACGAACATATATTTCATAGCATTATTCCTCAAGAAAGACAAGCTTTTAGTTGCAATTGTTCTATTTACAAGTGATATTCGTTTAAATAATAAAAGGTGAAGACAAAAGACAGATTCGACGAATTGAAGACGCAAACGACCAAAAAGCTCAAAATTACAAAAGACAATCAAAGAGGTTCCAATTATTGATAAGAAACGTCTCGAAATTACAAGAGTACAAGATTCAAAACGCAAAGTACAAGATATTAAATTGTACGAAAGGACGTTCGAAAATCCGGAACCGGGACCAGAGTCAACTCTTAACGCTCGACGCAACGGACTAAAAATTACAAGTTAACTATGTATGTAAATATAATATAATATATAATTAATTATATTAATTATATATATATTATATATATATTATAAACCGTCGGTAAACAAAGAGCCAAACTCCTCTGAGCTGTAAAAGTAACCTCCGCGACTCGCGGAGTTTGAAGGCAAAATTGGCCGCGAGTCGCGGAGCCCCAAAATGAAAAAACTGCCTATAAAGCCAATCGAATTCTGATCGCAAAAATAATCTTTTTCTTCTCTTATCATACGTAAAACATATATATATATTTATAATTTATATTTTAATTTTAATTATAATTCTAATAATAAGGGTATGTTAGCAAATGTTGTAAGGGTGTAAGTCGAAATTCTGTCCGTGTAACGCTACGCTATTTTTAATCATTGTAAGTTATGTTCAACCTTTTTACATTAATGTCTCGTAGCTAAGTTATTATTATGCTTATTTAAAACGAAGTAATCATGATGTTGGGCTAATTACTAAAATTGGGTAATTGGGCTTTGTACCATAATTGGGGTTTGGACAAAAGAACGACACTTGTGGAAATTAGACTATGGGCTATTAATGGGCTTTATATTTGTTTAACTAAATGATAGTTTGTTAATGTTAATATAAAGATTTACAATTGGGCGTCCCTATAAATTACCATATACACTCGATCGGACACAATGGGCGAGGTATTTATATGTACGAATAATCGTTCATTTAACCGGACACGGGAATGGATTAATAGCCACTAGAATAATCAAAACAGGGGTGAAATTACATTCAAGGGTAATTGGTGTAATTGTTAACAAAGTAGTAAAACCTTGGTTTACACGCAGTCGATAACCTGGTGTATTCATTAAACAAAGTATTAAAACCTTGTTACAATTCGAATCCCCAATTAGTTGAAATATTTAACTTCGGGTATAAGAATAATTTGACGAGGACACTCGCACTTTATATTTATGACTGATGGACTGTTATGGACAAAAACCAGACGGACATATTAAATAATCCAGGACAAAGGACAATTAACCCATGGGCATAAAACTAAAATCAACACGTCGAACATCATGATTACGGAAGTTTAAATAAGCATAATTCTTTTATTTCATATTTAATTTCCTTTATTTTATATTTAATTGCACTTCTAATTATCGCACTTTTATTTATTGTTATTTAATCGCACTTTTAATTATCGTCCTTTTTAATTATCACAAGTTTATTTTATCGCACTTTTATTATTCGCAATTTCATTATCGTTATTTATTTTACGCTTTAAATTAAGTCTTTTATTTATTTAATATTTTACATTAGGTTTTAACTGCGACTAAAGTTTTAAAATCGACAAACCGGTCATTAAACGGTAAAAAAACCCCCTTTATAATAATAATATTACTTATATATATGTTTGTATTTTTATAAAAGTAAATTAATATAGCGTTGAGCTTTGTTTAAAAAAGATTCCCTGTGGAACGAACCGGACTTACTAAAAACTACACTACTGTACGATTAGGTACACTGCCTATAAGTGTTGTAGCAAGGTTTAAGTATATCCATTCTCTAAATAAATAAATATCTTGTGTAAAATTGTGTCATATTTAATAGTTTTTCCTAGTAAAATATAAACTATTTCGTATACCTTAGCTTTGACATCAAGTATTTTTGGCGCCGCTGCCGGGGAATTTCTCTTAAAAGCCGGAAGCGGAACGCTAATATAAAAAAAAAAAAAGATTTTTATTTTACTTTTATTAAAAGTCGCTTTTGTAAAAATACGTTTTAAATATTCGAAAATATAAAAAGAAAAACAAAAATATAAGTATTTTTAAGATTTTGTTAAATATTTAAGTTTTATAAGTTTCTTTATTTTTATTTTAGTTTATAAAAAATATAAGTTTTATTTAAATATCTTTTATTTATATAAAAAACAGAAAAAAATAAATAAATAAATAAATAAAGAAAAACGCGTTGAAATTGTAGCGACCCCGACAAATCGTCAAGTGACGGCGTCGTCTACGTATGGTCCCATTACATGGTTATAAGTATTTATAACAAAGTTTGACCGAAAATATGTCGCATACATTTCATAAAGGATGTTTCAATGTTTACAAAAGTAATTCCCAAGACAAGTACATAACAAAAGTTATTGTTCATATGAAACACGTGCGACATAGTTTAAAATAGCCAAAAAGACGCTCCACGTATGCAAGTATACTCGACATCCAATGCAAGTATCAAAAAGTATGTGCGGCGCGCTATGGGTTGCGCGGCGCTCACCCAAGTGTAGATCCTGGTCAGAACTTAACCACGAAGGCAAACATCTGGGATTTCTAATTCTGCGCGGCGCGCGGGTATATGCGCGGCGCGCAATACCTGGGAAACATGCAGTTTGCAGAAAAATGGTCCAAGTCACGAACCAAAATACAATTTAACACATCTCATGCACCGAAAACACTTAAAACGCATATCATATATCATTAGAAAGGTAATTTGACAAGGAGAATAACTAAACGCATTTACTCAATCAAAACCAAACAAACTCATATCAAAATCACCATTAATGCTCATCATTTATTACTCCAAGTTCATAAATGCCATATTATGATTCGGGAAATTAATGCACATGTGTAATACGCCGTTTTGAAGATAATCAAGCATACAATACAACTAAACGCAAACAAAACAACATGGCAATCATTCAATGCATCTAAGATTCATTTCAAGTTCATCAAACCCTAAACTAAATTCACCAAATTTCATAATCAAGTTTAGGAGGTTTCCTTAATCAAACTTTACATCAAAATAAAGCTAGTAACACTAGGAGCATAATTAAAACATGAAGTCTTAGCATCTAACAACATATAAACACTCAAATCTCAAGGTTAAGCATGTTATCTTTCAATATGAACTAGTTACATCAAAATAACAAGAACAAGCATACAAATCACATAATCATACTAGACTTGAGCCATAGACACTAATCAACAACCTTTTAACTCAAAAATCTCAAGAACACATAAAATTAGTGATTTTAGAAAGTTACCCAAAATTGATGAAATCGGTATGGAATCGAAGAGGATGTTGCAAGGATTCCAAATATGTATTTTGTTTGAATTGAAGCTTGCTAGAAATTAAATGGATGATGATTCCTTGATGTGGTGAATTGAAAGAAAATGTGAAAGTAGGAGAAGAAAAGAGAAAAGAAAATGAGAAAATGATGAGTGGATGAGGTTGAAGGTTTGACTAGTTGACCTAGTCAAATCTTTGGCCTCTTGGCAAAACTAGTCCCTCAACTTTGAATCGGGTGCGTTAAATTACCTACACAAGATATTTTGAAACGCGTATTAACGGGAGATGTTATAAACATATAACGGAGTTTGAAATAGTATAAAGGAAAAATAAACGGAAAAAGGCGGGATGTTACAGAAATTATAAGCTGTCATCTGAATTTCTGAACCCCGGGACTCGCGGGGTTTTCTTTATAAATTACCGCAACTCGCGGAGCTGCTCTGACACGCGAACAGGAAGCCCTAATCCTGCATTTATTACGGATAATTAATAATTATTATTATTATTAACCCTAATTATTATTATTATTATAATTAATTTTATTTTAACTTTTACTTTTTATTTAATTTATATATTTTAGTTAAATTAGTTTAATTAAATTGTAAAATTAGTAGTTTTATTAAATAAATAATATAAAAATAATATTTTTATAAAAATTGTACTTTTTACAACTTTTTGTATATTTTTATATTTTGTCCCTTTTTAATCGTTGTAGCATAATATTTGTATTTTTCGCTCATATTTAATTTTAAACTTAGTTTTTGCTATAGTTATTTTTACTCCTAGATTTTTAGGCTTTGCCGTAGAATTCCTTAAGTGCTTTTTCTTTAGACTAAGATTTAGGTACTTTAAAATTTTGCGACGCCTTTTTAAGTTTTAGTTTCTTTTTAAGTTATTTCCATTTGGGATTTAGTTTTTCCTGTAAGCTTTAATATTTTTAGACGACTTTTACTATGTACCAATTATCATTCCAATTAGTAATATCAATTTGCGATTATAATTTTAAGTTAGTTGTAGTAATAAGGTTAGGTTAGTCAAGTATTTTTAAGTTTTTATAAGTTTCTTTTATTTTTCCGTCACCTTTTATTTTTCAACCATTTTTTCTTTTTCGACCTTTTGCGACGAACTCTTTTTCTCTCTTATTTCTCGCTATTCTAGTTTTAGGACATAGATTTTTTCTACTTCTTATCTAAATTTTCTTAAAATTACGAAAATTTATTTTAAGTGGTTAAATTGATAGACATCAAAATTTTCTGGTTCGTAGTAATAGTTGGATTTGTACGTGGACCGGGTTATTGGAGCCAAACAGTCCTCAATTATATTGAGACCAAACGAATCCTGCCCCTCTGCTGCATCTTTTGGCTATTCGAAACGTGGGCAAAATCAGAAAAGTCTATTAGTTGGATAACTTATTATAATTTTTCTTTCCTTTTAAAAACTAATAGGATATTCAGTGAATGCACCGAGCAAGACGTTCATCACCTTTTGTACGTTCACCACCTGTAACTCGATCAAGACATTTAGCAAATATAACCGCCGTTGATTTTTCTTTAGAATCGTCATCCAGTCGACCAAGTACTTCAGTTCAAATTTCCGATAATCCATTTTTTGAACCCGACCTCACAATTGAGAATCCGGAGAATATTCAGGAACGGTTCGTAGATCCTGAACCACTAAACTTTCCTTCGGAGCCACCAATCATTCAAACAGAGATTGTTGAGGAACGAACCATTAAATCAGAATCATCTAGTGATTCAGATTCAACAAATTCAATTATGGAGAATCAGGAACCTTTAAGTATGGAAGACCGAATGAGAGCTAAACGCACTGGCCAAGGTCACGCAATTACTCATCCTGACATTAATGCGCCAGATTATGAAATCAAAGGACAAATTCTACACATGGTAACTAATCAATGCCAATTTAGTGGTGCGCCTAAGGAAGATCCAAATGAACATCTACGTACCTTTAATAGGATCTGCACACTATTTAAAATCCGAGAAGTGGAGGATGAACAGATATATCTCATGTTATTTCCCTGGACTTTAAAGGGAGAAGCCAAAGATTGGTTGGAATCGTTACCTGAAGGGGCGATTGATACATGGGATGTTTTAGTTGACAAATTTCTTAAACAATTCTTTCCTTCATCTAAAGCCGTAAGACTTCAAGCAGAAATTGTTACGTTCACACAGAAACCAAATGAAACTCTATATGAGGCGTGGACAAGATATGGAAAGTTATTAAGAGGATGTCCGCAACATGGTTTAGACACCTGTCAAATAGTACAAATATTCTACCAAGGATGCGACATCACTACAAGAAAAGACATAGATATAGCAGCTGGTGGTTCTATTATGAAGAAAACCAAAACTGATGCTTACAAAATTATTGATAACACTGCTTCCCACTCACATGAGTGGCACCAAGAAAAAGATATCGTTAGATCATCTAAAGCAGCTAGAGCCGATTCTAGCCATGACTTAGATTCCATTTCCGCAAAGATAGATGCTGTGGAGAGACGAATGGAAAAGATGACTAAGGATATTCACTCAATACGAATTAGTTATGAGCAGTGTGGAGGACCACATTTGACAAAAGATTGTCTCAGTATTGAATTAACAATGGAACAAAGAGAGAATATTTCATACATAAACCAAAGGCCTGGAAATAATTATCAGAATAATTATCAACCGCCAAGACCAATTTACAATCAAAATCAGAATTATAACCGAAATATTCCATACAACAACCAACAAGGTCCTACCAATCAACAAGTATCCAATAATACTTATAATCAGCAAAGACCTAATTTTCAAAACAAACCACCACAACAAACCGATGATAAAAAGCCGAATTTAGAAGATATGATGACGAAGCTAGTTGAAACTCAAACGCAGTTTTTCACATCTCAGAAACAAACCAATGAACAAAATGCTCAAGCATTTAGAAATCAACAAGCTTCTATTCAAAATCTGGAACAAGAAGTAAGTAACCTAGCAAGGTTAATAGGTGAAAGAAAACCGGGAAGTCTACCTAGTGATACAAATGCTAACCCCCGAAATGAAACAGCTAAAGCCATTACCACAAGAAGTGGTACAACACTTAAACCACCTGAAATACCTATAACTTCTGATGAAGCTATTCCTACTCCACAAAAACCACAACCTGATCAAGATAAGGAAAAAGAACCGGTAGTTGAAAAGGTTAATGAAGATAACACAGTTAAGGATAAACCTTATGTTAAACCATACCAACCACCACTTCCTTACCCAAGTAAAATGAAGAAAGAAAAACTTGAAGCCGAGCAATCCAAATTCTTGGATATGTTTAAACAGATAAATGTAAATCTTCCTTTCATTGATGTGATTTCAGGAATGCCTAGATATGCTAAATTCTTGAAAGATCTAATCTCAAATAGAAAGAAAATGGAAGAACTCTCGGCTGTTACTATGAATGCTAATTGTTCAGCAGTGCTGTTGAATAAGATACCAGAAAAATTATCTGATCCAGGAAGTTTCACAATTCCATATTTTCTGGGTAGTCTTAGTTCAATAGAAGCATTGGCAGACTTAGGTGCTAGTATAAATCTAATGCCGTATTCACTATACGCTAAACTAGACCTTGGAGAATTAAAACCAACCAGAATAAGCATACAACTAGCCGATAGATCAATAAAATATCCTAGAGGGATAATGGAGAACATGCTAGTTAAAGTTGGTACTTTAGTATTTCCAGTAGATTTTGTTGTTCTGGACATGGAAGAAGATTCTCAAGTTCCTCTCATATTAGGAAGACCATTCTTAAACACGGCTAAAGCAATGATAGACGTGTTCGGTAAGAAACTGACCCTAAGTATAGAGGATGAGAGTGTTACCTTTTCAGTTGATAGAGCAATGCAACAACCACAATCTGCAGATGATACATGTTATTATATTCAAACTATAGATGCACATGCAGAATTATTAAAAGAATTTCCAGAATTACAAGGAACAGGAGAATGTTCTTTAGGAGAAGGTAATGAACCAATTGATGAAGCTGAAATGTTAGCTACACTTATAGCTAATGGATATGAACCAACAACAGAAGAAATTCAAATGCTAAAAGAAGAAGACAGATATCGATATAAATCATCGATAGAAGAACCTCCGAAATTAGAGTTAAAGCCACTTCCAAACCATTTGGAATACGCTTATTTACATGGTGAATCTGAATTACCTGTAATAATATCGTCTTCTCTTACTGAAAATGAGAAATCACAACTCATTTCTGTGTTGAAAGCTCATAAACCAGCCATTGCATGGAAGATTCATGATATTAAAGGAATAAGTCCTTCGTATTGCACACATAAAATCCTTATGGAAGAAGGTCATAAAACGTATGTGCAACGCCAACGAAGACTAAATCCTAATATGCAAGATGTAGTTAAGAAAGAGATTATTAAACTGCTAGATGCAGGTCTAATTTATCCAATCTCTGATAGTCCATGGGTAAGCCCAGTTCAATGCGTACCTAAGAAGGGTGGCATGACTGTCATTACAAATGAGAAAAATGAGCTTATTCCTACTAGGACTGTAACAGGATGGCGTGTATGTATTGATTATAGAAAATTAAATGACGCCACCAGAAAAGATCACTTTCCCTTACCTTTCATAGATCAAATGTTGGAAAGATTAGCCGGAAATAGTTACTATTGTTTTCTAGATGGATTTTCCGGATATTTTCAAATTCCAATAGCACCCGAAGATCAAGAGAAAACCACATTCACGTGCCCTTATGGTACTTTTGCTTACAAACGCATGTCATTTGGACTTTGTAACGCCCCTGCAACCTTCCAAAGGTGTATGATGGCGATTTTTCACGACATGATAGAAGAATGCATGGAAGTATTCATGGATGACTTTTCAGTCTTCGGTGATACATTTAAATCATGTCTAATTAATCTGGAACGAATGCTAATTAGATGCGAAAAATCAAATCTAGTACTTAATTGGGAGAAATGCCATTTCATGGTTAAAGAAGGCATCGTTCTTGGACATAAAATTTCAAAAGAAGGAATTGAAGTGGATAGAGCTAAAGTAGATGTAATTGCTAAACTTTCACATCCCACCAATGTTAGAGGAGTTAGGAGTTTTCTAGGGCATGCCGGTTTTTACCGACGTTTCATAAAAGATTTTTCTAAAATTGCCACCCCTATGAATAAACTCCTAGAAAAGGATGCTCCATTCATCTTTTCAGATGAGTGTATCAAATCTTTTAATATTCTTAAAGAGAAACTCACTAATGCACCGATCATGATAACACCAAATTGGAATCTACCATTTGAACTAATGTGCGATGCAAGTGATTTTGCAATGGGAGCCGTTTTTGGACAAAGGATTGAAAAAAGATTTCAACCTATATATTATGCTAGTAAGACATTACAAGGAGCACAAACGAACTATACAACTACTGAAAAAGAACTCCTTGCTATTGTCTTTGCTTTTGACAAATTTCGATCATATCTCGTTCTAGCAAAAACGGTGGTCTATACCGACCATTCTGCTCTTAGATACCTATTTTCGAAACAAGATGCTAAACCAAGATTAATCCGTTGGATCTTACTCTTACAAGAGTTTGATATTGAAATCCGAGATAAAAGAGGAGCAGAAAATCTCGCCGCTGATCATCTTTCTCGTCTTGAAAATCCCGAATTAGAAGTTCTAAATGAATCAGCCATACAAGACAACTTTCCTGATGAATATCTATTGAAGATAGATTATAAAGAAATCCCATGGTTTGCAGACTATGCAAACTACTTAGTTTGTGGATTCCTTGAAAAAGGATTATCGTACCAAAGACGAAAGAAATTCTTCAGTGATATAAAACACTATTTCTGGGAAGATCCACATCTGTTTAAAAGTTGTCCCGATGGAATAATACGCCGATGTGTATTTGGAGATGAAGCTAGTAAAATTTTAAACCATTGTCACACAGGACCAACAGGAGGGCATTATGGGCCTCAACTAACAGCAAGAAAAGTTTATGAAGCTGGATTCTATTGGCCAACAATTTACAAAGACGCACACCTTCTTTGCAAATCCTGTGATGCATGTCAAAGGGCCGGAAAAATAAGTCAACGTGATGAAATGCCACAAAATGTTATCCAAGTATGTGAAGTATTTGACATTTGGGGTATTGACTTTATGGGTCCATTTCCAAAATCTCATAATAATCTATATATACTCGTAGCCATTGATTATGTATCTAAATGGGCGGAAGCACAAGCTCTCCCAACTAACGATGCACGAGTTGTAGTCAACTTTTTAAAACGTCTTTTTGCAAGGTTTGGAACACCGAAAGCTTTAATAAGTGATCGGGGTACTCATTTCTGTAATAATCAACTTGAGAAAGTTCTTAAAAGATATGGAGTAACTCATAAAATCTCCATCGCATATCATCCACAAACAAGTGGACAAGTTGAAAATACTAACCGAGCTTTAAAACGTATTCTAGAGAAAACCGTAGGATCAAATCCGAAGGAATGGTCCATTAAATTGGAGGACGCACTCTGGGCTTTTAGAACAGCCTACAAAACTCCAATTGGAACCACACCTTTTAGACTTGTTTATGGAAAAGCATGTCATCTTCCAGTAGAAATTGAACACAAAGCATTTTGGGCTTTGAAGACATGTAATCTTGATTTACATGAAGCTGGACGTCTACGATTAAGTCAACTAAACGAATTAGAAGAATTAAGACATGAAGCATACGAAAATTCGTTAATCTATAAAGAAAGAACGAAGAAATGGCATGATAAAAGAATCAGAAGTTCAAAAGAATTTAAAGAAGGAGACAGAGTTCTTCTTTTCAATTCACGATTCAAGCTATTTCCTGGAAAATTGAAATCAAGATGGTCTGGACCATTCATAGTCAAAAGAGTTTTCCCATACGGAACGAAAGAATTGATAAATTCAAATGGGATTGAATTTAAAGTTAATGGTCACAGAGTTAAACATTACATACATGGCCCGATGGAAGTCGACAACGAAGTTAATCACAATTTCGACACCACAGCTAACTAAGTGTGGGGAGAATCAAGTCTTTAAAGGATAATATGTATTTCTGTTAGAGTTAGATTGTCTGTTTTCGTGTAGTTCTCGAAAATGGAACCCGAATGGTCTTTCCCTAGCAGACCCTAAAGAACTAGTCTTCTCCCCCCATTCTGAATTTTTATTTTTTTTAGGTTTTTACAAAATGAAGACTGCCTGTGAACTAAACCATGGTCTAATGCTACACGCTTTGATCACTAAACGTAATAATGACATACTACCGAGTGAAATAGTATCAGTAATCAGAGAAAGAATGGACGGAGTTAGAAAAGAATCCAGATGCGAAGATAATAAGTTACAATTTGGTAAAGGAAAATCAAAATCCGCAGCGAAAAGAAGAGCACGACACCTAGAACGATGTCACAAATGTGGAAAATGGTCACATGGAGGTAAATGTTCAAATAATCAAACCTATTCAAATACCGAATTTGTTACTTTATGCAGAGACGGACCGTTCATATGTTTAGAAGAAAAGACACTGAATGCTCGAGGTTACGCCTATGTAGCCATGGAAAATCAATTAAACCGACTATCTTATGAATGGGATAGATCATATAACTAAGAAATCTATTCCACAGGTATGTCTGTACAGTTTTTTATTTTTATTTTTATTTTTAACCTTTTGATAATAAACGCTAATTTGTTCGCTAAAAAGTGGTAAATTGGTATTGAATAAAATTAGGTTTGGCGACCGAAATTATTGATATCATTCAAAAATTTATTACATCACTGCGAAATTTAA
The DNA here is from genome assembly GCF_046630445.1 of Rutidosis leptorrhynchoides. Taxonomy (NCBI): domain Eukaryota; kingdom Viridiplantae; phylum Streptophyta; class Magnoliopsida; order Asterales; family Asteraceae; genus Rutidosis; species Rutidosis leptorrhynchoides. The sequence goes on along the minus strand of NC_092334.1, from coordinate 139,113,084 downwards.
CGTTTATTCTTAAGGTATAAATATCTTTAATCAATCAACCCAAAATATTTCAAAAATTCGTCATGAGTTAAATTAGGTCTTGGAACCGAAATTACTTTACCGAAAAGAGGGGCGCATATTTTTGATAATATTTGATTGATTAAAGTGGGATAAAAAGACAAAAAGATTTTTAATTTTATTTTTACCATGTTTTTTTTTAAAAATCAATATTTGAACCCTTTATAAATATTGTAAACTTTGTAAAAACAATATATTTAAAATTGTAAATATTTGAAAAATTAATATAAGTTTGGTATGAATTTATAAATTTTTAAATTAAGTTTGGTGTGAATTTTTAATTTTTAAAATATAAATTTTTAATTTTGTGCATTTAAATTTTAAGTTTGGTGTGAATTTTTAATATTAATTTTGAATTTCATATTTAAGTTGTGTGAATTTAAAAACAAAAATTTACTTTATCTCATTAAGTTAAAAATATGATTTTTAAAATTCGTCGTAAGTTGAAGACTAGGTCTTTGAACCGAAATTGCTTTACCCGAGGGAGGGACGAGAACTTTTATTATCATTATTTTTAATCTTATTGAATTAGAGTATGCCAAAAACATTGAAAAAACCCAAAAATCTTAGCTTTTAAAACAATCGCTACAAAAAGATAAATTTTAAAATTTTGTCGAGGGACGGACTAGGACATCGATCTGAAACGACCTCGTCCTAAATAACAAGGGAAACAAAATTTTAAAATTAATTACTTAATTGTTTTAATAAGTTAATGATTATAAAAAAAAAAAAAAAATACCAAACTCCGCGACTCGCGGAGTTTGGAGGGTTAATCCCCGCGACTCGCGGGAGGACCGGATTACAGAAAAAAAAAATAAGAGCTGCAACAGCTCAGTTTCACACTCCACAACTCAAAAATAACTGCGAACATACTCCACAAAAACTCGAAAAATACACCCCAAAATCACAATTTTTAACCGTTAATCACCAAATTTTTTGCTAAAATCATGTTGAGAAGGATGCTATCTAAGAATTACTCAAGAAAAACGGTAAATTTCTACACCTAAACACCATTTAATCCGAAATTTGGTGTTCTTGAGCAATTTTTTCCCCAATTTGATTTTGATGCTTTTTAGTGTAATTAGGCTTAAATTGTTTATGTATTATGCTTGTATAACCTAGATTGATGCTGTTTAACATGATTAGAAGCCTTAAACTTCAAATTTTGAGTAATCTAGGGTTTGTGTTCTTGAGCAAATTTGGGGCTTTTTGATATAAACAGGTTATGGCCGATTTTTGTCATGAATTGTTGCTAAATTGAGTAGTGTAACATGTCTAGGTAGTTAAATGATCCAAACTTTGAGCCTAAACATGATTTTGAGAATTAAAGTGGACTTTTTCAAGTCTAAAATTCATGAACTTGATTTTTGAAAGATAATGCCATTTGAGACTTGTTTAATTGCTAGTAATGATTATTTTGACATGTTAATTGAGTTGAATGATTATGAACTTGGCGAACATTTTCGTATATGCTTATTTGAAAAAGTGTAGATTTGATAAAAATGTGAAAATGAGCTTAAGTTTGATATAAATTGATAATGTCATTGTAATTATTTTGATTGATGATTTTGTTGACACTAATGCATATTTGGATGCACAAAAATTGTGTTTGATGTGTTTTGCAGAATGAAAGGGGTGAATCTTCATCCCAAGCCCGCAATGCTCCTGCTAAGAATTTGGAACAACAGGAGGTGGATAACTACTACAAGCAGGATATACCTCATCCAGTCATGACCTTTTCCGATATGCACTTGGAAGAGTTGCACCCGAACCTGAGATTTGACAGACTTTGGATAGATTATCCAAAATATCAAAGGGGATTGCATACTCTTCATTCTAAGGTTGTTGAGGTACCGAGGGTCATAGAATGGGGACCCTTAGAAGCTGTAGAATTGGCCGGGCCAATTAGGGAATTACTTGTACAGAGGTATGGTAATTCTTCTTTTAATGACTGGGTACGTTTATTCACCATGCGTAGACCTGTATATAAAGTATGGTGTGAAGAATTGTTATGTAGTATAGAGTTGAATGATCGGGTAGCTAGTTTAACCGATCGTTCTTTTATTAGATTTTTGTTAGGTGGTTCGATGCACCACATGTCTTTACTGGACATGGCTCAGGCTTTACGTATATATACGCCTGAGGAGTTAGCGCCTGCCGATTGTAGAGGATTGATACTAAACGGTAGAAAGATAGATGAAAATTTTGATACACACGGTGTGTGGAGTCAAATGACAAGCCATCACCGTTTCAAAGGGGGAAATTACTCTTATTTGGATATAGATAGAGCTGAATTAAGAGTGATACATAGGTTTTTAGCTAATTCGATTACACAAAGGGGTAAAAACAAGGAAAAAGTAAATGAACAGGATTTGTTTTACCATATGTGTATTCGAGACCCACAAAGCACTGTAAGTATACCATATTGTGTGGGTTATTATTTATCAGCTATGGTTCGGGGGATGCGACCGCATAGCATAATAGGAGGTGGTATTTTTATTACTTTGATTGGTGAATATCTCGGTGTGGATATAAGTCGGGGGGGATTATTAGTAGAAGAACCAGAACCCCGCGATACTATAGGTTTAAATGTATACCATGGTGCGAAAGTTTTGAAGAGGCGAAATAACGCCGCAGTACGATACCATGGTAGACATCCACAGGTGGAGAGAAACCAACAACAAGGTAATGTAGGAGGGGGGAATGAGATGCAAGAAATGCAAAGGTTTATAGCTTCTCAGGAATACGAAAATGCTAGACAGAGAGCATTTGAAGATTGGCAAGTTCATCAGAACCAAATCATAGCTCATTGCCAACATATAGGTAGAAACTATATTCCTACACCAAAACCCATCTTCCCTCCCTGGTCTATAGAGATGCAGCCACCATATTCTACGTATGACCCTGCCGAAGCATTCTATAGCACCTATGGTTATGCCTGGAACCCCTATTGGTACCAATATCATCCTTAGTTTACTTATTATTTTTTTTATTTTGTAATTTGTAATTATTGATACGTTTAATACTTTTGTTAATATTGTAATCATTTTTATAATTATCTAACTTTTATTCTTAGATTTTAATAATTTTTGAATGTGGGGTAATATACCAAACTTCAAAAATATGTATATATGTTTGCAGTTTATCTTATGTACACAACAGGGTAAAACAACGCATTTTCAAAGACTGACATTAAGTTCAGCAAAAGCAACTAATTTTGACGACAAGATGCAAAATATATGTGAAATAACAACAAGACGGAATGAACAAATGATGTGCACCATTTATCATTCAGCAAACAAACGCCAATATATTTGGAAACTTTGGTAAAATTTAATCATTTTCACACAAATCACCCTCAATAATTTAAATTGTTACTGATTTCTTGCAAATGAGGGCATTGCAAGATCTTAAGTGTGGGAAGGGGATAAATTCTTTCGGATTTTAAAAATTTTTACTTTATACACTTGGTTACCATTAAAAATACTAGTAAAGCAGTAGTTGTATTAGAATCTAGTGCTCTCTGATAATAAAGAACAGCCCTGGTCTTATATACTGACTACCCAATTCTAGTAAAATTTTTCAAAATTTTCAATTAAATGAACTAAAAATCATGTTTATACATATTTATGAACGATAAAACTAGGTTTTAACACCGAAATTATTGTTAACTCGGAAAGGACATAAATTGAGAAACAAACTAAAATGTTAAAATTCATTTAAAATGGAATAGAGGACGATAAAAAGGAAAATAAAAGCCAAGTGTGGGAAAATTTACCAAGTTATCTTAAACATATGTCACATATATCTGTAACAAATAACTGAAAATACTTTTGCTTTGGACTAAACTAAACTGTTTTACCCGATGAAAGAAAAGAAGAGATGGATCTACACGATGAATCAATTCCATCATTAAAAGGAAGTAAAGTCTTCCGAAAAAGACACGCGCTTCTTGATTTAGGTCATGAAGTTGTCGTCCAGACCAGCTGTAGGTTGACAAAAAATCTAGAAAAGTCATCACTAAAATCAGCAGGAAATCCACGGACCTCAGCATTAAACAGGGTCGCCAAGTGGTCAGATTTATCCTAACCATGAGAAGGATTTATCTCGTACAATGGGGGGCACCATGCAAATTAGCTGGATAAGACTAATGAATCAGATCCCCAGAAAGGATAATCTCCTTAAAGATTAAAAATCAGCTTTTAAGACTGATATTACTCAATCCTAGAGATTGACCTTAAAGATTGAGAATTCAAACTCATGGAATTCAATGATATCTAAACTCGAGCTTGAACGAGAAAATATTTTGATCAAAATTATAAACCTATTTGTTTTCTGAAAACCCATTTTCAATGCGTTCATTACCATTGAACGTAAAATCCTAGGAATTCACCTGGAATTCATTAGGTCACCTGAACCAAATCGGGTGTCAACCGTAAGAACGGTGGTTGCATAGTGGTCAAAGACAGGACCTTGTGCCATACCGAAAAATTATAAGGGTGAGCTTTACTATTGCTCCTACTAAGGATAGTAATTGCGTCCGACACGTTATAGACCATAATTAAAAGCATGTCAGGGGACATTGCCTTAACAGTTGCTTGTTCAACGCTTTCCTTTCAACCGGACGGTAGTTTACCGAAAGTTAATATACGGGACAATTAAACTGGACGTGTTGCTTTCCAAATACAAGGTTAGCAAGTGGGTGACACAAAACCGCAAGTTTTGAGCTAAAATTTTCAAATCTGAAACCCACCAAATCCACAAAAATATTTTGCAAACACCGGTAAAGGGTTATCCCGGAAAACTTATCTAGGGTAAAAACTAGATTTAATTTTCAAAAGATCAAATGTTTTCATAAAGATCCAATTTCCTTAATGGATCTAATTTTTTATAGTCATGTGGGACTGTAAACCATATCGTTACTACCATTGTTTATACCACCGTATAGAAATCACTGATGTACAAAGGGTGAAGAATAAAGAAGTGATTCTAGTATTTCAAAACGATATTGCTTGAGGACAAGCAACGCTCAAGTGTGGGAATATTTGATAATGCTAAAAACGAACATATATTTCATAGCATTATTCCTCAAGAAAGACAAGCTTTTAGTTGCAATTGTTCTATTTACAAGTGATATTCGTTTAAATAATAAAAGGTGAAGACAAAAGACAGATTCGACGAATTGAAGACGCAAACGACCAAAAAGCTCAAAATTACAAAAGACAATCAAAGAGGTTCCAATTATTGATAAGAAACGTCTCGAAATTACAAGAGTACAAGATTCAAAACGCAAAGTACAAGATATTAAATTGTACGAAAGGACGTTCGAAAATCCGGAACCGGGACCAGAGTCAACTCTTAACGCTCGACGCAACGGACTAAAAATTACAAGTTAACTATGTATATAAATATAATATAATATATAATTAATTATATTAATTATATATATATTATATATATATTATAAACCGTCGGTAAACAAAGAGCCAAACTCCTCTGAGCTGTAAAAGTAACCTCCGCGACTCGCGGAGTTTGAAGGCAAAATTGGCCGCGAGTCGCGGAGCCCCAAAATGAAAAACTGCCTATAAAGCCAACCGAATTCTGATCGCAAAAATAATCTTTTTCTTCTCTTATCATACGTAAAACATATATATATATTTATAATTTATATTTTAATTTTAATTATAATTCTAATAATAAGGGTATGTTAGCAAATGTTGTAAGGGTGTAAGTCGAAATTCTGTCCGTGTAACGCTACGCTATTTTTAATCATTGTAAGTTATGTTCAACCTTTTTACATTAATGTCTCGTAGCTAAGTTATTATTATGCTTATTTAAAACGAAGTAATCATGATGTTGGGCTAATTACTAAAATTGGGTAATTGGGCTTTGTACCATAATTGGGGTTTGGACAAAAGAACGACACTTGTGGAAATTAGACTATGAGCTATTAATGGGCTTTATATTTGTTTAACTAAATGATAGTTTGTTAATGTTAATATAAAGATTTACAATTGGGCGTCCCTATAAATTACCATATACACTCGATCGGACACGATGGGCGGGGTATTTATATGTACGAATAATCGTTCATTTAACCGGACACGGGAATGGATTAATAGCCACTAGAATAATCAAAACAGGGGTGAAATTACATTCAAGGGTAATTGGTGTAATTGTTAACAAAGTAGTAAAACCTTGGTTTACACGCAGTCGATAACCTGGTGTATTCATTAAACAAAGTATTAAAACCTTGTTACAATTCGAATCCCCAATTAGTTGAAATATTTAACTTCGGGTATAAGAATAATTTGACGAGGACACTCGCACTTTATATTTATGACTGATGGACTGTTATGGACAAAAACCAGACGGACATATTAAATAATCCAGGACAAAGGACAATTAACCCATGGGCATAAAACTAAAATCAACACGTCAAACATCATGATTACGGACGTTTAAATAAGCATAATTCTTTTATTTCATATTTAATTTCCTTTATTTTATATTTAATTGCACTTCTAATTATCGCACTTTTATTTATTGTTATTTAATCGCACTTTTAATTATCGTCCTTTTTAATTATCGCAAGTTTATTTTATCGCACTTTTATTATTCGCAATTTCATTATCGTTATTTATTTTACGCTTTAAATTAAGTCTTTTATTTATTTAATATTTTACATTAGGTTTTAACTGCGACTAAAGTTTTAAAATCGACAAACCGGTCATTAAACGGTAAAAAAACCCCCTTTATAATAATAATATTACTTATATATATGTTTGTATTTTTATAAAAGTAAATTAATATAGCGTTGAGCTTTGTTTAAAAAAGATTCTCTGTGGAACGAACCGGACTTACTAAAAACTACACTACTGTACGATTAGGTACACTGCCTATAAGTGTTGTAGCAAGGTTTAAGTATATCCATTCTCTAAATAAATAAATATCTTGTGTAAAATTGTGTCATATTTAATAGTTTTTCCTAGTAAAATATAAACTATTTCGTATACCTTAGCTTTGACATCAACTAGATCCTCGGTTAATTGGTTGTGCACGTCCCTATCCCTTATTTCTCTTGCGATGATGTCTCGATCTCATCCTCTATTTGGAACATGTTCCATACGATTCTTCATTTCTTTGGTAATGAAACGTTCTTCCCACTTAGATAGGGCAAATCTATTATCTTCAAAAATCATGTTATGTAATATGACACAACAATCCATTACTCTTCGCACACATGGTTTACTGACATAGTGCGCGCAGCTAGGCGTAAAATATGAAACCGACCTTGAAGAACCCCAAATGCCCTCTCTACATCCTTTTGGGCACTAGCTTGAAATCTAGTAAACTTAATCATTTCCTCTTCAGTGGTTTATATATATATATAATAAAAATGTTAATATGTTCACTATGAAATGTCCCGTTCTTATTGATTAAAAACGTTCCATATTAATTGATTTAGTTGCGAGGTTTTGACCTCTATATGAGACGTTTTTCAAAGACTGCATTCATTTTTAAAACAAACCATAACCTTTATTTCATAGATAAAGGTTTTAAAAAGCTATACGTAGATTATCAAATAATGATAATCTAAAATATCCTGTTTACACACGACCATTACATAATGGTTTACAATACAAATATGTTACAACAAAATAAGTTTCTTGAATGCAGTTTTTACACAATATCATACAAGCATGGACTCCAAATCTCGTCCTTATTTAAGTATGTGACAGCGGAAGCTCTTAATAATCACCTGAGAATAAACATGCTTAAAACGTCAACAAAAATGTTGGTGAGTTATAGGTTTAACCTATATATATCAAATCATAATAATAGACCACAAGATTTCATATTTCAATACACATCCCATACATAGAGATAAAAATCATTCATATGGTGAACACCTGGTAACCGACATTAACAAGATGCATATATAAGAATATCCCCATCATTCCGGGACACCCTTCGGATATGATATAAATTTCGAAGTACTAAAGCATCCGGTACTTTGGATGGGGTTTGTTAGGCCCAATAGATCTATCTTTAAGATTCGCGTCAATTAGGGTGTCTGTTCCCTAATTCTTAGATTACCAGACTTAATAAAAAGGGGCATATTCGATTTCGATAATTCAACCATAGAATGTAGTTACACGTACTTGTGTCTATTTTGTAAATCATTTATAAAACCTGCATGTATTCTCATCCCAAAAATATTAGATTTTAAAAGTGGGACTATAACTCACTTTCACAGATTTTTACTTCGTCGGGAAGTAAGACTTGGCCACTGGTTGATTCACGAACCTATAACAATATATACATATATATCAAAGTATGTTCAAAATATATTTACAACACTTTTAATATATTTTGATGTTTTAAGTTTATTAAGTCAGCTGTCCTCGTTAGTAACCTACAACTAGTTGTCCACAGTTAGATGTACAGAAATAAATCGATAAATATTATCTTGAATCAATCCACGACCCAGTGTATACGTATCTCAGTATTGATCACAACTCAAACTATATATATTTTGGAATCAACCTCAACCCTGTATAGCTAACTCCAACATTCACATATAGAGTGTCTATGGTTGTTCCGAAATATATATAGATGTGTCGACATGATAGGTCGAAACATTGTATACGTGTCTATGGTATCTCAAGATTACATAATATACAATACAAGTTGATTAAGTTATGGTTGGAATAGATTTGTTACCAATTTTCACGTAGCTAAAATGAGAAAAATTATCCAATCTTGTTTTACCCATAACTTCTTCATTTTAAATCCGTTTTGAGTGAATCAAATTGCTATGGTTTCATATTGAACTCTATTTTATGAATCTAAACAGAAAAAGTATAGGTTTATAGTCGGAAAAATAAGTTACAAGTCGTTTTTGTAAAGGTAGTCATTTCAGTCGAAAGAACGACGTCTAGATGACAATTTTAGAAAACATACTTCCACTTTGAGTTTAACCATAATTTTTAGATATAGTTTCATGTTCATAATAAAAATCATTTTCTCAGAATAACAACTTTTAAATCAAAGTTTATCATAGTTTTTAATTAACTAGCCCAAAACAGCCCGCGGTGTTACTACGACGGCGTAAATCCGGTTTTACGGTGTTTTTCGTGTTTCCAGGTTTTAAATCATTAAGTTAGCATATCATATAGATATAGAACATGTGTTTAGTTGATTTTAAAAGTCAAGTTAGAAGGATTAACTTTTGTTTGCGAACAAGTTTAGAATTAACTAAACTATGTTCTAGTGATTACAAGTTTAAACCTTCGAATAAGATAGCTTTATATGTATGAATCGAATGATGTTATGAACATCATTACTACCTTAAGTTCCTTGGATAAACCTACTGGAAAAGAGAAAAATGGATCTAGCTTCAATGGATCCTTGGATGGTTCGAAGTTCTTGAAGCAGAATCATGACACGAAAACAAGTTCAAGTAAGATCATCACTTGAAATAAGATTGTTATAGTTATAGAAATTGAACCAAAGTTTGAATATGATTATTACCTTGTATTAGAATGATAACCTACTGTAAGAAACAAAGATTTCTTGAGGTTGGATGATCACCTTACAAGATTGGAAGTGAGCTAGCAAACTTGAAAGTATTCTTGATTTTATGTAACTAGAACTTGTAGAATATATGAAGAACACTTAGAACTTGAAGATAGAACTTGAGAGAGATCAATTAGATAAAGAAAATTGAAGAATGAAAGTGTTTGTAGGTGTTTTTGGTCGTTGGTGTATGGATTAGATATAAAGGATATGTAATTTTGTTTTCATGTAAATAAGTCATGAATGATTACTCATATTTTTGTAATTTTATGAGATATTTCATGCTAGTTGCCAAATGATGGTTCCCACATGTGTTAGGTGACTCACATGGGCTGCTAAGAGCTGATCATTGGAGTGTATATACCAATAGTACATACATCTAAAAGCTGTGTATTGTACGAGTACGAATACGGGTGCATACGAGTAGAATTGTTGATGAAACTGAACGAGGATGTAATTGTAAGCATTTTTGTTAAGTAGAAGTATTTTGATAAGTGTATTGAAGTCTTTCAAAAGTGTATAAATACATATTAAAACACTACATGTATATACATTTTAACTGAGTCGTTAAGTCATCGTTAGTCGTTACATGTAAGTGTTGTTTTGAAACCTTTAGGTTAACGATCTTGTTAAATGTTGTTAACCCAATATTTATAATATCAAATGAGATTTTAAATTATTATATTATCATGATATTATCATGTATTAATATCTCTTAATATGATATATATATATATATACATTAAATGTCTTTACAACGATAATCGTTACATATATGTCTCGTTTAAAAATCATTAAATTAGTAGTCTTGTTTCTACATATGTAGTTCATTGTTAATATACTTAATGATATGTTTACTTATCATAGTATCATGTTAACTATATATATATATCCATATATATGTCATCATATAGTTTTTACAAGTTTTAACGTTCGTGAATCACCGGTCAACTTGGGTGGTCAATTGTCTATATGAAACATATTTCAATTAATCAAGTCTTAACAAGTTTGATTGCTTAACATGTTGGAAATATTTAATCATGTAAATATCAATCTCAATTAATATATATAAACATGGAAAAGTTCAGGTCACTACAGTACCTACCCGTTAAATAAATTTCGTCCCGAAATTTTAAGCTGTTGAAGGTGTTGACGAATCTTCTGGAAATAGATGCGGGTATTTCTTCTTCATCTGATCTTCACGCTCCCAGGTGAACTCGGGTCCTCTACGAGCATTCCATCGAACCTTAACAATTGGTATCTTGTTTTGCTTAAGTCTTTTAACCTCACGATCCATTATTTCGACGGGTTCTTCGATGAATTGAAGTTTTTCGTTGATTTGGATTTCATCTAACGGAATAGTGAGATCTTATTTAGCAAAACATTTCTTCAAATTCGAGACGTGGAAAGTGTTATGTACAGCCGCGAGTTGTTGAGGTAACTCAAGTCGGTAAGCTACTGGTCCGACACGATCAATAATCTTGAATGGTCCAATATACCTTGGATTTAATTTCCCTCGTTTACCAAATCGAACAACGCCTTTCCAAGGTGCAACTTTAAGCATGACCATCTCTCCAATTTCAAATTCTATATCTTTTCTTTTAATGTCAGCGTAGCTCTTTTGTCGACTTTGGGCGGTTTTCAACCGTTGTTGAATTTGGATGATCTTCTCGGTAGTTTCTTGTATTATCTCTGGACCCGTAATCTGTCTATCCCCCACTTCACTCCAACAAATCGGAGACCTGTACTTTCTACCATAAAGTGCTTCAAACGGCGCCATCTCAATGCTTGAATGGTAGCTGTTGTTGTAGGAAAATTCTGCTAACGGTAGATGTCGATCCCAACTATTTCCGAAATCAATAACACATGCTCGTAGCATGTCTTCAAGCGTTTGTATCGTCCTTTCGCTCTGCCCATCAGTTTGTGGATGATAGGCAGTACTCATGTCTAGACGAGTTCCTAATGCTTGCTGTAATGTCTGCCAGAATCTTGAAATAAATCTGCCATCCCTATCAGAGATAATAGAGATTGGTATTCCATGTCTGGAGACGACTTCCTTCAAATACAGTCGTGCTAACTTCTCCATCTTGTCATCTTCTCTTATTGGTAGGAAGTGTGCTGATTTGGTGAGACGATCAACTATTACCCAAATAGTATCAAAACCACTTGCAGTCCTTGGCAATTTAGTGATGAAATCCATGGTAATCTTTTCCCATTTCCATTCCGGGATTTCGGGTTGTTGAAGTAGACCTGATGGTTTCTGATGCTCAGCTTTGACCTTAGAACACGTCAAACATTCTCCTACGTATTTAGCAACATCGGCTTTCATACCCGGCCACCAAAAATGTTTCTTGAGATCCTTGTACATCTTCCCCGTTCCAGGATGTATTGAGTATCTGGTTTTATGAGCTTCTCTAAGTACCATTTCTCTCATATCTCCAAATTTTGGTACCCAAATCCTTTCAGCCCTATACCGGGTTCCGTCTTCCCGAATATTAAGATGTTTCTCCGATCCTTTGGGTATTTCATCCTTTAAAACTCCTTGTTGCGCCTCCTTTATTTGAGTAGTAAGGTTATTATGAATCATTATATTCATAGATTTTACTCGAATCGGTTCTCTGTCCTTCCTGCTCAAGGCATCGGCTACCACATTTGCCTTCCCCGGGTGGTAACGAATCTCAAAGTCGTAATCATTCAATAATTCAATCCACCTATGCTGCCTCATATTCAGTTATTTCTGATTAAATATGTGTTGAAGACTTTTGTGGTCGGTATATATAATACTTTTGACCCTATATAAGTAGTGCCTCCAAGTCTTTAATGCAAAAACAACTGCGCCTAATTCCAAATCATGCGTCGTATAATTTTGTTCGTGAATCTTCAATTGTCTAGACGCATAAGCAATCACCTTCGTTCGTTGCATTAATACGCAACCGAGACCTTGCTTTGATGCGTCACAATAAATCACAAAATCATCATTCCCTTCAGGCAATGACAATATAGGTGCCGTAGTTAGCTTTTTCTTCAATAACTGAAATGCTTTCTCTTGTTCATCATTCCATTCAAATTTCTTCCCTTTATGCGTTAATGCAGTCAAGGGTTTTGCTATTCTGGAAAAGTCTTGGATGAACCTTCTGTAGTAACCAGCTAGTCCTAAAAACTGGCGTATGTGTTTCGGAGTTTTTGGAGTTTCCCACTTTTCAACAGTTTCTATCTTTGCCGGATCCACCTTAATACCTTCTTTGTTCACTATGTGACCGAGGAATTGAACTTCTTCCAACCAAAATGCACACTTTGAAAACTTAGCGTACAATTCTTCCTTCCTCAATACTTCTAACACCTTTCTCAAATGTTCACCGTGTTCTTGGTCATTCTTTGAGTAAATAAGTATGTCATCAATGAAAACAATGACAAACTTGTCAAGGTATGGTCCACACACTCGGTTCATAAGGTCCATGAACACAGCTGGTGCATTAGTTAAACCAAACGGCATGACCATAAACTCGTAATGACCGTAACGTGTTCTGAAAGCAGTCTTTGGAATATCATCTTCTTTCACCCGCATTTGATGATACCCGGAACGTAAGTCAATATTTGAATAAACAGACGAGCCTTGTAGTTGATCAAATAAGTCGTTGATTCTCGGTAGTGGGTAGCGGTTCTTGATGGTAAGTTTGTTCAACTCTCGGTAGTCGATACACAACCTGAATGTACCATCTTTCTTCTTGACAAACAAAACAGGAGCTCCCCACGGTGATGTGCTTGGTCGAATGAAACCACGCTCTAAAAGTTCTTGTAATTGGCTTTGCAGTTCTTTCATCTCGCTGGGTGCGAGTCTGTAAGGAGCACGAGCTATTGGTGCAGCTCCTGGTACAAGATCTATTTGAAATTCAACGGATCGATGTGGGGGTAATCCCGGTAATTCTTTCGGAAATACATCGGGAAATTCTTTTGCAATGGGAACATCATTGATGCTCTTTTCTTCAGTTTGTACTTTCTCGACGTGTGCTAGAACAGCATAGCAACCTTTTCTTATTAGTTTTTGTGCCTTCAAATTACTAATAAGATGTAGCTTCGTGTTGCCCTTTTCTCCGTACACCATTAAGGGTTTTCCTTTTTCTCGTATAATGCGAATTGCATTTTTGTAACAAACGATCTCTGCTTTCACTTCTTTCAACCAGTCCATACCGATTATCACATCAAAACTCCCTAACTCTACTGGTATCAAATCAATCTTAAATGTTTCGCTAACCAGTTTAATTTCTCGATTCCGACATATATTATCTGCTAAAATTAATTTACCATTTGCTAATTCGAGTAAAAATTTACTATCCAAAGGTGTCAATGGACAACTTAATTTAGCACAAAAATCTCTACTCATATAGCTTCTATCCGCACCCGAATCAAATAAAACGTAAGCAGATTTATTGTCAATAAGAAACGTACCCGTAACAAGCTCCGGGTCTTCCTGTGCCTCTGCCGCATTAATATTGAAAACTCTTCCGCGGCCTTGTCCATTTGTGTTCTCCTGGTTCGGGCAATTTCTAATAATGTGGCCCGGTTTTCCACATTTATAACAAACTACATTGGCATAACTTGCTCCGACACTACTTGCTCCGCCATTACTCGTTCCGACACCATTTGTTCCTTTCGTTCTGTTAACCCCTGGTCCGTAGACCTCACACTTCATCGCGCTATGACCATTTCTTTTACACTTGTTGCAAAATTTGGTGCAGAACCCCGAGTGATACTTTTCACACCTTTGGCATAGCTGCTTCTGATTGTTGTTGTTGTTGCGGTTATTATTGTTGTTGGGATGATTGTTGTAGTTGCTATTGTTGTTGTTGTTGTTGTTAGGCCGTTTGTTGTAGTTGCGATTGATGTTGCGATTGTTGGGATAATTGTTGCGATTATTGTTGTAATTGCTGTTGTTGTTGTATTGGTGATTCTTATCACCGTTTTCCTCCCACTTTCTTTTGACTTGCTTCACATTGGCCTCTTCAGCACTCTGTTCTTTAATTCTTTCTTCAATCTGGTTCACTAGTTTGTGAGCCATTCTACATGCCTGTTGTATGGAGGCGGGCTCGTGTGAACTTATATCTTCTTGGATTCTTTCTGGTAATCCTTTCACAAACGCGTCGATCTTCTCTTCCTCATCTTCGAATGCTCCCGGACACAATAGGCACAATTCTGTGAATCGTCTTTCGTACGTGGTAATATCAAATCCTTGGGTTCGTAACCCTCTAAGTTCTGTCTTGAGCTTATTGACCTCGGTTCTGGGACGGTACTTCTCGTTCATCAAGTGCTTGAATGCTGACCACGGTAGTGCGTACGCATCGTCTTGTCCCACTTGCTCTAGATAGGTATTCCACCATGTTAACGCAGAACCTGTGAAGGTATGCGTAGCATACTTCACTTTGTCCTCTTCAGTACACTTACTTATGGCAAACACCGATTCGACCTTCTCGGTCCACCGTTTCAATCCGATCGGTCCTTCGATTCCATCAAATTCCAAAGGTTTGCAGGCAGTGAATTCTTTGTAGGTGCATCCTACACGATTTCCTGTACTGCTAGATCCAAGGTTATTGTTGGTATGTAGCGCAGCCTGTACTGCGGCTATGTTTGAAGCTAGAAAAGTACGGAATTCCTCTTCATTCATATTCACGGTGTGTCGAGTAGTCGGTGCCATTTCCTTCAAAATAGTCAAATGGAACAAGTTAATCATACAGAATATTAAGAGTAGTTAATAGTATTTCCTAGCATAATATGAACTCATTTATAAAAGCTTTTTCTTCATATTAGCGTTTTATAAGTTTAAATTCGGGTAGTACCTACCCGTTAAGTTCATACTTAGTAGCTAATATACAATTCAACTACTACAATTCTATATGAAAAACTGATTATAATAATATTTTGCCTTCAAACTTTTACACAATATTTTACAAACTTACAATACCGCTTATTTTACATATAGCATGAAATATAGCACACAATAAATTTGATACAAGATGGTTGTGAAGATAATTCTAGCTAGTACACAAGTCGTTCAGCAAAGGCAATAAAGACACGTAATTCATACGTCCAGAAACAAGTCATGCATTCTGGTTTTACTAGGATTACTTCCCATCCTTGGTCTTGTGGAACATAACCGTTATGGCCGTTGATAAGACAGCGTGTTGTAACGTCGTCAAAGGGACGAGGGTTACGTAATGTCCAACAGTCCCGTAACAATCTAAAAACCTCATTTCTTACCCCAATTACCGACTCCGTCACTTGTGGGAACGTTTTGTTTAATAGTTGTAGCCCGATGTTCTTGTTCTCACTTTGGTGAGAAGCGAACATTACTAATCCATAAGCATAACATGCTTCTTTATGTTGCATGTTAGCCGCTTTTTCTAAATCACGAAGTCCAATATTCGAATATATTGAGTCAAAATAATTTCTTAACCCATTGCGTAAAATAGCATTTGGGTTCCCCGTAATATATGCGTCAAAGTAAACACATCGTAACTTATGGGTTTCCCAATGTGATATCCCCCATCTTTCAAACGAAAGTCTCTTATAAACCAAGACATTCTTGGAACGTTCTTCGAATGTCTTACAAACTGATCTCGCCTTAAATAGTTGTGCCGAGGAATTCTGACCGACTCTAGACAAGATTTCATCAATCATGTCTCCGGGTAGGTCTCTTAAAATATTGGGTTGTCTATCCATTTTGTGTTTTTAAACTGTAAAATAGACAAGAGTTAGATTCATACAAAAAAATACTTATTAATACAAGCAATTTTTACATATATCATAAAGCATAAGCACACAATATTACATATATTACACCACACGAATACAACTATCTTATTCCGACTCGCTCGTTTCTTCTTTTTCGGTTTTGGTTCGTTTTGCCAAGTTTCTAGGGATATATGATGTTCCCCTAATACTAGCTGTCGTTTTCCACAACGGTTTAGAAAAACCTGGTGGTTTAGAGGTTCCCGGGTCATTGTTACTACTTAAGGACTTCGGGGGTTGACGATACATATAAAGTTCATCGGGGTTGGAATTAGATTTCTCTATTTTTATGCCCTTTCCCTTATTATTTTCTTTTGCTTTTTTTAAATTCAGTTGGGGTAATTTCTATAACATCATCGGAATTCTCGTCGGAATCCGATTCATCGGAGAATTGGTAATCCTCCCAATATTTTGCTTCCTTGGCGGAAACACCATTGACCATAATTAACCTTGGTCGGTTGGTTGAGGATTTTCTTTTACTTAACTGTTTTATTATTTCCCCCACCGGTTCTATTTCTTCATCCGGTTCCGACTCTTCTTCCGGTTCCTCTTCGGGAACTTGTGAATCAGTCCACGAATAATTCCAATTTACATTTGACTCTTCAATATTATTAGGTGAGTCAATGGGACTTGTTCTAGAGGTAGACATCTATCACATAATATCAAACGCGTTAAGAGATTAATATATCACATAATATTCACATGTTAAAAATATATAGTTTCCAACAAAATTTGTTAAGCAATCATTTTTCAAGTAAACACGGTCGAAGTCCAGACTCACTAATGCATCCTAACAAACTCGATAAGACACACTAATGCAAAATTCTGGTTCTCTAAGACCAACGCTCGGATACCAACTGAAATGTCCCGTTCTTATTGATTAAAAACGTTCCATATTAATTGATTTCGTTGCGAGGTTTTGACCTCTATATGAGACGTTTTTCAAAGACTGCATTCATTTTTAAAACAAACCATAACCTTTATTTCATAGATAAAGGTTTTAAAAAGCTATACGTAGATTATCAAATAATGATAATCTAAAATATCCTGTTTACACACGACCATTACATAATGGTTTACAATACAAATATGTTACAACAAAATAAGTTTCTTGAATGCAGTTTTTACACAATATCATACAAGCATGGACTCCAAATCTCGTCCTTATTTAAGTATGTGACAGCGGAAGCTCTTAATAATCACCTGAGAATAAACATGCTTAAAACGTCAACAAAAATGTTGGTGAGTTATAGGTTTAACCTATATATATCAAATCATAATAATAGACCACAAGATTTCATATTTCAATACACATCCCATACATAGAGATAAAAATCATTCATATGGTGAACACCTGGTAACCGACATTAACAAGATGCATATATAAGAATATCCCCATCATTCCGGGACACCCTTCGGATATGATATAAATTTCGAAGTACTAAAGCATCCGGTACTTTGGATGGGGTTTGTTAGGCCCAATAGATCTATCTTTAGGATTCGCGTCAATTAGGGTGTCTGTTCCCTAATTCTTAGATTACCAGACTTAATAAAAAGGGGCATATTCGATTTCGATAATTCAACCATAGAATGTAGTTACACGTACTTGTGTCTATTTTGTAAATCATTTATAAAACCTGCATGTATTCTCATCCCAAAAATATTAGATTTTAAAAGTGGGACTATAACTCACTTTCACAGATTTTTACTTCGTCGGGAAGTAAGACTTGGCCACTGGTTGATTCACGAACCTATAACAATATATACATATATATCAAAGTATGTTCAAAATATATTTACAACACTTTTAATATATTTTGATGTTTTAAGTTTATTAAGTCAGCTGTCCTCGTTAGTAACCTACAACTAGTTGTCCACAGTTAGATGTACAGAAATAAATCGATAAATATTATCTTGAATCAATCCACGACCCAGTGTATACGTATCTCAGTATTGATCACAACTCAAACTATATATATTTTGGAATCAACCTCAACCCTGTATAGCTAACTCCAACATTCACATATAGAGTGTCTATGGTTGTTCCGAAATATATATAGATGTGTCGACATGATAGGTCGAAACATTGTATACGTGTCTATGGTATCTCAAGATTACATAATATACAATACAAGTTGATTAAGTTATGGTTGGAATAGATTTGTTACCAATTTTCACGTAGCTAAAATGAGAAAAATTATCCAATCTTGTTTTACCCATAACTTCTTCATTTTAAATCCGTTTTGAGTGAATCAAATTGCTATGGTTTCATATTGAACTCTATTTTATGAATCTAAACAGAAAAAGTATAGGTTTATAGTCGGAAAAATAAGTTACAAGTCGTTTTTGTAAAGGTAGTCATTTCAGTCGAAAGAACGACGTCTAGATGACAATTTTAGAAAACATACTTCCACTTTGAGTTTAACCATAATTTTTAGATATAGTTTCATGTTCATAATAAAAATCATTTTCTCAGAATAACAACTTTTAAATCAAAGTTTATCATAGTTTTTAATTAACTAGCCCAAAACAGCCCGCGGTGTTACTACGACGGCGTAAATCCGGTTTTACGGTGTTTTTCGTGTTTCCAGGTTTTAAATCATTAAGTTAGCATATCATATAGATATAGAACATGTGTTTAGTTGATTTTAAAAGTCAAGTTAGAAGGATTAACTTTTGTTTGCGAACAAGTTTAGAATTAACTAAACTATGTTCTAGTGATTACAAGTTTAAACCTTCGAATAAGATAGCTTTATATGTATGAATCGAATGATGTTATGAACATCATTACTACCTTAAGTTCCTTGGATAAACCTACTGGAAAAGAGAAAAATGGATCTAGCTTCAATGGATCCTTGGATGGTTCGAAGTTCTTGAAGCAGAATCATGACACGAAAACAAGTTCAAGTAAGATCATCACTTGAAATAAGATTGTTATAGTTATAGAAATTGAACCAAAGTTTGAATATGATTATTACCTTGTATTAGAATGATAACCTACTGTAAGAAACAAAGATTTCTTGAGGTTGGATGATCACCTTACAAGATTGGAAGTGAGCTAGCAAACTTGAAAGTATTCTTGATTTTATGTAACTAGAACTTGTAGAATATATGAAGAACACTTAGAACTTGAAGATAGAACTTGAGAGAGATCAATTAGATAAAGAAAATTGAAGAATGAAAGTGTTTGTAGGTGTTTTTGGTCGTTGGTGTATGGATTAGATATAAAGGATATGTAATTTTGTTTTCATGTAAATAAGTCATGAATGATTACTCATATTTTTGTAATTTTATGAGATATTTCATGCTAGTTGCCAAATGATGGTTCCCACATGTGTTAGGTGACTCACATGGGCTGCTAAGAGCTGATCATTGGAGTGTATATACCAATAGTACATACATCTAAAAGCTGTGTATTGTACGAGTACGAATACGGGTGCATACGAGTAGAATTGTTGATGAAACTGAACGAGGATGTAATTGTAAGCATTTTTGTTAAGTAGAAGTATTTTGATAAGTGTATTGAAGTCTTTCAAAAGTGTATAAATACATATTAAAACACTACATGTATATACATTTTAACTGAGTCGTTAAGTCATCGTTAGTCGTTACATGTAAGTGTTGTTTTGAAACCTTTAGGTTAACGATCTTGTTAAATGTTGTTAACCCAATATTTATAATATCAAATGAGATTTTAAATTATTATATTATCATGATATTATCATGTATTAATATCTCTTAATATGATATATATATATATATATATATACATTAAATGTCTTTACAACGATAATCGTTACATATATGTCTCGTTTAAAAATCATTAAATTAGTAGTCTTGTTTCTACATATGTAGTTCATTGTTAATATACTTAATGATATGTTTACTTATCATAGTATCATGTTAACTATATATATATATCCATATATATGTCATCATATAGTTTTTACAAGTTTTAACGTTCGTGAATCACCGGTCAACTTGGGTGGTCAATTGTCTATATGAAACATATTTCAATTAATCAAGTCTTAACAAGTTTAATTGCTTAACATGTTGGAAATATTTAATCGTGTAAATATCAATCTCAATTAATATATATAAACATGGAAAAGTTCAGGTCACTACACACTATATAATTATAGGTAATATTATAGTATATGAATCTGCAAGGTAATATCCTTTGGTATAGTGATGACCATTAACCTCAAATGGCGCAGATGGAGCAGTTTCGTTCTTAAGTTTATCAAAAATAGGGGACTGATTCAAAACATTTATATCATAATGTTGCGTGAAATAACTAAAATATTCGGGAATATCAGTACTTTGGTAATTAGTTATACCTTGCACAATTCGAATGAATAATTGTATCCGCATACGAAAACGTCTTTTAAACCTTTTTTGCGGATATATTGGCTACTCACAAAAATAATCTCTCCTCAATTGTTCAGCAACCTCTTCACGATCTCTAGGAATGTAAGATCGAATTCGTAGAACACGCGGTGCGGATTCGACTTCAGACTCATCCTCTTCTAATTGTTGAATAAATTGAACAAGGTGAAGATCTTCCGAATCGGAATTTGAGCCACGTATCCGCGAACCCATGAGGTAAAAAATGTAAGATGGATGAATATTTGAAAATTTTAAAAAGGTCGATGGATGAGGAAGATGGTTCTAAAAATATATGTGTGTATGCGGTGTTTATATAGATTAAAAATTTTAAATAAATTAAATTTGAAATAAAAAAATTCCAATGGGGATATATTCGTTGAAATAAACAGAACCAATCAGAGAAAGCCACATGTCCGTGACCCTCCCTCACTCTTCTGTCAGATTTCCAACTGATGCCCATGCGCATCACTTTTTGACGTCGCGTTAATGGCGTCAGGGGCGTCAAAAACGGCCAACTCAGTTGACGCGGGTCCGGGTGACGCCGCGTTAAAACCAGTCTAAGAGTGAAACACACCAAGAGTAGAGAAAGTCATCTCAATGTTCTATGGATAGAGAGATTGTTTCATAAATAGACCTCCGCCCAATAAGTAGTAAAAAAAAGAAGAATAAAAGTGTGAGACGCCATGAAAATGGTAGAATCAAATTTTTATGGGTTTTAAACATGTCCGAAGTTCAATTAGTGACCTATGAAATTACGGGTATGTTTAAGAAAAAAGAAAAAAAGTTAATTAATAGTATTTAAGTAAATACACAATATCTTTAAAAGTTAATCTATAGAAGATACAGTAAGTATAAATGATAGCAAGGTAACTTCTGAATTTCATTTACATTGAACCGGTTTGGATATAGTTGATCTTTTAAATTGCGGTAATATATACTTCCTACTAAATTTATCACGGAGTAATAAAAAAATAGTCGTTAGACAACTTAAAAGAGTGAAAGATGTTTTTCATTTCTCACTTGAATTACAACATCACTTGCAAATTATTTTAATGTACATGTACTTTTAAAACTCAAATTATTATACTTTGTTTTTTTTTCTATTTCTATAATCTAATATAAATAACAATTCAATGCACATGTATTATTCGATTTGAAACTACGTAGTTATTATTAATGACAAATGCGTCTTCAAATTTTTTAAATTATAATACACTTATTATATGAAGGTTGTACAATATGCTTCAAAATTCGTACATGTGATCATGAGGCGTTTTGTAAAAGAATATACAAATTGTTTTAAAGATTATACATATGTTGATGAAGTTTTTCTTTATTACGAAGTTGTGCATAATGCTTCAAATATTTTGCATATGGTCATGAGTGTTTTTACCATAACGTTGTACGTAATGTTTCAAATATTGTACATATAGTCATAGGGTGATAAACTATAAGGTTGTACATAATGTTTCACATATTGTACATATGGTATAAAAGCATACTTGAATTATTTATTTATCATTAATTAATAAAAACTTAAAAGACTAACTATATTTATCAAGGTTGCAAAAGACGTGAGACGGGGTTGAGACGGTCGGGTCCTAAAAAGGTCGAGACGTTCAAGACGGGGTCGAGACGGGGGTCGAGACGGACGTTGACCAAAGTTGACTTTTAAATATATACGTTTATAAATGTATATATGCGTACATATTTTAAAGCCAGAAACTTTAATTGATTAATTTGTTCCTATAACCACTATCACCGTTAATTTCATACAAAAAAATTCAAACTAAAATATGGCAAATTTGACCTATTTTACCGACTTTCTAGCTTTTCTAAATTTTGACCGACTTTGACCCGATTGTTTTCAACGTTGACCCGAATTTTGACTGCTGACTATCATATTAGACGGTTTTCTTCGAGACAGGACGGGCTAGTCACCAAACCGTTGCAACGGGTCACAACGGCTCGAGACGGGGTATTTTGCAACACTGATATTTATGACATGATCAAATTTGGCATGTTACAACCTTATAGCAAATGTTACAACTTTTAAAAATATATGATGACCTCACCATAAACTCTCATTTATTATATAGAATAGATAGATTTATTTATTAAGATACTAATAACAAGATGTTACAAAGAAATACGATGAATTTTTAAGCCATAAGTTCCTCTATGTCTAATAGAGAAACTTATGGTTTAAAAAAGAGAAAATTATTTGAAAATGTATTGAATTTTCATCAAATGCTTATTGTATGTATCTAACTTTCAAATCTTCTATTATATGCATTCAACTATTTAAATTGTTTAATTGTATGTATTTAACCTGTTATAACATGTAACTTTCTAGGTCATCTCAATTTCATTTACATATATTTACATCATTGGTCCCTCATGTTTGTAAACTCTAATTTCATTAGTCCCCTCAAATTTGTAAACCATGATTTTCTTTAACATGTTACTTTCAAATCTTTTGATTTCTTTAACCACACAGACACACACATATATTCTTTCATCGTCATCTTCCCAATATTCTAAACCTAAATTTCAACAACATCGTTATTCACTTTCATCATCATAAATCCAGACAAAGCTTTGTGTGCTTTATGATTCACATAACTTCAAGAAATTTAGAATCACCAAAGCTCAAAAACATCATCAAACACCTCAACTCGAATCTAAAATTTGAATATAGTGTTCTTCATTTTTTTCCATAAAGTATCAACAAAATTTACTTCATGGGTCGATTCAAGCTTGGATTGAAGAATGTAAAATTGAGCACGTGAGCATAACACATGCCACATCACTACTTAGCATAAAGTCGGTTATGTAAATCTCGCATAAATCAAGCAATAACAGCATGACACATGTCTTCAAATATCACGGAACATCCATGCCTATAAATAGGCCACCTAGGTCATCACTTAAAAAACTAGACTTGTGACAGAGAACATACTTTCTCTCTCACATAGTACTTTCTCACTCTAGAACGTTTACACTTAGCCACAGAGCGCTAGACGGACCAACTTACAGTTTGGCTCCGCGAGATTGATAAAGCCGCCCCACAACATTCTGACCGTGAACCGGGTTTGCAGGGATCCGTCCCTAAAAAAAATATTAATCGACAATCTACCTCATCTCACTAAATAGTTCTAGTGTTGCACTGATATTTGTTAGCCGCTAGTCGGAAATAGGCATCAACAAGCACCAATACAAAACAAACACATTAAAACAATTTAATGAAGGCAATGGTGTTGCCTACCACTCTTTACATTGTCCATAAACATTTAAATTTTACATACATTTATAATTTATAATACACAGCAGCTTTTCAAAAAAAAAAAAAATGTAAATGTCACACTGCTATAACTATATAAAAATAAAAAATAAAATTAAAAATAGTTACATTACATGCATAATAAAAAACACAAAAGTCCAGTCAAACACTTTGCAAAAAGCCGGGTCGGAGGGGACCCGTATAATCTAACCCTTACCCCCCTCGAAACGTCGTCGTTTCCCCTTGTATTAAAACTTATAAAGTGAGGGCTTGGTGTATGTTTCAGTTATCTTCATATTCATTTGCTTGTTCCAAACCCTCGTTCTTCAATCTCCTTCATATCATATCTTCCATACACAAACAACCACCAGTATCACCTATATCTATCGTCATGACGTCACCTTCTATCTATTATATGTAATAAAATGTTACATTAGGTTTCTCAATTTCGTTCATCAAAAACCAAAAAAACCCTAAGGTACGTCAAAATCCTCAATTTCCGTGATTTATTTGAATTACATTATTACGTAATCATAAATCATGTTCCTCTTTACTAAAATTTTATTAATTTTATATGATTACTGTTTATTTTGGAATTGAGGTTGATTTTTTTTATTTTTTATTTTATTTTATTTTATTTCTGTTTCTGTAGGTATGAGAGGAATTAAGTTATCATACAGGGATGTGGATAATTTTTTATCAGGAAGTGAATATTGTTTGTTGTTTATTTGTTAGAATGATAGATGTTGTAATTGTTACAAATAAAGTTAAAAATAGAAGATATGGCGCAACAATCTTCGCGGCTCCAACGCTTACTTACTTTACTGGAGAGTATCCTTTATGTATGATATTGATTGATTATCAATTTATTTTCATAATTGATCTGCCTCTGATGGTTTTTTAATACTTTGTTCAGTAAATATATCTATAAAGTACAGACTTTAAGATGTTCTCGTTAATAAAGAGGGTTGGGTGTTATGCCTCCATAGCTAAATCATGTATTGCTGGTCTGGGCTGTAGTGACAAGATATAGGATCTAAGGTATAAACATGAATGTTAGGTAGGTTGTCAGATGTATTGATACTTTAATAAGCTATCAAAGTATGCTGATAGATGATATGAGGCTCAGAATGTTGAGCAGAAATTTATATAAATTCCAAAATATTTAGGGTATAGGCTTACAGCGTGTGCTGTTAGAGAGTTGTTGTGTGTTTTCCTTGGTTATAAGGTGTATTAAAAATTAGAATTTTATCTCTGTGTGGCTATAAAAAGAGCACATTAGTTAGAATAGTTAGATCAAAGGAAGAATCCTGGAAATGAATGAGATATTGAGTGTTAACGAACATTGATATAGTTTAATGCTGAGCTTGAGTGCCCTAATAGAATTTAGTGTAATTTTTGTGTGGTTAAGTCAGAAATTAGTTGTTAAACCCGTTTTATGAATGTGGATCTTGTAACAATATGTCAGTAGCTATAATAAATGTTTATATTTTCTTAATTGTTTTGGCAATTCGTTTTTCTTCACCTTGTCTAAGCTGGCTCAACCCAATCCACGAGATTCACTGCAGCCCGCCAGATAGGCGAGATTGCAAAATTGTATCCACAGGATCTAAGCTCTCTGTTACACAAGGTCTGCTTTGCTTTCGTAATTCTTAATTTTGTTACCCCTAAAATGGGTTGCTTATTAAAACATTAATGAACTATTTACAAATTTCAATTTCCAGTAAAAGTTCAGAACTTAGTTTTTATATATACTTATTCATATATTTTCCAAATTAAGGACATTTTATGGTAGCTGTCCATCATTACTTTGTTTGAGTGTTTGACTAATAGTTGATGCATTATTTAATGCTTATTTGACCATATTCTTTTTAGGTCTCACAATATCTTCGAAGCAAAAATTGGGATACGAGAGTTGCAGCTGCTCATGCCATTGGAGCAATTGCTGGGTGTTTTAAACATTCAACTGTGATGGAACTTTGTAATCTTGTTGCGGAAAAGATGAAGGAGGCTTGCATAAATTGTTCTGTTGATGATGTCATTTTAGGGCCAAAGTCTCATCCCAAAATAAATGCGAGCACTTCATTTCAAAGGTTATTGTTGCTATCTTACCTATTCTTATATTTGCACCATTTACACTATCAATTTTGTATTGTTCTTAAAGTTTTAATTGAACAGCTTTGAACTCACTAAAGTGCTCGAATTTGGGGCTCTTTTGGCTTCTGGAGGACAGGTACCAACTTTACCTGACACCTGTTAGCTAAACTTTTAGATATACTTATATTTGTTATATCATAATTTTTTTGGATGTATGCAACTATTATGCTGTTTTAGGAGTTTGAACTTTCTAGCGATTTCGCTAGCAACCCAAAAGAAAGATTGGCCAAGCAAAAGCGAAATCTAAAGCGACGGCTAGGTAATTTGCCTATTTGTTATTACCTTCATTGGTTTTTATCTTGTTTTAGTTGGGTAATTTGTTTGGTATAATCTGGATGGATATGATATTTGTATATAGGGTTGGATGAATGTGAGCAGTTTATGGATGTAAACGATATGATAAGAGATGAAGATCTTATGATGCATAAGACAAATTCTACAGGGAGCAACATACCTCCTCAATTTTACCTTCAAAGAACTACACGTACGGTCCAGCAGTTTGTAGTGGATATGGTGCCTGGTTACAGACCAAGAAGACCAAGTGCTCGTGAACGGAATCTTTTAAAAAGAAAAGCCAAAATAAATTCAAAAGACCAGACAAAAGGTTGGTCTAAAGATGGAGAACCGGATGTGTCAAACAATCAAGAATTGGTTTCACCCAAAGGCATCTCCCCTGATTTACCTAATTCCAATTCGGTAATGAAATACTGAAATTGTCATATTGTTGTTCATTTCATTTTGGATATGAAGTGTATATGTAGATAATCGATTCAGCTATTTCAGGATGCTATCCCTGATGAAGAAAGCTCCGAGCTTGAAAAAGATGGAACATGGCCTTTTCATAATATTGTTGAACAACTCATTCTTGATATATTTGATCCCGGTAAGCTTTTGTTTTATTAAATGTATGTATTCTGTTAACACATATGAGTAGTATTTATTAAATTTATGTGTCCAGTTTGGGAGGTGCGACATGGCAGTGTAATGGCTTTAAGGGAAATCTTGACACATCAAGGTGGTTGTGCTGGTGTTCTTATGTCTGACAACAGCTCAGATAGCCTATTATTAGCTGAATCACAAGATAAAATGGAAATTACTGTGAAGAGAGAACAAGAAATTGATTTGAATATGCAGATCACAACTGAAGAAACTGAGCCAGACCTTAAGAGGCAAAAGTTTGAAGATCCATCATACGATCCAATGCACGTGTCGGTGTCCACCAGCACAGATGCTAACTCCGATTCTAGTAAAATGATGACAGATACTGGATGCAATCCGTTTCTTGGAGCAGTAAATGGTGAATCAAATGTTGGTTCTGTTAAAGTTGAACCACAACCATATGTGCAGAGTGTGCACTACCCTCATACAGAAGCTGCTGATGTGGCACAGTCAGCCAGTTATTGTGATAATAAGGATTTGGTGGAGCGGGAAGATATACTTGAAGGTCTTCCCCAAAATAGTGAGCTTGCCAACTTGATTAAGAGAACCAGGGATTCTTCAGTCAAAAACACTGAACTTCTTCAAGATTGTGGAATTCGTTTCTTGTGTGTGCTGTCTCTTGATCGGTACACAAGCTACTCGTTAAATTATATAGCTTTTGAACTAGATCTTTCACAAATTGAAATTACATAATAAAAGAGTTACTCTTGATTGCTGTTGTTTGCAGTTTTGGAGACTATGTGTCTGATCAGGTTGTTGCTCCAGTACGTGAAACATGTGCACAGGCATTAGGAGCTGTGCTTAAGTACATGCCTCCTTTGTTAGTCCACGAGACACTGAATGTTTTGCTGAAAATGCAGGTAAATGTCAATTCTGAGCTATTATTGGTCCATTAGTTGAATGTATTAGTTGGTTAAGACATGTAATATATTATTGTTGTATGCTGTTGATTGTTTCTGATGATTTTTCCAGCGTAGACCAGAATGGGAAATTCGTCACGGAAGTCTTTTGGGTATCAAATATATGGTTGCTGTGCGTCAGGTAAAGTATACATGATCCGCAATCATTTGATGATATCTCACCTTGTTACTTCTTTATTGTTATCTACTATTTGCATGACACTATTGGTTAAATATAAAAAATTAGACCTTTATGCTTGAATTTGCTAATATGATATTTATATTAAACAGGAGATGTTACCTGATTTGCTTGGCCGTGTGCTTCCTGCTTGTAAAGCAGGCCTAGAAGATCCCGATGATGATGTCAGAGCAGTAGCTGCTGATGCGTTAATTCCTACCGCCTCTGTCATCGTTTCACTTAGTGGAGAAATGTTGCATTCTATTGTGATGTTACTGTGGGATATTTTGCTTGATTTGGACGATTTGAGCCCATCCACTAGCAGGTATTCTTTTCATCTTAAAGGTATAACTGTAAAGATTTGCAGTTTTGTTTTGAATAACCTTTCTAAAGATTATATTGGTATTTTACAGTGTGATGAATCTGCTAGCAGAAATATATTCTCAAGATGAGATGATTTCTAGAATGTTCACAGCCCAAGATTTTAAAGGAAGACAAGGATTTGATCTAAATGATAATGTTTTTGCTGATGATCTATCACGCACTGTAAATTCTCAAGAAAATCCATACATGCTGTCAACTTTAGCTCCTAGATTGTGGCCATTTATGAGACACAGTATAACTTCTGTTCGCTACTCCGCCATTCGTACATTGGTATATTTCTTTAAATATTTTCTACATATTCTCTTCAAATACTTATATATCCAAGTCAATTGATCCGAGTTCAACTAATAATTTACACAGGAGCGGCTACTCGAAGCTGAATACAGGAGGAGTATAGCTGAATCTTCTGGCTCCTTTTGGCCTTCGTTTATACTTGTTGACACCCTTAGAATTGTGTTTCAAAATTTACTGCTCGAGTCAAATCAAGAAATTTTACAGTGCTCAGAAAGGGTCTGGAGGCTGCTTCTTGAGGTAATTACTTTGACATCATCATGACATAAGCATTATTCAAAATTTGAACTTTTGTTCTTGTACTGAAATTTACCTTTGAATTGTTGGTAGTGTCCAGTGGGAGACTTGAAAGCTGCTGCAAGCTCATACATGGCATCATGGATAGAGCTTATAACTACTCCATATGGATCACAACTGGATGCTACAAAAATGTTTTGGCCTCTTGCACTACCACGTAAAAGTCACTTTAAAGCTGCAGCAAAAATGAGGGCTGTGAAGCTCGAAAATGGACTGTACACACATGTGGTGTCAGATTCTGTTGAAGGAACTCTTCCTCATGATAGGAATAGAGATACTTCAATGGGTTCTGTTAAAATAATAGTAGGTGCTGATAGTGAAATGTCAGTTACAAATACTCGAATTGTTACTTCAACTGCATTGGGAATTTTAGCATCCAAGTTTCATGAGGGTTCTGATCAGTTTGTTTTTGATCCGTTATGGAAAGCTATTACCTCTTTGTCTGGAGTTCAACGACAGGTATGGTTTTTTTGAATGTCAACTAATGGCCATATATTTGTAGGGTGGAGATAATGGTGGGTCGGTGGTTAGGTAACAGTTCATGGGTTTAAACGGGTCTAGTTGGACCTTTTAACATATTGAAGGACTAAAGATGGGTCCATATTGGACCCATTCCCTTTGCTTTCTCGAGACCCAATGGACCCAATCCCATCGGACCCAAATTTTGGTGTATGGGTTTTGATTGCCAGATATATAATGAACTTTACATATTCTTTTGTTTTTTAATAGTAATAGTTTTTAGTATATTTGGTTAATGCTGTAATTAGGTAGCGTCATTGGTTCTGATTTCTTGGTTTAAAGAGATGAAAAGTAGAGGATTTTCGGGAATGAAGGGACTCAACTCTAGCAACTATGATACCATAAAGAACAAGTTGTTGGAGCTGCTAACATGTACAGATCCGTCATACCCTACAAAAAGTTCACGACTACCTTATGCTGAACTTTCTAGAACCTATGATAAAATGCGTAATGAGGCATCACAGCTCGTTAATGCTCTTGAATCAACCGGCATGCCCATATCCATTGATGTGGAAAATTTGACACCTGATGACGCAATGGCGTTTGTATCAAAAGTGCAAGTACCAAGTAATGAAGGTGCTGCTGGTGAAGATTCAGTTGACAGGAATAGTGTTGATGAAGTGGTCTCTGTAAAGCAGAGACTATTGACCACTTCCGGTTACTTGAAATGTGTCCAGGTTTGTTCGAAGTACATTGCATCTTGTTTGCTAGTACAAAGAATCTTTTAATTTAATGTCAATGTGGGTAATGTAATAATCGTATAGCCCAAACACAATGTCCCCCTCGAACGAGAGCTGGGTCCACTCATCGCTGCTCAAGACCGAGGGGTGCGCCACGTCACTGCGTGCGCTCAGGGGTGCGCCCTACTGCGCCGTCCACCACATTGGGGCTATAGCCTAGCTCTGATACCACTTGTAATAATCGTATAGCCCAAACACAATGTCCTGCAATATAAGCCCAAGAGTCCATCCTTTTCTAAAACCAATTGGTGATAGAGGGACTTCCCCTTAGACTTATATACATACATTTGTTTTATCCCATGACCGATGTGGGACTTTGGTTTGCACCCTTACAGGTAATGCATCAAAACGGGTTCAGATAGAAGTGGGACATATTTAAATACAGTTTGAAAAGGCTTATGGGCCGGGTTAGATATACCTGCAATCACTTATTATCTTTACTTAAACAGTGTCATTGCAATCATGATCTAAGTATTTGGATAAAATGGTTTAGGAGGTTGTAAGCTTTAAAAACTGACATTGGCCAACCTTCAGCCTGTTTGACCAGATCTCTTGGTAGCTATTTTTATGTTGATCCATTTGAGATCATCAATGATTTGAACTCGACAACTCATATGGACTATGCAAAATCTGATTTAAAGACTATCCTTAGTTGACTTTCATGGAAAACACGTTGCTCAAAAACACAAGTGTATAGCTTTTGCATAGTCCAAAACAGTTTGTACATAACCATACTAAATTAAGTGTAAATAAGAATAGGGATTTAATAAAAAATTATTAAATATTAATATCCTGAACAAAGCCTCTGGTCTAATATATAGAACTAAGATTCTGAGAACAATATCAAATAAAGGCGCTGCCGGTTTAGTTTTTCGGTTTTTCGTTTCCAATTCTGATTTCTACATATACCTATATGGTTGTGATATAACTAATCTAGCACACATCTTTTCAAGAAAATTTTGAGACGGGTATTAGTTAGGCTTCATGAAAACTCTTGACTAGTACCTACTTTTCAATGTGAAATAGAACTTAGGGAGTTAGGGATCTGTTAACAAGTTTTATTGGTTAAATAGTTGACACATAAGTATATGTAAGAGACAACAATAACTCATTTGCTTCTAAAAAAGTGAGAAAACAATAACATTCATCTTAACTGGTTTTTTAAAAGGATTTAGTGTCTTTGTATTCTCACTTTTCCTGTTCTCTTAAAACATCCAGAGCAATTTGCACGTTACCGTATCATCTTTAGTTGCTGCAGCCGTTGTTTGGATGTCTGAGCTTCCTGCAAAGCTTAATCCAGTTATATTACCATTAATGGCCTCAGTTAAGAGAGAACAGGTATTCCTATCCCAACTTATCTTATTTAGTTATGCGAAACATGTAACATATTATTAACCTTAAGCTTCATTTCAAAGGAGGAAGTACTACAAAACATGGCTGCCGAGGCCCTTGCGGAGCTTATATATCATTGTGTTCTTCGTAAGCCTGGTCCAAATGACAAACTTATTAAGAATCTTTGTGGGTTAGTATGCATGGATCCTTCTGAAACTCCCCAAGCTGGAGTATTGAGTTCCATAGAAATTATTGAAGAACAAGATCTCCTTCCGTTCGGGACCAATTCAACTAAAACTAAACCGAAAGTTCACATGCTTGGTACTGAAGACAGATCCAAAGTTGAGGGGTTTATTTGCAGACGAGGATCAGAATCTGCTTTAAAACATTTATGCATTAAATTCGGTCCTTCATTGTTTGAGAAGCTTCCTAAGCTATGGGACTGTCTTACAGAAGTACTAAAGCCTATGTCTGCAGGAGATGAAGGGCGTATTAGTCAAACCATAGATTCCATTAAAGACCCTCAAGTTTTGATAAATAATATACAGGTGGTTCGCTCTATTGGTTCTTTAGTAGACGTGACATTACGAACCCAATTAATGTCACTTCTCCCATGCATTTTTACCTGTGTTCGCCATTCTCATGTTGCTGTTAGATTAGCTGCGTCAAGATGTGTCACATCAATGGCTAAGTCAATGACAGTCAACATTATGGGACCCATAATTGAAAATGTAATACCAATGTTGGGTGACATGACATCTGTTAATGCTAGACAAGGGGCCGGGATGTTGATGAGTTTGCTGGTTCAGGGACTCGGTACTGATCTGGTACCGTATGCACGTTTGTTAGTTGTTCCTCTTTTGAGGTGTATGAGTGACTGCGATCATTCGGTTAGACGGAGTGTGACTCATAGTTTTGCTGCCCTTGTACCCCTTCTTCCATTGGCCCGGGGTGTATCACCTCCTGATGGTTTAAGTGAAAGATTGTCTAAAGGTAGTGATGATGCAGAGTTCTTGGAGCAACTTGTTGATAACTCACATATAGATGATTACATTGTCCCAACTGAGTTGAAGGTGACCCTCAGAAGGTAATATTACCAATATAGCCTTGTTCTGTTATGTTGATCTATGCACATTGGTGGGAATTTCTACCTATTTTATTTGGAGTGTATTACGCAGGTAAAGTCAGGAAATGTTTTTTGAATGAACTGTGTTGAGCAGACTGATACATGTACTACTGGAGGTCCTATAAAGTGAAAAACTTGCAACTCAAATCGTTAAATATTTGACATGCTGAGAAATTTTGAGGCCTTAAATAATCAGTATCTTAAACCTTTAGTTTTAGCAGCTTTACCCTTCATAATTGTGAATGAGGAGTTTCATCACTGTTGTAAAAGTCGGCCAACGCGTCGGTCTGGGGACTAGGGCGTCCCGACTCGTAAAAAAAAAAGCCTTAAAAGTTGGTCAACGTTAAAATTTCGTGTCAAGTTGGGGCCGAATCAAGTCTGAGTTGGGCCGAGTCGAGCCTGAGTCGGTCAAAGTTAATATTAGGTCAAAAAGTTTATATTCCTTAATATTAGAGTTTGTGCCATATATATCTATGTTTGAAATATCCATGTTCTATGTTTGATATATTTATGTCTAATATATATGTCTAGTTTATTTATTACTAAAAGTCAATGTTGGTCAACTCAACGCCTGACTCGTCTCCGACTCGCGACTTTTACAACCTTGAGTAGTTGAGTTTCATTTATTTATTTGCTTGAGCTGAAACTAATTCCTCATTGTGACTGTTCTTATATGATATTTATATACTATCTTTGATCATAATATGTTGGGTGAACTAGACTATGCACATCTTTTTACCTGGACATTGTCTCTTATGTGAACCTGTAGTATCTGTATGACTTTTTTAATTCTGAAACGAGATGTTTATGCCTGTAGGTATCAGCAGGAAGGTATAAACTGGTTGGCCTTTTTAAAGCGGTTCAACCTTCATGGGATTTTATGTGATGATATGGGTCTTGGTAAAACCCTTCAAGCATCAGCAATTGTGGCATCTGACATCGTTGAACGCCGAGCATCAAACAATAATGATGATCCTCCATCATTAATCATTTGCCCATCTACTCTTGTTGGACACTGGGTATATGAAATAGAAAAGTTCATTGATGCATCTGTTATAACTACACTTCAGTATGTAGGTTCTTCCCAAGACCGTTCTACACTCCGTTCTCAATTTCAGAAATATAACGTGATTGTAACATCTTATGATGTGATTCGTAAAGATATCGATCATTTGAAGCAGTTGTTTTGGAACTATTGTATTTTGGATGAAGGGCACATAATTAAAAATGCAAAATCTAAAATCACGTGTGCTGTAAAACAGCTGAAAGCCCAACATCGTCTTATATTAAGTGGAACACCAATTCAGGTTGTTTAATGTTATCTTGTGTTAGAAGTTCGTTGGATTGTAGATTTAGTATTGGTCTGACTATCGTCTCTTGTATACAGAATAACGTCTTGGAACTATGGTCGCTCTTTGATTTTCTTATGCCAGGATTCCTAGGAACAGAGAGACAGGTACTTAAAAAACATGTTTTGTTTCATAGCAACTAAAATATTCTGAACATGTTATGTAACTTATTTTGGGTGGTTTTGACAGTTTCAAGCAACTTATGGGAAGCCATTAGTGGCTGCTCGTGATTCTAAATGTTCAGCCAAGGATGCTGAAGCCGGTGTACTTGCCATGGAAGCATTGCACAAGCAGGTTTATTATTATTATTATTATTATTATTAAAAATTTTAATTTATATTTTGTATCTTTCAATGATGTATTTGATTGTTGTTTGCTTAAACTAAGATATTATATTATGTTTAGGTTATGCCTTTCCTGCTTCGGCGCACGAAGGATGAAGTCTTGACGGATCTACCAGAAAAGATAATCCAGGATAGATACTGTGACCTGAGTCCTGTTCAACTTAAACTTTATGAACAGTTTTCGGGTTCACATGTTAAAAATGAAATTTCTAGTATGGTTCAATCAAATGAGACAGAAGCAGGGGAAGGGGAAGGAAAGGATACATCTAAAACTTCTTCTCATGTGTTCCAGGTAATTTGATGGTACATTATTGAAAAACTGCAATGATAAACCATTTATTCAAAATGTTACATTGGTAGTCCATTTCAATTTTGATATATTAACTTTTTGACCTGCATAATCTGCTTGTCCTCTCTAGCAATCCCACATGAGCCAATTTCAGTTTTTCTATTTTTTTATTTTTATATTTATTACCATTTTGACCATGTGTGTCTTCTCTTGCAGGCCCTTCAATTTTTACTAAAACTCTGCAGTCATCCTTTGCTAGTACTTGGTGGAAAAGTTCAAGACTCACTTCCCCGTATTTTGCCCGATCTATTTGCATCAAGTTCTGACATAAGTTCAGAACTTCATAAACTGCACCACTCCCCAAAGTTAGTTGCTCTTCAGGAAATTTTGGAAGAATGTGGCATAGGCGTTGAGGGCTCAGGTTCTGATGGCTCTGTTGGTGTTGGCCAGCACCGGGTCCTAATATTTGCACAGCATAAGGTGAGTTTATATTTTGTTTTTCTGTAAATGGATGTGATGCAGTTCAAAAAAATATTTACTGTAACTTTGGTAATTTTTGTAGGCCCTGCTGGACATTATTGAGAACGACTTGTTTCATGTCCATATGAAAAAGTAAGCCGTTTCTTTTTTTGAACTCTGTAATAGTATTGATGGCACCAAAATGGGTCAGCTTATGTTGACCAGATACATTTATTATTCAGAATTATATATTTTGTGTATATTATGGTTTTATATAATTATGAGATAATGTTATGAATAAATGATTTTAGAGGATTTACGCTTTGAAATTGACTTTGATGTCTGTTTTATTTTTATAATATTTGTTAACTTTGAGAAACACAATAACTTTCGCACACTACCATGAATATATACATTTGTGCAACCCCGATACTCGAACTCATAACTACATGGTTGGAGGGGAACCTCAGTACCCTTAGGTCAATGGCCCTTTGGTTCACTTTGTTGTCTTTTGACTCTCTTGGAATTTAATTAGAACTTTTGACCTGTTAAAGATAATTTTGACTCAAACCAACCAATTGCTATTGGGTGAAAAATGCCACCTCTCTGTTCCTTTTGTATTTGTGTTCTTCTAATTTGAGTTGTCCATACAAACAGTGTGACGTACTTGCGGTTGGATGGATCCGTTGAGCCCGAAAAGCGGTTTGACATTGTTAAGTCTTTCAATTCGGATCCTACTATTGATGTTTTGCTTCTGACGACTCACGGTAAGCTGTGATTCAAACATGTTTAGTGTTTTGCTTAAACATTTATAGTAATTTATTTATTAATATTAATTATATCATGTCTTTGGCAGTTGGTGGTCTTGGTCTGAATCTTACATCAGCTGATACCCTAGTATTCATGGAGCACGATTGGAATCCAATGCGTGACCATCAGGTACATATCATTTATAGATGTGACATTTTCAACCCATTTACTTATAAATTGGTCAATATGGTCTATGTTCATAAAAATAACATCCATCCATGGAGCCACATCGTACAAACTACCGACATTTGCGATTAATTTACTGTTTACCCTTGTACTCTTTGCACTTGAAGGCAATGGATAGAGCACACAGGTTGGGACAGCGGAAGGTTGTTAACGTCCATCGTCTTATAATGAGAGGAACTTTGGAAGAGAAAGTGATGAGTCTTCAAAAATTCAAAGTCTCCATAGCCAATGCGATCATAAATGCAGAAAATGCAAGTCTTAAGACAATGAACACTGATCAATTACTTGATCTATTTACACCAGCAGATACTAAAAAGGTAAAAACTTTTTAAATTCTGAATCCTTTTCAGGCAAATGACTAATATGCAAGCCTATAACACAAAATACGAATTTTTTTTTTTTTTTTTTTTTTTTCCAGGGTGCATCAACATCAAAAAGTTCTGATAACAATGATGGATTATCAAAGGTACCAGGTAGCGGTAAAGGGCTAAAAGCCATTCTTGGTGGACTCGAAGAGCTTTGGGACCAATCTCAATACACTGAAGAATATAACTTGAGCCAGTTTTTAGCCAAGTTGAATGCTTGAGGCGATAGCTTTGTACAGTTTACATTTTTTTGAGCCGCTCCCGATTTTGACGATTTTTGATAGTTTTTTCTTCATATTTTGAATCTTCATTTTTTACCCTTAGCTCATTTATTTAGAATTTCTTTGGTATAGAGTAAGGGGAATAGGGAGTAACTCGGGAAGAAGAAGGTTCTCGTCCAGCTTGTTTTTTGACGAAACTATTGTTTGTCACACTAATTAAACACGTTACATGTCTAAGACTCATTGTTACTTACGACACTTGACTTTCGGATTTACTAGGCTGGATCTCGAGCGTTGATTTTTAATATCATCTCACAATCATCCATAAAAAATTTCCTCCTCCCTTGCAAGGATTATTATATTCCCTTTCCAAGAACTATTTGTTGATTTGCATTGGCGTTTGCATATCTGTGATTTCTGCTTGAAGTCTTTGAGGTGCGGATTTGTGGCATAGCTTGTCGATTAGCTAATCATCCCTAGATAGACTTGAGATCTTTGCTATTCTCACGAGAAAATCTTAGAAGTGGTCTTTACAAGAGGATTTAGGTTTAAATTTCAACAACAGTTTCTGAGAGTTTTAACGGAAAAAAAATGTCAGAAATAGCAATGGTACAACCCTGTTAGACCACATAAAATTAATTAACATACACATATTTTTCGAGTGGTAAAAGGAAAACCTTATAAAAGGTCTCGGGTTAAAATTTTGCTTGATTGTAAAAAAAAAAAAGAAGGGTCAGAAGCGATCACTAGTTACGTCTGCCCAAAAATTCTCCCATTCCCTGGTAGTATATGGAAAACGTTATCCATTATTCATTTGTCAACGTAATATTATCAGAATTGCTGAATTTTAGCATGCTATTTTCGAATAAATTATAAAGTAATAGTAAGACTGTAAGAGTGAATTTTAGTAAAATAGTATAGTAGTAATAGTATGAGCAATAACAATAACAGCAATAATAATAAGTTAGAGGTTACAATCCACTTGACAAAATCGCAACTTTAAAAACACACAACAAACCTTAAAAACGGCTATAAACGTTGACACTACACTAGTACTGCAACATAATTTCAGAAATGACAAAACCCAAAATCATCAGAACCTAAACATAGCTCAAAATTACCACTTCATTTAATTCAGAATCTTAAACTAATACATGATTCGGGGTA
Source organism: Rutidosis leptorrhynchoides (assembly GCF_046630445.1). Classification (NCBI taxonomy): domain Eukaryota; kingdom Viridiplantae; phylum Streptophyta; class Magnoliopsida; order Asterales; family Asteraceae; genus Rutidosis; species Rutidosis leptorrhynchoides. The sequence continues at coordinate 139,074,938 of NC_092334.1, read as the reverse complement.
AATTGAAAATTCAAACATAATCCATCATTAGCAGTTTGGAGATGCATAAAACAACTATAACATCTAAGATAGCACAATTGCACAAGCAAGATTGGATAGGCAAATAGGCAATGGTCAACTGGGTGTAAGATGTAAGAAAACGGGTATGAAAACATATAATCGGATTGGTTCCTGAATCGTTAAACACTTTCTTAATTAAGTATTTCGCCCCTCACAAGCCTCGAGTTTACCCTAAATCCTAATTGGGATAAGACAAGAACGATTTTGTTTCCAGACAAGAAGAAATCAAAATCACGAATTAGAGAATCTGTGTGTGTTTCTGTATATGTTTCAATTGTAGGATTAATGTGCAAGGTACAACATATAACTATATGGCCAACCTCATTTGAGCCTTCGGGGTGACACACATATACACAGAGACGTCAAATAAAATATATATATGATGTATATATATTACTTAAGTAACAAAATAGTAAATCGAAATTAATTCATTTACTATTCATATGAATAGTAAATGAATCGAAATTAATTAATTTACTATTCACATAATAGAAATTATTAATTATAAGTTACATTACATACCCCTGAAGTATTTGAGAAATACGACTTTATGATATATATTCGTTCTAATTTGGATTCACGGATTTTTCATAAAGGTTCACGGGTATTTTGAAAAAAAAATCTTTATATATTGCACCAAATTAGTTCATATCGTATTCTTTCAGTGAACTAAAAAAACACATATTACATATTTTGATTTCATAATATTAACCAAAGGTTGATTAATATTACTTGGGTTTGGACTAGCATCCATTGACGGTTGTTTGAAGTGTAGTGTGGACTATCCAAAGAGACGGTCAAACTTTTGATCGTAAGTTTCTCCCCGTCTCATCAATTATTCAAGAAAAGGTATATCGTTAACTCCTCTTTTGTTTTATATTCATGACAATTATTATGATGTAACTGGATCATTGGGAAAGATTAATCGTGTGCATGTTTCATTAAATAAGTGAAAATTTAATCTTGTTAAATTTTGTTCATAAAATAATAAAAGATTATTATTTTAACTATCCGCTGCGTTAATCTGTTTTGGTAAAAGTACACACGATTTTCCATCAGTGGTATCCGAGCCGCTTTTACACCATCTTAATTGTCGCGTGATTTTTTTTAGATTTAGCTTTGTGGTGAATTGGTAACAGTCAAAACCTTTATGGTTTTGAAAGTCAACTTTGTTGATTACCTCATGACGCACGAATAAGATCTGGAAAAAAAATCACTGTTATAAATTTTGAATTTATTTGTTATGGCTTGAATATTTATTATAATTGTTGATTGTTTTATTCCATGGTTATACACATGCATTGTAACCATGGACAAGCCATATTTAAGTTTTAATAATGTAGTTATTAAAATTGTGATTGCACACATAGCTCATAATGCCCCGACCTATGTATGATTGTTGTGATTGTTGATTACGGCAATATTATGTCATGTTGATTATTTGTATTATTAGAAAGGCCATTTTGAAGCCAAAGTTGTATTATATTTATTTTTCATTTTCATAGTATTGTATTTAAGTTTATTTCAATTTGTAAAAGTACTAGTTTAGTTGTATTTTCAAATTTAAATAAATGTAACAAGATGAAGATTGAAGATAAAATACAACATGCTTTTGGCTTAGAAGATGGCGAACAGGTCAAGTTGACAATGATGGCGTTTGTCAAGTTTTCACTTGATTCTTGAATCAAGTGGGAGCTACGATATTACCCTTAGTTTGACCTCTTGATCTCATGTCGACTCATGAGATCAAACATAGGATTTTTGGGCTAGGCTATGTGTGTGTGATGCATGGTATGGTTGTGTTTTATTTTTCTGCATTTATATTTAATTGTTGATTATAATATATGCTAAATGTTTTTGATGAAAACATCAAATAAAACTAGTAACGAGTTTCAAAGGTTAAAATTGATGATTTTAAAAAAGTTAAACTCTAACGAGTTTAAAGTTAAATATTTATTTTTGAAACTCAAATAATATATATGAGCGACATCTTTTAAAAATGTTTTAAAATGATACACAATGTGTATTTGTTATTTTTCATATAAAATAAAATAACAAACTAGACGCATAAACACGACCGACATATATAAAATTGGTTAGAATGATTTTTAACAAAAAGTGTAGCGAATCTTGTGTGCATGCATTATTCGTTAACACAAACATTTTCAAAATACCCGTCAAATTTAAGTCATGCCATCCAATGAGCTTGCAAACACTCCTCGTTATTTTTGATTACGGTGAGACCTAATCGAATTATAGCCACGAGGTGGATTTTCAGTTACGAGTGAGACTAGGCTGAATTTCCACTGTTTCCAAATTGGACGACTTAATCGTATTCACGATGAGATCTGAGTTCGAGGCAAGGATGGGACAAACATGCCAATAGATAATAGTGGTTTGTTAGACTACACATATCTTAAGGTCCCATAAAGATCTAAGAGTTGCACCTGTGATGCAATTGGTACTCGCTACCTACCAGTAGACTCTATAACTGCTAGCTGATCAACAGATGTAGTTATGGAACCTCTATGTGGATCTTAGGCTTTCGTAAATTAATTGTTTTTAAATATATTAAAACTTGGGTAATTAATTTATTAAACTATTATATCGAAAATACTAAAATTGAACCTTGTTATTTTGTAGATGTCAAACAATTAAAACGTAAACCAAAACACCCTCCGTTCTTTGTTGGAGAAGGAGAAACTCAATGGTTCAAACTTCCTCGATTGGTACCGCAACCTGCGAATTGTTCTCAAATATGAAGGGAAGTTGAACAAAATTGAAGAACCCTTACCCGAAGCTCCTCTTGAGACAGCTACTGCTGCTCAAAAGAATGCTTATCAGAAGTTGTTTGATGAGCAAGAGAAGATAGCTTTAATCATGCTTGCTAGTATGACTTCTGACCTCCAAAAGGAAATGGAAGATCGTACAGCATATGATATGATGACTGAGCTGAAAAATATGTTTCAAAATCAGGCTAGTCAAGAGTTATATGAAACTTATAAGCTTCTTCAAACATGCAAAATGGAGGAGGGTCAATCAGTGAGCTCTCATGTCTTGAAAATGAAAAGCTACATTGACCGATTGGAAAAAATTGGAACTACCTTGTCACCTAACTTGGCTGTGAACACGGTTTTGGTTTCACTACCAAAATCGTATCACCAATTTGTAATGAATTACAATATGCAAGGTTGGGAGAAATCCCTGGCAGAGGTGCACTCGATGCTCAAAACTGCTGAACAGGATATTCCATATAAGGTTTCCAATCCAGGTGTCCTGATGATTAGGGATGGTAAGGTGAGAAAGAATAAGCCGAAAACTTGGGGAAAAGGAAAAGGCAAGTCAATTGCTAAGAAAAAGATTCCACCACCTCCCAAGAAAGAAAACCCAGCGAAAGACACGAATGTTTCCACTGTAGAAAAGTTGGCCACTGGAGGAGGAACTGTCCTTCCTACCTATCTGAGTTGAGAAAAGGCAAAGTTGGCCAGACCAGCAAATCAGGTATATTTCATATACAGTTATATACTTTTTCTAGTGATTCCTGGATTTTTGATACTGGTTGTGGTACTCACATCTGTAACAATATGCAGGGAATAAGAAGAAGTAAGAGACTGAAGAACAGCACACTAGACTTAAGAGTGGGGAATGGGGCTCGAGCTGCTGTAGAAGCTATTGGCACCTATGAGCTTACTCTATCTAGTGGTCTTATTGTTTTGTTGGAAAATGTCATTATGCTCCTAGTATTACGAGCAATGTAATTTCAGTTTCTCTTTTGAAAAATGTTGGTTTTGAACTTACTTTTACGCACCTTGGTATTTCAGTTTCTAAGAATAATGTATTTTATTTTAATGCTATTCCACGTGATGGTATTTTTGAAATTGATATGCATGGTATGATTTCAAATAATAATTCTGTATATACCTGTACTGCCAAACGAGTCAAGAAAGACTTGAATAATACCTATCTATGGCATTGTCGTCTTGGTCATATAAACAAACAACGCATTTCAAAACTCCAATCTGATGGGCTTTTGGAATCAACTGGCTCTGAGTCATTTGATGTATGCGAGTCATGTTTATGTGGAAAGATGACAAAGGTTCCTTTCTCCGGTTTAGGTGAAAGAGCTAAAGATCTTTTAAGACTAATACATACTGATGTATGTGGCCCTTTTAGAACTATGTCTAGAAATGGTGAATCATACTTCGTTACATTTACTGATGATTATAGTAGATACGGTTATGTTTACTTGCTGAAACATAAACATGAAGTTTTTGAAACATTCAAAATCTTCCAAAATGAAGTAGAGAGTCAACTTGGAAAGACCATTAAAGCCCTTCGCTCTGATCGGGGAGGGGAATATATAAGTCAAGAGTTTTTGGACCACCTGAAGAATCGTGGGATTGTCTCACAGTTCACTCCACCTTACACACCACAACACAATGGTGTGTCGGAGCGGAGGAATCGAACTTTACTTGATATGGTTCGATCTATAATGAGTCTAACTACTCTGCCGATGTCTTTTTAGGGTTATGCATTAGAGTCTTGATAACGCCAAAATCATACATGTTTATTGCCATTATTTCGATCCAAAGTTTTTCCATTTGTATGTAATTATTGTACTTATGTATTGTAATTCATGAATATTTGTAAAAGTCCATTGTGAATGAATAAATGAAGACCAACAGCGAAAACAAAGTTAAAACAAAGATTGAACGCGCAAAACAGCCTGAAAATGCTGATACAGGTCCAAATGCGTACCCCAGATGCGGCGCATCTCTGCACCAAATAACTTCCGACAGTTTCAGATGCGGAGCATTAGGATTTCTGGACCAAAACAGCACCAGATGCGGCGCATCTGAGAGGGATGCGCCGCATCCAAGCCAGATGCGGCGCATCTGTCCCAGATGCGGCACATCTGGTCCCCTGCCGACAGTCCTGAGTGCAGAACCTAGCTGGAATCTACTGAACGTAAAGAGATGCGGCGCATCCCAAAGAGATGCGGCGCATCTGGTCACTTTCTGGCCAAAATACCTAACTTTTGAGCCTATTTAATGGAGCCTTTGGTTACATACTTCATACACCTTCACTATTACATTTTCCCTCAGTTCTAGTACGATTTTCAAGGTTCAAGGAAGGCTACAAGTCAATCTCCACTCTTTCAACATCAAGATTAAGCTAGGATCATTCATCACTATTGGTATTATTATTCTATATCTTTTAAACATGAATTCAACTTGTATTTACTGTTCCATTAGTTCTTTTATGATTATGTTAGGCTAAAAGCCTTATGTGTTTGCTTCAATGTAAGATTTATGGCTTGGGATTGTTCTATACTTTGATGTTATGCTAGTTATATATATGTTTGATTGATTAAATTATCTAGTTCAACCGTAAGAACCATTGTTATGCTTGCTTAGTTCATTACTTCAATTATATAGATTGCAAACCTATTAATGTGAGTTAACTAGAAAAACAATCTATACTTCAATACACCTAGTAATCTAGATGATTAGATGCATAAACTTAAGTGATTTTGTTATGTGTTTAATTCGGTAATTGAATAAGTTCCAAAGCAACATAGTTATGAAATTACCTCAAGTGATTGTTGTAATTTAGGTTTCACGTGAGTTTAACCGGGTTGGATCTAGTTAGTTAATCAATCTAAATCACCATGTTCTTTCAAAAGATCCATTGTTGTAATCAACCTTGTATCCTAGTTCAATTATGTAAGTTATGACTTGGTTTATGTGAGTTCATCAAAGACCATAGCTTATACTTCAACACCTAGTGATCTAGCCACCTATATGTGAGTATAGGATGTTAATTGAACGATATTTAGGATATACAATCATGTAGTTTACTTAGAGTGATCTTAGTAAACTAGGTTTTATGTGAATTCAACCACGAAAGAATCTTGTTGATTAAACATAGCTCTTAAGTTTATAGAAATTGTGAAATTGATATAAACTGCTCTATTGTAACTATCACATAACGGTTTTAATTATAAAAGAACAATCACTGTCATTTATCAAGCATAGAAGTAAACACCGCATTCTCATTCTTGTTATTCATTATATTTATTTACTGTTTCGTTAAACGAAAATACAACTTCAAACACAAACCCCTTTTAGAATAATTAATCGTTGTAAAATCCTTAAAACAAAATTCTCCCTGTGGATCGAACTGGTCAATTTACTTGCTAGTTACTGCATGATCGGGTTTTAGTTGCCTGTATTATGTGTTAATTATTAAGCATATTGTCTATATTTTAAAGGTTACGTCTTGACACATCAACTTTTTGGCGCCGCTACCGTGGAAGCGGTTTTGTTAAAAGATTTTAATAAACTTTGAATTATTCGATCCTTTTGTAGGAATTCAATTCCTAGAAAAGTTACTTTTTATTGTAAGCTTGTGTTTTTGCAATTGGTTTGTTTGTGGTGTTGTGATTACAGGATAGGTATTGATGCATGAATCTACGTTCTTCCAACTCTAATTTAATTCCTTCATATCCTGAACCTGAAAGAGAACTTCACGAACGCTTACGAGCTCAAGAAGTAGAATCTCTTGCTCAGGGTTTAGAATCACTTTCATTGGATTCTAACTCTGAACCAGTTATTCAACCAGTCATAGAGCCAGTTATTAAAGAATAGGAAGAGATGGCTGCTACAAATCAAACGATGGATGCATTAATGAAGGCAACAAGAACAGGTCAAGACCACGCAATTATTCAACCCACGATGACTGATGGTTTTGAAATAAAGGGTCAATTTCTCCACATGGTGACTAATACATGCCAATTCGGTGGAGCCCCAAATGAGGATGCTAACGAGCATCTTCGTAAGTTTGTAAGCATTTGCAAGCTTTTCAAAATCAAAGTTGTCACCGATGAGGTCGCATGTTTAAAAAGCTTTCCATGGTCATTAAAGGACGATGCAAGAGATTGGCTAGACTCATTACCAGAAGGTTATATTGAAGATTGGAATGATATGATGGACAAGTTTTTGTCAGAATTCTTCCCTGCTTCAAAATCAGCAAAGTTGCAAAGTGATATAAATCACTTCAAGCAAAAGTCTAATGAGACTCTTTATGAAGCTTGGACCCGATTCAATAAAATGCTTAGGGTATGTCCCCAACAAGGGTTGAATACATTCCAAAAGGTCCAAATATTCTATAAAGGAGTCAATGTGGCTACTTGAAAGGACATTGATGTTGCAGCAGGAGGATCAATCATGAAAAAAAAAATGCCCGAAGAAGCTCACACAATCATTGCCGATATAGCATCACATTCTCATAATTGGCATCAAGAGATGGAGTTCTCTAGATCATCAACGGTTGCTAATGTCGAAAGCAACGATGAAATCTCTGCATTAAAAGTTCACGCTGCAAATCAAGCAAGGCAAATTGAGAAGGTAACCAAAGAAATGCACGCTATCAGGGTAGGGTGTGAATTGTGCCAAGGTCTTCATCTCACTAGAGATTGTGATCAAACAACGATGGAAGAGCAAGCAAAATTTTTAGGTTATTTGCGTAAAGGTGAAATGAATTTTGACGACTTTCCGGCGGTTGAAGCAATGAACCGAAAATATCCTCCTGTCAACAGTTATCAAATAGGAGGACCTTTAAGTTCAAACAACAATTACCACGAAGGAAATTCAGGTTACTAAAATAACCGGAATTTCCCAAATCAAAATCAAAGAAATGCACCACCGGGTTACAATCATCTAAACAATCGTAATCAACCTCCACGAAATTACCAAAATAATTTCTAACACAATCAACCACAACCACAAGCACTTATACAACCACAACCCGAGAAGAAATCCAGTTTAGAAGATCTTTTAAGAGATTTTATGGTTAAGTACGAGCAAAATGCGGAACTTCAAACTCAGCAAATTCGAAATCAACAAGCTACGATTCAGAATTTAGAAAGGGATGTTGGAAGGATCTCACAGTTACTAGCAGAGAGACCACCTGGTGCTCTCCCCTCAAATACTCAAGTGAATCTCAGTAACAATCAAACAAGGAATGAGCATGTAAATGCTATAACTACTAGAAGTGGTTTAACCACTAACCCGGAGACCCTTAAGTCCCCGGAAGTTCCTTTGTCTCCTTCTGTTTTGCAGGTACCTGTTGATGTAGATGAGCATGTTGAAAAAGAACAAGAGAAAGATGATCCACCAGAGGTCATATCGAAGAAAAGTGAAGAACCACCAGTGAAGGTGTACAAGGCACCTATTCCATACCCAAAAGCATTGAAGAAAGACAGACTCACGAGCCAATATCAGAAATTTGCAGATATGATCAAGCAAATCAGCATTAACATGCCACTCGCGGAGGTTCTTAAGGGTATGCCCCATTACGGGAAGTTTTTGAAAGATCTCATATCCTCGAAGGGTAAATACCACGAAGTTTCTGCCACATTCCTCCATGAGGAGTGTTCGACCATTTTGAAAAAGCAAAATGTACCTCCAAAATTGGGAGATCCGGGTAGTTTTATCATCCCATGTATGATGGGTGATTCGGTAGTGTACGATGCACTAGCCGACCTATGTGCAAGTGTTAACCTAATGTCTTACTCGTTATATTTGAAACTTGACTTAGGAGACTTGAAACCAACCCGGATGGGTATTCGATTAGCAAATCAATCATTTGATACTCCCATAGGTATAGCCAAGGATATTCTTGTAAAAGTTGGCTCACTTATCTTTACCGTCGACTATGTTATTCTAGAAATGCAAGAGGACACAAAAGTTCCTATTATTTTAGGACGTCCTTTCCTTAACACCGCATATGCTATCATTAATGTCCAAAAAGAACAATTAAGTCTAGGTGTGGGAAACGATAGAATAATTTGTCACATTGACAAAGCCATGAAACGACCCACTTCCACCTATGACTCTTGTTTTCAAATTGATGTTATAGACCTTTGTGTTGAGAATGAATTGCAGGAGCTACTTGAAATTGATACCTCGGGGTTAACCCCGATAAGTGAAAGTGAATACTTCAATATTGATGAGGATTTTGATGAGTTGATGAAGGTGGTAACGGATGATGAGACCATAGAAGAAGAAATTCCCAAGGAAGAGGAATCATTTGAAGATATCGGAAATAAAGATAGATTCCGAATAAAGAATTCCTTGGAAGAACCACCCGTACTAGAGCTTAAGGAGCTACCCAAACACTTGGAGTATGCTTATCTTGAAGGTACATCTCAATTATCGGTAATTATTGCTTCACATCTTTCCGGTAACGAGAAGGATAGGTTAATCTTTGTTTTGAAAACCCATAAAAAGGCTATAGCCTGGAAAACGACCGACATTCCAGGGATAAACCCGTCTTATTGTACACATAAAATTCTCCTTGAGAATGACTTCAAACCAGTAGTACAAAGACAACGTAGGCTAAATCCCAACATGAAAGAGGTTGTTAAAAAGGAGGTAGTCAAGCTTCTTGACGCCGGGTTAATCTACCCCATCTCCGATAGTCCTTGGGTTAGTCCAGTACAAGTAGTACCCAAAAAGGGGGGTACAACCGTTATTGTAAATGAAAAGGACGAACTCGTTCCAACTAGAACGGTTACCGGCTAGAGAGTCTGTATTGATTACATACGTCTCAATGATGCCACTAGAAAGGATCATTTCCCATCGCCTTTTATTGATCAAATGATTGAACGATTAGCGGGGAAAGAATATTATTGCTTTCTAGATGGTTTCTCAGGTTACTTCCAAATTCCAATTGATCCCAACGACCAAGAAAAGACCACATTCACTTGTCCTTTCGGTACCTTTGCCTATCACCGCATGTCATTTGGTTTATGCAATGCACCCGGAACCTTTCAAAGGTGCATGATGGCAATTTTTGATGATATGGTAGAGGATTGTATGGAAGTCTTCATGGATGACTTTTTCGTGTTTGGAGACTCCTTTGAATCATGTCTTTTTAACCTTGAACGTATGCTTATCCGATGTGAGAAAGAAAACTTGGTCCTAAATTGGGAAAAATGCCACTTCATGGTGAAGGAGGGCATTGTACTTGGTCACAAGATATCTCGTGCGGGAATAGAGGTAGATAAAGCTAAAATTGAGGTTATCTCTAACCTACCTATATCGACGAATGTCAAGGCCATTAGAAGCTTTCTTGGTCACGCGGAATTTTACAGATGATTTATCAAAGATTTTTCTAAAATCGACCGCCCAATAACCAAACTTCTTGAAAAGGATGCTCCATTTGACTTTGATTCTAATTGCGAGAACGCATTCTCCATTCTAAAGTCAAAACTCACACAAGCTCCCATTATCGTATCTCCGGATTGGAGTATGCCATTTGAGCTAATGTGTGACGCGAGCGACTATGCCTTAGGTGCTGTTTTAGGACAACGTCCCGATAATCATTTTCGCCCAATATATTATGCGAGCAAAACTCTAACGGGAGATCAAATTAATTATACCACCACGGAAAAGGAGCTCCTGGCGGTTGTTTATGCGTTTGATAAATTTCGGTCATATTTGGTGTTGTCCAAAACCATTGTTTACACGGACCATTCAGCCCTTAGGTACTTATTCTCGAAACTAGATGCAAAGCATCATCTCATACGTTGGGTTCTTTTACTTCAAGAGTTTGACATTGAGATACGTGACAAGAAAGGAGCCGAGAATCTAGCCGTCGACCATTTATCCCGACTTGAAAACCCTGAATTAGATAAACTCAATGATACAATCATCGAGGACACATTTCCTGACAAATCTCTAATGAGGGTTGACAAGGAATCTGAAATCCCATGGTTTGCCCATTTTGCAAACTATCTTGCTTCAGGCATTCTTCAAAAAGGACTTTCTTATCAACAAAAGAAGAAATTCTTTGCGGATTTGAAGTCCTATTTCTGGGAACACCCCGACCTATTTCGTGTTGGTGCGGATCAAGTGATTCGCCGTTGTGTGTACGGAAAAGAGGCTCAACAAATTCTTGAGCATTGCCATCAAGGGCCCACCGACGGTCATTTCGGACCAAACCACACCGCAATAAAAATCCTTGACTCGGGCTTTTATTGGCACACGATCTTTAAAGATGCCCATAATTTCGTTCGGACTTATAATGTATGCCAACGAATGGGTAACATCACGAAAAAGGATAAGATGCCTCAAACCGGCATCCAAGTTTGTGAAATCTTTGATATTTGGGGAATCGATTTCATGGGACCATTTCCAAGTTCCCATAAGTGCAAGTACATCCTAATAGCCGTTGACTATGTATCTAAGTGGGCTGAAGCGAAAGCTTTACCTACGAATGATGCTAGGGTGGTGGTGAACTTCTTGAAAAATCTCTTCTCGCGCTTTGGAATCCCAAAGGCGCTCATATCCGATCGAGGAACACATTTTGCCAACAACCTTCTTGAAAAGGTGTTGAAGAAGTATGGCGTAACTCATCGTTTCTCTACTCCGTACCACCCGCAAATGAGTGGTCAAGTGGAGAACACAAATCGTGCCTTGAAACGCATACTTGAGAAGACGGTTGATAACAACCCTAAGATTTGGCAACACAAGTTAGATGATGCGTTGTGGGCCTTTAGGACTGCTTTTAAAACACCAATCGGTACCACACCATTTAGACTTGTATATGGTAAAGCGTGCCATCTTCCGGTTGAAGTGGAACATAGAGCATACTGGGCATTGAAGCTTTGTAATTTAGACATGGAAAAGGCTGGTGAAAACTGATTCATGCAAATGCATGAATTGGAAGAGTTGAGGTTAGAAGCGTACGAGAATTCGAGCTCGTATAAGGAGAAAACGAAAAGGTGGCATGATGCCCGATTGAAAGAAGTGAAAGAGTTTAAAACCGGTGATAAGGTTTTGGTTTTTAACTCACGGTTTAAATTTTCTCCCGGAAAGTTGAAGTCCCGATGTACGGGACCTTATTTGGTGAAACAAGCATTTCCATCAGGATATGTTGAGTTGTTTGGAAACAAAAATACTTTTAAAGTGAATGGTCATCGATTAAAACTCTATTTTGATGGAGTTGATACCACGGTTCAAGATGACATCACTTTCTCCCCCAACGCTAATTAGCTTGGGAAGGAGTCGCGTGAACGACTCGCTAATAAACTTCACAAATTGTAAATAGTTCCATTCGTGTGTCTCATTCCTTAGGAATGATTGTTTTGAGTGACTTTTCGAGTTTTAGTACGAACCAAGTTGTTTAGGGACCTTCCGCAATGTTTAATACGCGAAAAAACATTAAAAACTGGTGCAACAGGGCCAGATGCGCCGCATCTGAAGACAAGAAAAATCCTGACAGTTTTAAATGTGCCGAGAATTGGTCATGCGCCGCTTTTGGGCCACCAGATGCGCCGCATCTGCTCCAGATGCGCCGCATCTGTGTCTGAATGTGGGAGTCTGCCTATTTTTTTTTTGCACAAATACGGGAGTTTATCAATTTTACTCATTTTTTCACCTACAACTCCGAACTTCATCTCACTTTCTCTCAAGGATTCCATCTCTAAACACTAAATCAACCGATTAAACCCATCTTTGAGCATCTAATCTGTCTATCAACATGAGAAAGTTAAGATTAATCTTCATTTCTTCATGGTTCTTGTGTTCTTCATTTTCAAATTCGGATTTAGCTTGTTCTAAGTGTGGGGATGTTTAAATCTTCATGTTTTGGCCATTATATGCTTGTATTGTTGTTACTAATCCTTATTCATGCTCGAATTTCATGATTAATTGCTCAAAAATTTACTTTAGAAATTAGGGTTCTTCATGAATTTGGGGATTTCGAAAGAATGACCATTACTTGTTTAAATTGGGATGTTTTAGAGTTCAATTACTAGTATACATTAGCAAATCCGCATGAACCTTAGTTGAATTACACGATTACACAAATTATTGAATTTTAGGGTTCTTAAATTGGGGATTTTGACTTTTGTTGACTAGTAAGTGATCTAAGTGGAATTAAAGCAATTCATTGATTATGCTAAACTCAAAAACGCCTTAACTTAGTGTTTGTTCGAATTGAAAAGTTTTATTTGCAGAAGTTAAGGATTGTATGCTTAGGCTTTTTGATGAAATTGTATACTTGAGTCGACTTTAGTGTTTAAATGTATGATAACCAATGATTTCATATTGTTTGACATGCTTATTTATGAATTCTAATGGTTTCATATACTTGTTTTGGTAAAACTAATTATGCTAGATAATTATGATTGAACTTATGAAGTGATAAAGATTATGAGTCATACTAGTACATGTTTGTTAAAAGTGAGATAAGTACATCCATGATAGAATTATGTTTGACATGAGAGTTTGTGTAATGCGTACTATATAACATGTTCTACATGGTTTTGGCTTGTGCTATATGAAAGATGTTTTGAATTTCTTTAACGCTAATCGACTTGGTTTGTTGTTTTGTTTGTTTGGTTTTGTTGTGTTTTTATGTAGACTAGAGCATCATCATCAAAATCAAAGAAGCAAAAAGGCCCGTCAATTATAGATCCGAAAACAAGTGAGGAAGAAAATGTTGTTGAAGAAGAAGAAATTGATATTGACAACCAGCAATTAAATGTCCGTGGATTAACCACTCCGGATCCATGGATCAACGCGGTTTTGAGGCATCCGAAATATCATGAACGGATGAAGACACTTTTGCACAAAGACGTATACCCGAGTAAATATATCGATTGGACACGATTAGAAGAAGCCGGTGAATATCAAAATTTGCGTAACCTTTTCCGAGTATCCTATCAAGGCCATCGAATATATGCATGGGAAAACCTGTTCAGAATGCAAGAAAGAGTGTACCCACTTTTAGTCAAAGAATTCATTGGTTCACTTAGGGTTGATTACACGTCACCAACATCAGGTACCTTTATGAGATTTCGGCTTGGAGGGCAAGACCGGACATTAACACTGCTACAATTTGTAAAGGCACTGGATATTTATGAAGGTTTGCCACACCAATTGATGCAAAATTACTCTAATCAATGTATAGTCTACGTTTCTTCTTTTAATCATTCAGAAGCATGGGTGGACATGAGCAATAGTGCATATAGTGCAAGCAAGCAGACTTGTAGCAAGCTACGTACTTACCAGCATCGATGCGTCCAAAGATTCATTTCAAGTACCATAAACTGTCGAAAAGACAGTAGCGAAAAAGTTACCAACTTGGATATCTGGAACATTCATGCGATAATGGATCACACCCATGTTCATATTCCAGGAATGATTCTCACCTTCCTTCTCGAAGAAAGGAAAAAGATTACACCAATTATGGGCGGCCATTTTGTAACCAGGATTGCCCAACATTTTCGTATCAATACAAGTGGTTTAGAGGAGAAACATATGATTGCCTTTGATAGAGTAAGTTATACAAGGGAAAACATTTTGATGAGGGGGTAGTACGGCCTTCTAACTAGGTATGTGGATCCCGAGAACAGGCAACCGCAACAACCACAACCGCAGCCAGATCCACAGCCGAATGTTGGAAGTAGTTCGGGTCCGAGAAATGATTGGGAGGCTTACATGGCGCGACAATTTTCAGATTTGCGACTCCATAATGATCGAAACACTCAAAAGGTAATTGATCACTACGATACAGGTAACAGGGAGATGCAACATTACATTGATGTAGGGAATGATAGAACTTGGTACACTCAAGCGGGGTAGCAAAATCAGCTTAACTGGATACATGTGTGACAACCCGGAAATTTCCAACCAAATTTAAACTTTAATCTTTATATGTTTCCGACACGATAAGCAATATTTGTTAAGTTAAATTTAAAGAATTTTAAACTATGTTCATACATTCATTCAACCTCGACCAAGTTCCAACGATTCACGAACCATTAAACGAATATGATTATATATGTATATGTGTATATATATTATAACTTGAAACGTAAACAAAATATTAGATTAAATACTTCACATGATTGTATATGTTTCAAAATGTTTATCAATGGAATTAGAAGATAAGATCAAATGATTGAATTATCAGATATATTGAATTATGATTACAAGTCTCTGTTGAAAGGCCCACGTTGATTTGAGAAATCTTTCCATTTTAACAATATTCGGAAAATGGTAAAGTGATTTATAAATAAGAACAAATTGTCAATCATTGAGAACTAGACATAGGATAGTGGAAGATTGAATCTCATAAAGACTCGATTGATCTGTTTAGTTTCAAACGTACAAAAACGTTTTCAGTTTAAAAAGAACTTTGTTATTAAAACGTATATAACTTTTATAAATATCTAGAACCACTTCTGACAACTCATTACTTAACTAGAATGATAAAGATAACGATATTTATATTTTATTTTATTAAATATATATAACGATTTAAATTAATATTATATATATTTATACGCGTATTATACGTACATAGTTTTATACTTTTACTATACTTAAACTTTACCTTTACTTTATTTTTACTTTACTTTAACTTTAATAATTCACTTTAATAATTCATACTTTAATAATTTACTTTAATAATTCATACTTTAATAATTCACTTTAATAATTCATACTTTAATAATTCACTTTAATAATTCATACTTTAATAATTCACTTTAATAATTCATACTTTAATAATTCAAAAATCTATTATAAATAGAATTCAATAGGTTTCATTATTTCATAGAAACTTGAAAATATTTTTCTCTAAACTCTCTCAATCGATTTACATATATATATTTACTCCGTATTATTTCAAGATATTATTAGTATACATAAAATATTACGACGGAGTGCTGTCCGAGTGATTTCGAAATTGTTTTTAGAGTAGGATAGGATTAAGGAAATTATGGGTTATAGCTATGGAGGTGATTGAGTATGGTTCATGGGTATGCTCGTGAGGTCAATATAGTGTTTATCATTTCCGTTGCGTCTACGTACCTTTCCTGCAATATTGAATCTCAATATTGATATGTGAGTACTCATAATTTAACTTTTAAATACTAATAGTGTATCCCTGACTAGTGCTCGAGTATTTAGGATTATGCATGCTTGTACTTTTGATATTGCCCTTAGACAGGTTAGGTTGAATTTTGAATTAGTTACACTTGCGGTTGAGATAAGGTATAAGATATGCATGTCCTTGGAAAGCTATCGAAAAATTAAGAACTTTTCCTTTAGATATCGAATGGTTTCGATGAACGGATTAGAAGTTATAATCAATTGAATTTTCGATATTTTTATTAAAAATGATTATTATTATCGTCGTTTTTATCGTCATTCTAGTTTTATCTTATTATTATCATTATTATTATCTTTATCAATAAAAGGGATTTATCATTAAAAATTGTTATTTTTTTTATTATTACTATCGTTATTATCGTTAAAGTTATAATTAGTATTATTATTATTATCCAATTATTATTATTATTAGTATTATTATGATTATTATCATTATTAATATACATATCATTATTTAAAAATGGTTATTGTTATTGTTATTATTATTATTACTATATTATCATTAAGATAATTATTAGTATTATCGTTAATAATGTTATAGTAACTATCATTATTAATATTAGTGTAATTAAAACAAATATTTGTAACACCTAATTATTTTGATTACTATTATTATCATTATTATGAACACGATATAAAAGACGATTAAAAGCTATTAAACGAAACGATTAGGAAATAATGAGTAAGAGTATCATGATGAAATTAAAATATTATAAGATATTGATTTAGATAAAATTATCGTTCTTATTATTTTTTATCATTACTATTATTATTAAAAGTATCGTTAGTATTAAAACTATCATTTTAACAAAAATTATCATTTTAATAGAAATGTCATTGTTACTATAAAATATCATTATTGTTATTATTTTAAATAGAATTATTATTTTAAAGATAATATTAAAAATTATCGTAAATATTAAAGTTATCATAATTAGAATTATCGTTTTATCATAATGTCATCTTAGTAATTATAAATATTGATATTTTTATAATAATAATTATTATTACAAAATAATACAACTTTTACTTACTATCATTATAGATATTATTTTATCAAATAAATATGTGATACAAACATATTTTACTACGTGTAATAACTTACTTTAATAATACCTATCATATTATCTTTATGATATTAAATGAACCCTATAAATTTTATTACTTAATATATATAAAAGTATATTTTATTATATAAATTTAATATAAAATTTTATTTATTAATAAATAAATTATATTATTTACTCTAATAAATCTTTTAAAAATATTTAAAAATATAAAACGACGATATTTAAACTATATATTAATCATGTATAGATTTTTGGAAATTATTTTGAGTCAAATTTACTTTTGTTGACTTTTGCATATTAGTCTCGAGCATTAGGATTGTGGTACACTATGACTTGACCTAATTTGTTAGACAAATATTGACCAACACATAAATATATATAATTAATTTAGGTTCGTGAATCCGAGGCCAACCTTGCACTTGTTCAATGACGTTATATGTATTTTTACTACGAAATACAGTATGGTGAGTTTCATTTACCTTTTTACCCTTTATATTTTTGGGACTGAGAATACATGCGCTTTTATAAATGTTTGACGAAATAGACACAAGTAATTGAAACTACATTCTATGGTTGAATTATCGAAATCGAATATGCCCCTTTTTATTAAAGTCTGGTAATCTAAGAATTAGGGAACAAACACCCTAATTGACGCGAATCCTAAAGATAGATCTATTGGGCCTAACAAACCCCATCCAAAGTACCAGATGCTTTAGTACTTCGAAATTTATATCATGTCCGAAGGAGGATCCCGAAATGATAGGGGATATTCTTATATGTATCTAGTTAATGTCGGTTACCAGGTGTTCACCATATGAATGATTATTTTTGTCTCTATGCATGGGACGTATATTTATGAGAACTGGAAATGAAATTCTTGTGGTCTATTAAAATGATGGAAATAAATGATTATGATAAACTAATGAACTCACCAACCTTTTGGTTGACACTTTAAAGCATGTTTATTCTCAGGTGTTAAAGAAATCTTTCGCTGTGCATTTGCTCATTTTAAAGATATTACTTGGAGTCTTTCATAGCATATTTCGAAGAACGTTGCATTCGAGTCATTGAGTTCATCAAAGATTATTATTAAATTAATTTATAGTTGGATAGTGGATATTATGAAATGGTATGCATGCCTGTCAATTTTTGATGTAAAGAAAGTTTGTCTTTTAACAATGAATACAATGTTTGTAAAATGTATCATATAGAGGTCAAATACCTCGCAATGTAATCAACTATTGTGAATCGTTTATAATGTATATGAACGGGTCCTTTCAACATGAACAGACCGTGTCATACGCTGCAGATCCCACTAACTATACCCCTCTCCTTGGCCTGCATACGAACCATGGGTTCGAATGGGTGATCCATATCCTGCACCTTATCCTCCTCCTGCATACCCCCTAACCCACCTAATGAAGACACTGCTGTCGTCCCTGCTCAAGAAAACTTATCCGGGGTACAACCCTTCAATATTCCAGGACGACGACTCGGCAAACCAAAACGAAGGTGGAGCAGGCCCAAGTAACTCTTTTTGGGGATTATTCTGAAGTTGACGTGATTTTTCGTGAAGTGTGTGAAAGGTTTGAATGATGTTGGTTTGTTTGAAAAACAACTTAATTTCATGTTTGGTGTGTAATAACTTAATAGTATGTTGGACGTTTGTAATTTGAATAACTTTGTTAATTAGGTGTGGGGTTTTCGATACACGGAGTACAACCCCATTGTTTCTATGAAATGTTTGCTTTGTTTGAATTGATACAGGTGAACATTGTTCTAAATGCTGCATTTTTTACAAAGACTGGTAGTAAGTTCAGCACATACTTGATTGGTGATTGTTTTGTGGTTGCAAGAAGTGGATGATGTTCTTATGCTGGCATTCAGTTCAGCGCCATCATCCCGTGAACTTCGGTTTTAGACCTTGGAAGTAATAAACTCTCTTACACTCTTTAACCCTCTCGAATTTAAATTTTTATGATTTCATGTAACGAGGGTGATACATGAACTCAAGTGTGGGGAGGAAGTTATAAATTCTTTCGGGTTTTTGATTTTGGTTAAAAAGGCTTAAAATGGTGAAAATTTTTAAACTTTTATCTTCATAAATTCAATTTTTTTTTTAAATTTGTAGATTTTAAAACTAGGTGTATACACCGAAATTATTATCACAAAATAAATTAAGAAACAACCAAATGATTGAGTTTATTTTGTTAAAAATAATAAAACTAGTAGTCATATAAAAGATATAATCATCATGCTATACCACATTCTGAATGAAAAAGAATCATCAAGTAATTTGTTGTTCTAACAATCTAATCCAATGCTCATCTATGTAATGATTGTGAAGGAAGTTAAGTCTTCCAATATGACACACTTGCTAACTTATGTTAGAAGATATAGTCCAGAACAGCTGTAGGTTGACGAAAAATCTTGAAAAGTCATCTCTATCATCGGCTGGAAATCCACCTCACCTCAGCATCAAACAGAGTTTTTGGTGTTCAGACTTATCCTAACCATGAGATGGATCTATCTCGTACAATGGGGGGCACATTGCAAATTAGCTTTTAAGACTAATGAATCTAATCCCCGGATGGATGATCTCCGTAAAGATCAACCGCATCTATGTTGTGTGAAGACCCGTCCTAATCCATCCGGACGAAGTCCATATCGATTACAAATGATTCACGATAGTTGATTACATCGCGAGGTAATTGACCTCTATATGATACATTTTACAAACATTGCATTCGTTTTTAAAAGACAAACTTTCGTTACATTGATAGTTGATAGGCATGTATAGCATTTCATAATATATCCAAATATAATTGACTTAATAATAATCTTGATGAACTCAAAGACTCGAATGCAACGTCTTTTGAAATATGTCATGAATGACTCCAAGTAATATCTCTAATATGAGCAAATGCACAGCGGAAGATTTCTTTCGTACTTGAGAATAAACATGCTTTCAAGTGTCAACCAAAAGGTTGGTGAGTTCATTAGTTTAATATAAATAAACATTTCCATCATTTTAATAGACCACAAGATTTTCATTTCTCATAAACATACGTCCCATACATAGAGACAAAATAATCATTCATATGGATTGAACACCTGGTAACCGACATTCACAATATGCATATAAGAATATCCCCATCATTCCGGGATCCTCCTTCGAACATGATATAAATTTCGAAGTACTAAAGCATTCGGTACTTTGGATGGGGCTTGTTGGGCCCGATAGATCTATCTTTAGAGTTCGCGTCAATTAGGGTGTCTGTTCCCTAATTCTTAGATTACCAGACTAAATAAAAAGGAGCATATTCGGTTTAATAATCCAGCCATAGAATGTAGTTTCGATCACTTGTGTCTATTTCGTAAAGCATTTATAAAAGCAGCGCATGTATTCTCAGTCCCAAAAATATATATTGCAAAAGCATTTAAAAAGGGAGCAAATGAAACTCACCATACTGTATTTTATAGTAAAAATACATATGATGATATTGAACAATGCAGGGTTGGCCTCGGATTCACGAACCTATATCATTTGTGTATATATATTAATACACATAATCGTAGTCGAATAAGTGTGTATATATAACCTATTAATGATATTATTTTTATATTAATAATATATCTATATTTCATATATTCTTTTTATATAATAAAATATTGTGTTATGTTATATGTGTTAAATATATATTTATGTATTTCATTCATTTATCAAAACAGTAGTTCAATTTATACTAAGTTAATATTAGTAAAAAAAAATAATGATAATAACATTAATAATATATTTATGTTAATAATAAATAATAACTCTATTAGTGATTGTAACAATGATATTAATAATAGTACTTGTAAAAATATTAATTTTACTGTTTAAGATAGTTATGATATTAATAATTTACTAATAATAATAATAACTCTAAACATAATAATAATAACACAACTAATAGTGATAATAATACTAATATTTATACTTGTATTTATTATCATAATAAAATTGGTAATACCTATACTAGTAGTAAAATGATAAAATTATATTTTAAATGATGATAATAATATTAGTAACGATATTAATAATGATAAAAATCATATTTGTAATTATAGTTATAATGAAGTTTTCTATCATAATATTTATATTAATAATAATACTCTTAATAATTATAATATAATATTAATAATAATAACAACAATAATAATAATAATGATATTCATAATACTTAACAATTATAATTATAATGCATGTAATAATGACATTAATTATTAATATCAATAATAATAATAGCAATAATAATAATAATAGAAATAAAATAGCAATGTATACCCTTTTTAAATCTTTGAGTAAAAAGAATTGCAGTGGACGGGGCTCGAACCAGCGACCTCCCGCATAACACAAACACTGCTAACCATCTAGCCAATTCTGTTTTTCTAATTTAAACCCATTTGAATTATTTATAACCCGACTTAAACTGGTGCCATTTCTCTTCATCCACCTAAAAATCAGTCCACCAGAAAATTAGAAATAGGATTTTGGCCCAAGATAAAATGAGGGATTTCGGCCCAACAGATTTAGATACAACGGCCCAAAGACAAATGCGTTGATGTCCTGAATGAATCACGAACAAACTAAAAATCAACAACCCTAAAAAGGGTTTCGGTGGTGCTTCTTGTAATATTTTTTTTATACGCCCTTACACCTAAACCGCATTAACATTATCATCTTTATCCTCCATTGTCCTAATCTAACGTCATCATATACCCTTATAATCACAAGTGGGTGTATTTGTCTAATAATCTTGACCCACCACAGAGAAAGTATCACAAATAAATTGCTCAAGTGGGTTTTCTTTTAGAGTTGTCAGCCAAAAGTAAAAAGCACCAGATAGTAGTTTTCAATGATAATGGATTATATATATATTGCAGGTTGTAATTTCAAAACAAAAAGAAAATAAAGAGGTGGTGTTGGATACTATCGATGGGTTGTTACAGCAGCAAAAAAAATAATACTGCAGCAATGGCAACACACAATAACAATGAGTTTTGTTTGTATTGATTATCATCTGAAAATGAAAACAGAAAAGAAGAACGTGAAACGCGAAAGTGGTGTTCATAGGAAAACAAGAAGTAGAAGTTGTCCATGGTGGTTTGTAGTGTGTGGGATTTTGCAGTTGAAACCCAAGCTGAATAGCAGTAACGACAGAAAAAAAAATATAGTAGCGGATAGCAACATCATATTACAGATGTAGCAGTATTCGGTGTAAGGTGGTGTTTGCTTGGAAATTTGTGGTGGTTTCACCGAGCACACAATAAGAATTACTAGGTGGTTTTTAAACAATTTTAGAGAGAGAGAAAAGAGAGAGGAATGGTTGTTTTCGGTGGTGATATGGGTCGTTGTGGTGATGTGTGGCTGCGAACGTAAATAGGAGACCGAATCATTAATAGCAGTTTATATTCGCTTATTAAGTGTTGGTGGTGGTGATCGTAATGGTTACAACGATGGTGGTTGATATGAGGTTAAGTTTGTATGGTGTTCAAAAATGAGTTTGTGATCCTTGGTGGTGAAGATGGCGACAGGAGATGGTTGATCATGATGAAACCATGATGGTGGTTGTTATTTGTTGAAGTGGATTTAGTGTTTGACTTTGTTTCATCGAAAAAGAATACGAAGCCTAAAATGGGTGTTATGGAATTGCCTTATAAGTATATCATAAATATATTTCAATATGTTTACTATCATGATTATGTTTATTAGCTGTAAAGACATATAATTGATATGGAAGATATAATATAGATTCCATGATGTAATTACATTGTTTTATAGTGATTTGGGTCGACATGTAACTATTTGATTCGTACAGAAAGATATATAAAATAACTAAAAGCAAAATTAATAGTTAACAGAAATTTAAATTGCAACTGTGATTGAAATGATTGTGACATACAACAGATTTTGTTGTTTCCTTGGTGGATCGAATTTTACATGTAGGGACAGATTAGGTTTGATAATTGTGTGCACTAAAGAATCGCAAAAACTTGTCCTTTGCACAGAGATATATATATATAAACTGTCATATATAAATACAATTATATATATATATATATATATATATATATATATATATATATATATATATAATTGTATTTATATATGACAGTTTATATATATATATCTCTGTGTAACTTTTATAATTATAGGTAATTAACAATTATCACTACATTATTACTAATAATAATATAATAATATAATATGACTAATAATATTAACATTATTGATAATTGAACTAGTAATAATAATTTATAATAATAAATGATAATGATTCTAAAATTTATAAGAGTTATGTTTTTAATGATAATAATATATTGTGTCAAATTTCATATCTATATATCATATTAATAAAACAGATATCAATACTAATATTAATATTTATTTTAAAGAAAGTGAAAATAATAATACAACTATATTTAAATTTATAAGTTAATTTAGTATATTAGTATTATATGTTATTACTTATGTGATATATAATGGTTATATATTATATCTTATATAATAACTTATATTGAGTAATAAATATTTATATGTTACATATACAATTTAAATGATTGAATCGTAATTTACTAATTCAATTTATAATATCAACTTTTATTATATTATAATTTATATATATATATATATATATATATATATATATATATATATATATATATATATATATATATATATATATATATATATACTGACTCATTTACATAATATTTCGTGAATCGTTGGGAATAATCAAAGGTCAAATGTATATATGAACACAGTTCAAAGGTTTTGAGACTTCAACATTACAGTCTTTGCTTATCGTATTGAAACCATATAAGATTCAAGTTTAAGTTTGGTCGGAATTTCCCGGGTCATCACAGTACCTACCCGTTAAAGAAATTTCGTCCCGAAATTTGAGTGAGGTAGTCATAGCTAACAATAAATATGTTTTCCTGACGAATATGAGCTGATAAATAAAGTTTTATCATTATTGAATAATACATATAAAATAATTCGATTATTCGAAGAGCACGAATGAAACTATCATGAGGGAGGTCCCAACGGCCATCGTCCACCTTCGCCCAAAAACTTGCCCAAATTTTTAGCCGTTAGTAAAATAAAAAAATTCAACGGCTATCCCAACGGTCACTTTTACACTATAAAAACACCAACCATATACTTCATTTTATACACTCAAACATATATTTCTTTTATATTTCCACCTTTCTCAAAAATCAAAATCAAACACTCCCAAACTGCAAAATGTTAACACTTCCCTCAATGATTGTTTCATTCGATGTTCATTACGGAGGTGATTTCCGTAATCAAATGAAGGAATATAAGTGGGGCGACAGTATTTCGTTTGAAGATATCGACATTCGTGATGTTGGTTTACAAGACTTGCTATCCTTTCTGAAGGAAAAAGTTCCGTGTGAATTCACGTCTGTGTTCTTTTATAAAGACGATTATGATGCGAATTGTAGGGCAAGTTTTCTGTGTACCGATGATCAATGGTACTTTATAAAAAATACCATTGAAGATCGCGGTAAACGCATTTCTTTGTATGCGGTTCTTGAAGATGAAGAGACGTTGGGTTATCGTTACCTCGATGAATCAGCTGAAGCAGCAGTTGAGGCATCAAGAGAAATACCGATGTCTCCTGAGTACCTTACGGATGGTGAAATGACTGGTGAACGCTACTTTGCAGATGACAATTGATGACGACGAGTAGTTTGATTATAATCTTTTAGTTTTTAATTGTCGTGATGTTTTAATTTTTAATTATTGTAATTTCAGTGTTGTTGTCGAGTTTTATATCTTCCTTTATGTTTCGGAGCTCTTCGTCTTTTTAATCTCCTCTCGATCTCTAGTAAAACGAGTAATGGTCTAGAATTTGTAAGTACGGAGTTTCGAATGAATTTAATGTTATAATCAAGAAAGAACGTAATAGCACGATTTAATTCGTCAAATTACCAGAATCATTGAGAATAGAGCTATCAAGAATATACTTTCTTGATATGTTCAGAAGTTAATTAGAATGAAAGAGTTATGTAACATGACACATGATGGTGGTATGATCTACTGTGAACCATCATGTCCCATTAGAACTCAGCATGACTTACTGTAATATAATCACGTTGATCAAGTGTCATTATATTAAACTAACTCATGCATCAGTTCCCAACATTACTTCAATAACATTCATAATTTAAACTCGAATTTTAAAGAATTTTAGAAACTAAAGTAGTTTCTTTTATGATGTAATATAGATAGCACGAAAAGATAAATAATTTCGGACGAGTATATTTATGAAAATATCTTCAGAAATATCGAAGATATTTATGATGATATTTTGGGATTTCTAAGTTCGATTGTTGATGAGAAGATTTTCCGCAAGATTTTAACATGACTCCGGAGCAAGATATTCTCTAAAGATTTCAACGGATCCAGAATTACCTGAATCCTTTGAATATAGGGTTTGGTCCTTGTATTTGTCCTTGGTCTCATTCATGGGTAGCTCAATCTGTTTTTCAATACCCAATTTCGAGCGTTCCTAACACTCCTTTATTTATCATCAAACTTTTGGCCGTTTAGACCATCTACCATTATTCTGTTTCTTCTGCATTTAATGCTATGATATCTGAATCATCGGTTATTAATCCGAGGTGGTTTCAGGAAAATTATGTTTTTAGATGATTAAACGCTGATGGTAATATGGTGGAATATGAAAGGTTCCCTGGTAACAATAAAAGAGCACGCGTATATATCAACGTTATAATAAGGTTGTTTCGTACAAAAAGTCGAAGTTGTCTTGCTGGAGCTGTGACAAAATTTGGCTATTTTGAAGAAGAACTGCAAAGTTATTTTGGGTAATAATAACACTAAAGAAATTAGCACAGTTATGTATTGAACGTTTACTCAGTTTTCGAGAGTCTTTCAAGTGCATTACTATATGCATCAATCTTTTCTTCCGTAAATGAAGTGCGGTTGGTTCATCCTCTCGATTGAGGTGTTTTCAAGAATCATGAAAGGTTTGAACGCAGAACGTAATCGTGAAGATACAAATGATGTTTAAGACGAAATCAAGTGGCAACTTGAATAATTGTTTAGTTTCATATGTTATAATCAATATTTTAATTCATTTTAATTGTCCACTGTTGGTAGTCCTCAGTTGATTAGTCCACAGTTAGCTAGGAACAGTTAGCTAGGATTTTTGTTAGCGTGGATTCTTAACAAAATTTCTCATAGTTAATCTGTTTGTTTCTAACAAATTTTATTCCGTCAAATGTTTTCTTCATTATGCCACTTGTTGGATTATGATAGGTCAAAATCCAAATATGAAATTTGAATGGAAATGGTTATTATGTGGTGAACGGATTCATTTATCTGTGGATGTAAGTAGGATAGTGAATAACTGTTGAATCAGATTTGAAGAATGTACAGTGTAACTTATTAATGTGAAATTTAAATATTCCTCGGGTATTACCTACCCGTTAAAATATTTTCACCATTATTAGTTTGTACAAAAGAATTTTAATTACAATCTTTATGAAAATATACTTACATATATATTTTCTTCAGATTTAATCATGAATTTAATGAGTTAATGTGATATTAAACTCATTTGTTTTTCAGTTGGAATAAGAATAAATAATCTCTAAAACTTTAGAGATTACATATTCGCCATGTCAAACGAAGATAAATGAGGTAGAACGATACATAGAATAAAGATCATACTCAAAGTACATATGATGATATTGAAACATGGATTGTTGATGGTACTGGTGCTGTTATTGATTGTACTGTTGGTGCCGGTGATGTTGCTGAAGCTGGTACATTTTGCACCATATTCTCTGAATTGATTATTCGAGCGCGAAGTTCGTTGACTTATTACTCCAGGATGATTGTCGGTCGGAACGAGCGGATAAATAAGGTTCAGAATTGTGGATAGAATATAATCTTGTCGAATTACCCTGGAAATGAGACGGAAAATGGTGTCTCAAACAGGTTTGCCGGTAAACGCATCAGGTTCATTGCCAAGAGGTGAATTCGGTTGGTGGAAGGGATTGCCTTCTGCGCGTTT
The DNA here is from genome assembly GCF_046630445.1 of Rutidosis leptorrhynchoides. Classification (NCBI taxonomy): domain Eukaryota; kingdom Viridiplantae; phylum Streptophyta; class Magnoliopsida; order Asterales; family Asteraceae; genus Rutidosis; species Rutidosis leptorrhynchoides. The sequence goes on along the minus strand of NC_092334.1, from coordinate 139,047,722 downwards.
TCATTAATTAGGTCGACTACGAACCCATCAGATGAATTGATAATGGCTGATTGGTTGATTCATACCGATGACGCTGTTTTCGGAGCTTAGGTGAACATCTATGTTGGAATAGCTGTCGGAATAACTATCGGAATAGCTATCAGAATCTGAGGGACTCGAACTGGTTGTAGGATCCATCTCATACGATCAGATGAAGGATTTTCGATAAGAAATAGATTATAGGATGTAGATTAGTACCCTGCTATACATAATTTACATATGCATATATAATACTAAAATTCCATAAGTTACGGAGGAATCTACGGAAGTTGTCAGGCAAAGTTACAGATACGCTAAGATATGAAGTAGCAGATACGCTAAGATATGAATTTTTGTCTATACACTATTCATGCAATCAATGCAGCAAGATGTGTCCAGACTAGGAATGATAAGCAGGTAATTTCCTAAGGATAAGTAGATGATTTTTCGACACAGATGATAAGCAAAACTTTTGACATGCAGACACGGTCGAAGTCCAGACTCACTAATGCATCTAAACAACTATCAGTTAGACATACTAATGCAAGACCTGGTTCGCTAAGACCACCGCTCTGATACCAACTGTGAAGACCCGTCCTAATCCATCCGGACGAAGTCCATATCGATTACAAACGATTCACGATAGTTGATTACATCGCGAGGTAATTGACCTCTATATGATACATTTTACAAACATTGCATTCGTTTTTAAAAGACAAACTTTCGTTACATTGATAGTTGACAAGCATGTATAGCATTTCATAATATATCCAAATATAATTGACTTAATAATAATCTTGATGAACTCAAAGACTCGAATGCAACATCTTTTGAAATATGTCATGAATGACTCCAAGTAATATCTCTAATATGAGCAAATGCACAGCGGAAGATTTCTTTCGTACCTGAGAATAAACATGCTTTCAAGTGTCAACCAAAAGGTTGGTGAGTTCATTAGTTTAATATAAATAAACATTTCCATCATTTTAATAGACCACAAGATTTTCATTTCTCATAAACATACGTCCCATACATAGAGACAAAATAATCATTCATATGGATTGAACACCTGGTAATCGACATTCACAATATGCATATAAGAATATCCCTATCATTCCGGGATCCTCCTTCGGACATGATATAAATTTCGAAGTACTAAAGCATCCGGTACTTTGGATGGGGCTTGTTGGGCCCGATAGATCTATCTTTAGAGTTCGCGTCAATTAGGGTGTCTGTTCCCTAATTCTTAGATTACCAGACTAAATAAAAAGGGGCATATTCGGTTTAATAATCCAGCCATAGAATGTAGTTTCGATCACTTGTGTCTATTTCATAAAGCATTTATAAAAGCAGCGCATGTATTCTCAGTCCCAAAAATATATATTGCAAAAGCATTTAAAAAGGGAGCAAATGAAACTCACCATACTGTATTTTGTAGTAAAAATACATATGACGATATTGAACAATGCAGGGTTGGCCTCGGATTCACGAACCTATATCATTTGTGTATATATATTAATACACATAATCGTAGTCGAATAAGTGTGTATATATAACCTATTAATGATATTATTTTTATATTAATAATATATCTATATTTCATATATTCTTTTTATATAATAAAATATTGTGTTATGTTATATGTGTTAAATATATATTTATGTATTTCATTCATTTATCAAAACAGTAGTTCAATTTATACTAAGTTAATATTAGTAAAAAAAATAATGATAATAACATTAATAATATATTTATGTTAATAATAAATAATAACTCTATTAGTGATTGTAACAATGATATTAATAATAGTACTTGTAAAAATATTAATTTTAATGTTTAAGATAGTTATGATATTAATAATTTACTAATAATAATAATAACTCTAAACATAATAATAATAACACAACTAATAGTGATAATAATACTAATATTTATACTTGTATTTATTATCATAATAAAATTGGTAATACCTATACTAGTAGTAAAATGATAAAATTATATTTTAAATGATGATAATAATATTAGTAACGATATTAATAATGATAAAAATCATATTTGTAATTATAGTTATAATGAAGTTTTCTATCATAATATTTATATTAATAATAATACTCTTAATAATTATAATATTAATATTAATAATAATAACAACAATAATAATAATAATGATATTCATAATACTTAACAATTATAATTATAATGCATGTAATAATGACATTAATTATTAATATCAATAATAATAATAGCAATAATAATAATAATAGAAATAAAATAGCAATGTATACCCTTTTTAAATCTTTGAGTAAAAAGAATTGCAGTGGACGGGGCTCGAACCAGCGACCTCCCGCATAACACAAACACTGCTAACCATCTAGCCAATTCTGTTTTTCTAATTTAAACCCATTTGAATTATTTATAACCCGACTTAAACTGGTGCCATTTCTCTTCATCCTCCTAAAAATCAGTCCACCAGAAAATTAGAAATAGGATTTTGGCCCAAGATAAAATGAGGGATTTCGGCCCAACAGATTTAGATACAACGGCCCAAAGACAAATGCGTTGATGTCCTGAATGAATCACGAACAAACTAAAAATCAACAACCCTAAAAAGGGTTTCGGTGGTGCTTCTTGTAATATTTTTTTTTATACGCCCTTACACCTAAACCGCATTAACATTATCATCTTTATCCTCCATTGTCCTAATCTAACGTCATCATATACCCTTATAATCACAAGTGGGTGTATTTGTCTAATAATCTTGACCCACCACAGAGAAAGTATCACAAATAAATTGCTCAAGTGGGTTTTCTTTTAGAGTTGTCAGCCAAAAGTAAAAAGCACCAGATAGTAGTTTTCAATGATAATGGATTATATATATTGCAGGTTGTAATTTCGAAACAAAAAGAAAATAAAGAGGTGGTGTTGGATACGATCGATGGGTTGTTACAGCAGCAAAAAAATAATAATACTGCAGCAATGGCAACACACAATAACAATGAGTTTTGTTTGTATTGATTATCATCTGAAAATGAAAACAGAAAAGAAGAATGTGAAACGCGAAAGTGGTGTTCATAGGAAAACAAGAAGTAGAAGTTGTCCATGGTGGTTTGTAGTGTGTGGGATTTTGCAGTTGAAACCCAAGCTGAATAGCAGTAACGACAGAAAAAAAAATAGTAGCGGATAGCAACATCATATTACAGATGTAGCAGTATTCGGTGTAAGGTGATGTTTGCTTGGAAATTTGTGGTGGTTTCACCGAGCACACAATAAGAATTACTAGGTGGTTTTCAAACGATTTTAGAGAGAGAGAAAAGAGAGAGGAATGGTTGTTTTCGGTGGTGATATGGGTCGTTGTGGTGATGTGTGGCTGCGAACGTAAATAGGAGACAGAATCATTAATAGCAGTTTATATTCGCTTATTAAGTGTTGGTGGTGGTGATCGTAATGGTTACAACGATGGTGGTTGATATGAGGTTAAGTTTGTATGGTGTTCAAAGATGAGTTTGTGATCCTTGGTGGTGAAGATGGCGACAGGAGATGGTTGATCATGATGAAACCATGATGGTGGTTGTTATTTGTTGAAGTGGATTTAGTGTTTGACTTTGTTTCATCGAAAAAGAATACGAAGCCTGAAATGGGTGTTATGGAATTGCCTTATAAGTATATCATAAATATATTTCAATATGTTTACTATCATGATTATGTTTATTAGCTGTAAAGACATATAATTGATATGGAAGATATAATATAGATTCCATGATGTAATTACATTGTTTTATAGTGATTTGGGTCTACATGTAACTATTTGATTCGTACAGAAAGATATATAAAATAACTAAAAGCAAAATTAATAGTTAACAGAAATTTGAATTGCAACTGTGATTGAAATGATTGTGACATACAACAGATTTTGTTGTTTCCTTGGTGGATCGAATTTTACATGTAGGGACAGATTAGGTTTGATAATTGTGTGCACTAAAGAATCGCAAAAACTTGTCCTTTTGATCCAGAATATATTCTTGGTATATATATATATATATATATATATATATATATATATATATATATATATATATATATATATATATATATATATATAATATATATATATATATATATATATATAATTGTATTTATATATGACAGTTTATATATATATCTCTCTGTGTAACTTTTATAATTATAGGTAATTAACAATTATCACTACATTATTACTAATAATAATATAATAATATAATATGACTAATAATATTAACATTATTGATAATTGAACTAGTAATAATAATTTATAATAATAAATGATAATGATTCTAAAATTTATAAGAGTTATGTTTTTAATGATAATAATATATTGTGTCAAATTTCATATCTATATATCATATTAATAAAACAGATATCAATACTAATATTAATATTTATTTTAAAGAAAGTGAAAATAATAATACAACTATATTTAAATTTATAAGTTAATTTAGTATATTAGTATTATATGTTATTACTTATGTGATATATAATGGTTATATATTATATCTTATATAATAACTTATATTGAGTAATAAATATTTATATGTTACATATACAATTTAAATGATTGAATCGTAATTTACTAATTCAATTTATAATATCAACTTTTATTATATTATAATTTATATATATATATATATATATATATATATATATATATATATATATACTGACTCATTTACATAATATTTCGTGAATCGTTGGGAATAATCAAAGGTCAAATGCATATATGAACACAGTTCAAAGGTTTTGAGACTTCAACATTACAGTCTTTGCTTATCGTGTCGAAACCATATAAGATTCAAGTTTAAGTTTGGTCGGAATTTCCCGGGTCATCACATGTTGACTGCGGCCAACATACATATGCCATAACAAATTGAGGTGTGCAAACTCATGGTTCACCGATGATATTTGGACATGATATAGTTTCTTCTAAAAACTTATGCTATTTTATGAACTATATTGTGTAAAACCATTTTTAGGACATCCGGTTTCAAGTTCCATGATACTTCAATCATGGGGGCGAGTAGCTTGCTAAGCGTCAACTGAGGCTTCGGTTTTCAGTTACCCTCAACCGGACTTTGAGGTTAAAATCGGAAAACTTGTTAGTGTAAAAACTAACATGTCTAATTTTCAAAATATAAATGGTTTTTCTCAAAGATCCTAATTTCCCTAAGGATCCAAATTTTTAAGAAATGAGGACTTTAAAACCCACCTTTCGACTTTGGTGTGATTTCATTTCGTGTATGTACTCAAAGTGTGTGTATTACATTATGAAATAAATAAAAGCGTGTGTACTCCAAAGGTGTGTGTATACTCAAAACGCGTGAATTTAATTCGTGTGTGAAATAAAAAGTGTGAGTGTGTATATATTGTGAGCCGAGTGTGTGTTCCATATAGCGTGAGTAATTGTGTTTCAAAATAACTTGTGTGTCTTGTGTATTATATCGAGTGAGTGTGATTTCCATTTTTGTGTTCTCAATTAAATAAGTGTGTTTACTGTAGTAAATTTCAAATTCTTGTAAGTCTTGCTTGAGGACAAGCAAGGTTTAAGTGTGGGGATTTTGATAACGCCAAAATGATACATGTTTATTGCCGTTATTTCGATCCAAAGTTGTTCCATTTGTATGTAATTATTGTACTTATGTATTGTAATTCATGAATATTTGTAAAAGTCCATTGTGAATGAATAAGTGAAGACCAACAGCGAAAACAAAGTTAAAACGAAGATTGAACGCACAAAACAGCCTGAAAATGCTGATACAGGTCCAAATGCGGCGCATCTACCTCAGATGCGGCACATCTCTGCACCAAATAACTCCCGACAGTTTTAGATGCGGGGCATTAGGATTTCTGTACCAAAACAGCACCAGATGCTGCGCATCTGAGAGGGATGCGGCGCATCCAAGCCAGATGCGGCGCATCTGGTCCCCTGCCGACAGTCCTGAGTGCAGAACCTAAATCACCATGTTCTTTTAAAAGATCCATTGTTGTAATCATCCTTGTATCCTAGTTCAATTATGTAAGTTATGACTTGGTTTATGTGAGTTTATCAAAGACCATAGCTTATACTTCAACACCTAGTGATCTAGCCACCTATATGTGAGTATAGGATGTTAATTGAACGATATTTAGGATATAAAATCATGTAGTTTACTTAGAGTGATTTTAGTAAACTAGGTTTTATGTGAATTCAACCACGAAAGAATCTTGTTGATTAAACATAGCTCTTAAGTTTATAGAAATTGTGAAATTGATATAAACTGCTCTATTGTAACTATCACATAACGGTTTTAATTATAAAAGAACAATCCCTGTCATTTATCAAGCATAGAAGTAAACACCGCATTCTCATTCTTGTTATTCATTATATTTATTTACTGTTTCGTTAAACGAAAATACAACTTCAAACACAAACCTCCTTTTAGAATAATTAATCGTTATAAAATCCTTAAAACAAACTTCTCCCTGTGAATCGAACTGGTCAATTTACTTGCTAATTACTGCATGATCGGGTTTTAGTTGCCTGTATTATGTGTTAATTATTAAGCATATTGTCTATATTTTAAAGGTTACGTCTTGACACATCAAGTCTGCTGCACGCATACTCAATATGGTTCCAACCAAGAAGGTAGAAAAGACACCATATGAATTATGGCATGGAAAGAGTCCTAAGTTGTCTTATTTGAAAGTCTGGGGTTGTGAAGCGTATATGAAACGTGACACTTCAAACAAGTTAGAACCCAGAGGTATCAAATGTCACTTTGTGGGATACCCAAAGAAAACAATGGGTTACTACTTTTACTACCAAGCTGAAAACAAAGTGTTTACTGCTCGGTTTGCTGAATTATTTGAAAGAGATCTTCTCTTACAAGTAGTCAGCGGGAGTAAAGTAGATCTTGAAGAAATTCAAGAATCACAAAGTAACATACCTTCTGAAGGCACTAGCCAATCGCACGTTGAAGCTGAACACACTTGATGTGCGGCGAGGGGTATATGAAATAGTATTATATTTTTACTAGGAAATACTATTAAATATGCTACAATTTTACACAAGTTTTAATTATTTATTTACAAATGGGATATACCTAAACCTTGCTACAACACTATAGGCAGTGTACCTAATCGTAGAGTAGTATAGTTTTTAGGAAGTCCGGTTCGTTCCACAGGGAGCGGGCTTATTGCACACTATATTTTTAAACAACTATATTTGTACAAAATATATATAATTATATATAATAATATATAAAAGGGGGTTTACCGTTTAATGACCGGTTTGTCGATTTATATTTTAAGCAAAGCGTATAGTAAATGACGATATTTAAATAACAATATAAAATAAATAACAATAATTAAAATGACAATAAATAAAAGTACGAGGAAATATGAAATAAAATATATTATGCTTATTTAAACTTTCGTAACCATGATGGTTGACGTGTTGATTTTAGTTTTATGCCCATGGGTTAATTGTCCTTTGTCCTGAATGTATTTGAAACCTATCTGGTTTTTGTCAATAATAGTTCATCGGTCATAATTATAAACTGCTCGGCAAATTTAACCTTATACCCGAAGTTAAATATTCCAACTAACTGGGGATTCGAACTGTAACAAGGTCTTAATACTTTGCTTAATGAATACACCAGGTTATTGACTGTGTGTAAACCAAGGTTTTAATACTTTGTTAACAATTACACCAATTACCCTTGAATGTAATCCACCCCTGTTTTAATGAGTCCATTGACTATTAATCCATCCCCGTGTCCGGTCAAATGAACAATAATTCGTACTTATAAATATCCCGCCCATCGTGTCCGATTAAGCGTATGTGGTTATATATAGATACGTCAAATCATAACCTTTATATTAAATTAACGAGGTATCATTAATTTAATATAAAGCCCATTAATAGCCCATAGTCTAATTTCCACAAGTGCCGTTCTTTTGTCCAAACCCCAATTATGGTACAAAACCCAATTACCCCGTCTTTAATATTTAGCTCAACATCATGATTACTTTGGCTCAAATAAGCATAATAATAACTTAAGTACGAGACATTAATTTAAAAAAAAGAACATAGCTTACATTGATTATTTATCGCGTAGTGGTACACGGACAGAGCTCCGACTTTAAAACCCGTAAAAATAACTTTTACATAACCCAAACTAATCTAATATAAAACTACCCTATACTATATATATTATATATATATATATTTATTTATTTATTACAGAGTATTATTATTATTATTTATATTTTTACTCGCAGAATTCGTGACCTTTTATAGGCATTTTGGAATTTGGCAGCTCCGCGAGTCGTGGAGTTTTTGGCCTTCAAACTCCGCGTGTCGTGGAGTTTGAAAATCCAGCTCACAAACTTTTGGCTCCTAGCTTGTCGACATAATAAATATATAAATATAAAATATAAATAATTAATATAATTATTTATATATTATATTATATTCTTGTGCATAGCTGACTTGTAATTTTTGGTCCGTTGCGTTGGGCGTTGATAGTTGACTCATGTCCCGGTTCCGGATTTTCGAACGTCCTTGCGTATAATTTAATATCTTGTACTTTGCATTTTGTAACTTGTACTCTTGTCATTTTTAGACGTTTTTCATCAATAAATTGAACCTTTTGAATTGTATCTTGTACATTTGAGCTTTTTGGACGTTTGTGTCTTCAAATCTTCGTTTTCGCCTTTTGTCTTCGCACTTATTTATTTAAACAATTACAATGAAAATATAATACAATTACATATGAAAACCTATTATTTAGGAGAGATATTGCTATGAAATATATGTTCCTTTTTAGCCTTATCAACACTGTTGGTGAGCCAGAACGTGTTGCGCCTATACTTCGTAGATCTAGTAGAACTCTTCATCAACCTGAGAGGTTAAATCTTATGATTAATTCAAATGAACCTCATCTAGGGGATTATGATGAACCCTCTAGCTATGGTGAAGCCATGTCAGATCCACAATCTGACAAATGGGGAGATGCTATGAAGGCAGAGATGCAGTCCATGAAAGATAATCAAGTATGGGAATTGATGGATCTTCCACCCAATTGCAAGACAGTGGGGTGTAAATGGGTCTTTAAGAAGAAGGCTGACATGGACGGTAATGTAAATACTTTTAAGGCTCGGTTGGTGGCAAAAGGTTATACTCAAACTCAAGGAATTGATTATGAGGAAACTTTTTCACCAGTCGCGAGCATTAAATCAATTAGGATACTTATTGTCATAGCTGCTTTTCATGATTATGAAATATGGCAAATGGATGTCAAAACCGCTTTCCTAAATGGCGACCTAAGCGAGGACATATATATGGTTTAGCCGGAAGGGTTTGTGAATCCTAAGCATGCTACTAAAGTATGCAAGCTTCTAAAATCTATTTATGGATTAAAGCAAGCATCCAGGAGCTGGAATCTTAAGTTTGATCAGAAAATCAAAGAGGTTAGTTTTTCTCAAAACCAAGATGAGCCATGTGTTTACATTAGAGCTAGTGGGAGCAAAGTTGTCTTCTTGATCTTGTATGTTGATGACATATTACTTATTGGAAATGACATTCCAACTATGCAAGATGTCAAATCTTGACTTGGAAAATGTTTTGCCATGAAAGATCTTGGAGAAGCTAAGTATATTCTAGGAATCAGGATCTATAGAAATAGATCCAAAAGGCTTATTGGTTTGAGTCAAAGTACATACATTGACAAAATCTTGCAAAGATTTAACATGCAAAACTCCAAACGCGGAGCATTGCCCATGCAAAAGGGCATAACCTTGAGCAAGTCTCAAAGTCCTATCACACCTGATGAGATAAGATGAATGAAATGTGTTCCGTATGCTTCGGCTATAGGATCCATTATGTATGCCATGTTATGTACTAGACCTGATGTCTCGTTAGCTTTGAGTTTGACGAGTCGTTATCAATAGAATCCAGGTGAAGAACATTGGATTTCTGTTAAGAGCATTCTTAAATATTTGCGGAGAACTAAAGATATGTTCTTGGTTTACGGTGGTTTGGAAGAAGAGTTGAGTATTAGATGTTATACAGATGCTAGTTTCCAAACTGATCGAGATGATTCTCGATCCCAGTCAGGGTATGTGTTTGTCATGAATGGCGGGGCAGTTGATTGGAGAAGCTCAAAGCAGAGCACAGTTGCACAGTCTACAACGGAAGCAGAATACATTGCTGCCTCAGAAGCTGCTCAAGAAGCTGTCTGGATTAGGAAGTTTATTGCTGAACTCGAAGTAGTTCCCAGCATTGAATCCCCTATGGAAATGTACTGTGATAATTCAAGTGCTATTATACTTGCGAAAGAATCACGTGTACGTAAAGGTAGCAGACACATTCTTCGAAAGTTTGACTACATTCAAGAAGTCGTTGATAGGAATGATATTAGTATTCTTAAGGTTCATACAGATGATAATGTGGCTGACCCGTTCACGAAGCCCATGACACACAACAAGCATGATGATCATGCTAGTAGTATTGGACTTCGTTATGCTGCCGATCTTTTTAATTTGTAATTTAGTATTTGGATATTTTTGGAACATTAAGTAGTTTTATCTTAATGAATTGATATATAGTTGGTATGATCAGTTTCATTTATATCACTGTGTTCCATATTAGCATGTTTAATCCATGAATAATTGTTGATTATTCAATCTCCATAATCAGTTATGTTATGGGAATAACATGAATTAAGATTAATATGAATTTTTGGTTATATTCATTGATGATGAATAGTTAACTTATTGAGACCAAAATTCATATGTATTCATTGATGATGAATATTGGAATGACCCAACCATGAGATGTCACTACATGGATCGTAGTCAGTAGTGAATCTTTTAGTGATTATGTTTTTATGTCCTTAGACTTGAGATGCACGTCAGTTTTGATGTGTGAAACATTGTACTTTGATATGGTTAAATGCTGTCCTGAATAAGGCTGTTATAAAGGCCATTATTGGGTATAATGTAAAGCTCGTGATAGACACGTGTATGCAATATAGGATTTGTTCCTCTAAAATGTTTGGAGTTAGATACTTTTTGAGCTCCTCGATGAATGAATAAGATAATTGTGTGGCTGCACCCAAATGTAATTAAGATGATACTTAATTAGTTTGGTGATCTAATTCAGTTCTAAGATCGAGAAACAAAATTGTTAAACAAATGAGAATGACCGATGATCCATATCTCAAGTTTAACTAGAGTATCTGAAATAAAAGGACGAATGACATTTAAAACTTACCATAAAAAGTTTCGAGAAACTACCCTCACATGAATTTGGGGACAATGACGTGTTGCTAGACGCTTACCATTGTTTGTATAGTTACTTGGTGTTGTGCCACGCACAAGTGGGAGTCTGTAGGATTAATGTGCAAGGTACAACACATAACTATATGGCCAACCTCATTTGAGCCTTCGGGGTCACACACATATACACCGAGACGTCAAATAAAATATATATATGATGTATAAATATTACTCAAGTAACAAAATAGTAAATCGAAATTAATTCATTTACTATTTATATGAATAGTAAATGAATCGAAATTAATTAATTTACTATTCACATGAAAGCGACATGATAGAAATTATTAATTATAAGTTACATTACATACCCCTGAAGTATTTGAGAAATACGACTTTATGATATATATTCATTCTAACTTGGATTCACGGATTTTTCATAAAGGTTTACGGGTGTTTTGAAAAAAAAATCTTTATATATTGCACCAAATTAGTTCATATCGTATTCTTTCAGTGAACTAAAAAAAATACATATTACATATTTTGATTTCATAATATTAACCAAAGGTTGATTAATATTACTTGGGTTTAGACTAGCATCCATTGACGGTTGTTTGAAGTGTAGTGTGGACTATCCAAAGAGACGGACATACTGTTGATCGTAAGTTTCTCTCCGTCTCATCAATTCTTCAAGAAAGGTATATCGTTAACTCCTCTTTTGTTTTATATTCATGACAATTATTATGATGTAACTGGATCATTGGGAAAGATTAATCGTGTGCATGTTTCATTAAATAAGTGAAAATTTAATCTTGTTAAATTTTGTTCATAAAATAATAAAAGATTATTATTTTAACTATCCGCTGCGTTAATCTGTTTTGGTAAAAGTACACACGATTTTCCATCATCAATGAATGCAGAGAATACCAAAAACATTTTTAATAATGTACTTTTATTGGCAGTTGTTGTTTGAAAGGTTGTAACCTTTCATTTGAGCGGGAAAAACTGTTAGATGACACATTTTCTTTAAAAACATATAGTAACGTATAGTGTCTTACGAGCGTGTATTCCACACTCTCCAAACCTGTTGTTAAGTATAACTAGCTAACTCTTGCATTCAAGTAAATCCCAATTCACTAAAATGTATGTTAGATGACACTAGAATCACCAACATAAAATGGCCCATTCAAACAAAACAACGAATAATTATATCGCTTTCATTTGTTCATTAGATAGTTAAAAACAGCTCAATCTAAATAGAAATGATTAACCAATCACCCGGTTAACCTAATTGTTAATTCCTTTTGTTTGGTTTGTGTTTGTGGCTTTGTGCATGTTTAGTTATTAGTATTCGACGGTTCAAATATTCTCTTAACCCAAACAATTTATTCAATCTCAATCATACAATTTTAATCAAAAGGTATGAATATTGGCAATGATGAAAACCTAAATTGATATATAGACTAGTAAAACAAATCATTTACAAGATCAACGGAAAACAAATCAATCAGTATCTTGCAATTACCTACTTATTGCTGTTAAATGGATAGATTAGCACACAATATCGTAAATGTAAGGTATAAAGTTAAACGTAATACATGCAATGTAAAATGTGAACTTAACCGTAAACTGTAAAACGCAAAAAGGTAAGGTAAAACGTAATTTGTAAATGTAAACATAAAATGTAAATCTAAACATAAATTTTAAAATATAACCATAAACATAAAACGTAAATATAAATCGTAAACGTATAACTTAAATGATGAGAAACATGTGATTTCTAAATAGTAATATGGAATGCTCGTGATTAAAAATTGGGAGGTGATTTTCACACACCACTTTTTGATCCATGTACACTTTTGTCTTACAAAATCACGGTTATGCCCTTAGAAAGTTGAACTTATATTATTATTGTAAGTATAATTAAGGGTAAAATAAGTAATTAGGTGTACATGGATCAAAAAGTGGTGTGTGAGGATCAACTCCCTTTAATAATATTATATATATATTCGGTTATTTGTTAATGGAAAATGATGATATTTAAGTATCTTATTTCTAGTATCTTTTTTGTCATTTTACTTATTTTTTAACAGCTCTAACTACGTTGCCAAACAATTAAATACATTTAAAAATCTCCAGCTAACAGCTCTCAGCTTCTAACCACTAGCTACCAGCTAGTTTTCCCAAACATACCCAATACTTTTCGCAACTAAAAAGAGCATAAAAACAATGTTCATAATGAAAGGGACTGAAATAGTAAAAATATTATCTTAAAGGACTAATTGTGTAACTCATACAAAATACTAGCATCAATAATACTTTCCACAAAGTAAAAACCCTAAACCCTATCAATTCTTCTTCCCTTTTTTTCTCTTCCCTAGAACCCTAAAAGCTTGAATCTTTTCCGGAAAAAATGCCGTTGGGTGATAATTTGGGCGATAAAATTGATTCCAGATACTGTGGTGTAGAAACTGAATTTAATGATGATATGCCTCATGTTCTTTCACATAACCTCAATGGCGGTTTTGATTTCGTTGTAGCTCCATTGGTTAGCTTATTTGAATTATTTGGATATGCACATCTAATTTTGTATTATGTCTCTGCATTTTGCTATTCTTGTGTTTTTTACTGTTTTCGGCTGTTATATTAGTTTGAATGTATTAATTTGTTAAATGTATTATAAGAATTTTATTTATTTATGCTTTATGATTTTGTGTTGCAGATGGAACCTAGATATAGGCCTAGTTTGATTAATAGTGCTACTAGAGACTCAAGTGTGCTTCCTTTTGCTGCATCAGACCTGGTTTTAAGTCCATCACAATGGAGTGGTCATGTTGTTGGTATAACTTTCTTCAAGTTTTTTTTTTTTTTTTTTTTTTTTTTAAATAACATCGATTTGATATTCGTTATTAGCTGTAGTGATTGCTTTTACATGTTATCAGGCAAGATTAGTTCGTGGATCGATTTGGATTCCGAGGACGATGTTCTACGGGAAGATTCTGAAATTACTTTGAAGCAAGAATTAGCTTGGGCTTCTCATCTATCTTTACAGGTTTAAACGTGTGATTATTGTGCTTGACTTTATTAGTGTCTCGAATTTATACCATTATTCAAGTAATAGTTTATTTATTGACAAAATTGCTAAAATAGTCCATGTGTTTTTTACAATTTAAAAAAAAAAAAAAAAAATAGTCACTTCCAATTATTACTGGCATTATTAGTCACTGAATTCATGTTTTTGTCCCAATTACATCCCTTAATCTAACGACACTTAAGAGTCCGTTAAGCTCTACACATGTGACCCTCACGTGCTTTACTTAAACCCTGAATAAGCATGTCTTCAATTTCTATACCTACGTAAAATACATACGTCCAAAGTGATACCTGCTTGTGAAATTAAACAATGTATTGTTATGAGAGCGTCGCTTCTTTTGCACTATGGTTACAGTAACAAAATTTGTAAAGCTGTATATAAAAGCAGTTATGCATTAGATAGGTCCACAAGTCAACATGTGAAATGAGCAATCTTTGGTCTTTGTTGCTTACTGAGATTAATGGCACAGTTACCAATAAAGTTCAAGAACAATAATAACATAACAGTTGATTTTTGTACATCATAAAGATGTGTGTATATTCTTCGATTAAAGATGCATACAAACTCATAAAGTAAGCTTTGAGAATAAGCTAGAGAATTCATTTTAATATACAAATGACCCAATTGGGTCAGATTCATGCCTCTCGTAACAATACATTGTTTAATTTGACTTTGAGCATTTCCACTAGAATTTGTAGTATATAATAAGACGTCGTTATTCAGGGTTAAGTAAAACACGTGAGGGTCACATGTGTAGAATTTAACGGACTGTTAAGTGTCGTTAGGTTAAGGGATTTAATTGGGACAAAAACATGAATTTAGTTACTAATAATGCAAGTAATAACTGGGAATGACTATTTAAGCAAAAATGTAGAAACACGGGGACTATTTTAGCAGTTTTGTTTTATTTATTTATTCCAAAGAATGCAGTTATATTATGAATGTGTATGTTTTACAGGCATGTCTTCTTCCTACACCTAAGGGTAAATCTTGTGGTAACTACGCGAGATGTGTGAATCAGATTCTACAGAACCTTAATAATATGCAGGTATTAGCAGTCGCATTTGCAATTTTTTTTTATTTTTATTTTTTTTTTGAAAAGCGAACAACATTCAAATAAATATATAATTTCAAGTTTACAGAGTAAGATTATAAGGCTGCAAGTTCATGATTATGAAAACAGCATTTGCAATATTTTGTTTTGTTTTATTATATCTTATGTTCTGTTTTAACTATGAAGCTATGGCTTAGAATCCCTCTTGATAAATCCGATGATGATGATGCTGCAGCTGGGAGTTCTGATGGCATGGTAAGCTATCTTAAAAGTTGGAGTAAATTATCTTTATTATTTTATATATTTTTTGCATAAATATTTGTTTTATCGTCTGTGGTCATACAGTTAGTAGACCCTACCGACTCTTGGGAATTATGGAATTCTTTCCACGTTTTATGTGAGCGTCATAGTCAGCTGTCAATTGCCGTTGATGTTCTGTGAGTGGACAAACATCTGATTCAAGATTTGAAGTTATTTCTACATTTATATATTAAGTACTAGATTTGTTAAGTATATATATCTAAGAATTGATTTTATGTTTTTATGTTTATTGTTAGGTCTTCACTACCTTCAGTAAATTCACTTGCACGGTGGTTTGGAGAACCTGTTAAAGCAGCCTTTGTTCATACGGATGTACAAATATTATCACAATTTTCACTTTATTTGATGCTAAGTTGAATGTGCGTATTTTAAACTAACATGTTTTTCTATAATTATAGTCTTTCCTAACGAATGCACGGGGATATCCATGTCTATCAAGGCATCATCAGAAGTTGCTGAGTCTTTTCTTTTACTATTCAATACAGGTATATAATTGCTGATGATGATAAATACATTATTAGTCTTCACTTTTAGTGACTGTAACAGAGTTATTTTACACATGCCTTTGTTAATTAACTCTAATCATGTTTTGATATTTATATCAAACTTACATGATTTAAATTTTACAGATAGTGCTTTCTGGGAACGCAATGCACCAACATTCTGGTGGGACCACACCATCTGGTGACAAGCTAACTGATAATCATGCTCAGCGTATGCTTTACTTTTTTTGTTCTTTAACGTTTAAAGTTACAAAAAGTTAAAATATATGAACATCAAGTTAAGATGCCTTTAGAATACTATATGAACATCAAGTGAAGATGCTTATTTCGTGTTGCACTGTTCAGATGCTCAAAAACATGGTCTAAGGGCATACTTAGAGTATGTTAGCTATTTATATCAGAAAATGGAGCCTCTTTCTGAACAAGAACAATTTGAGGTGAGATCTCAAGCCCATATTTTAATAGAACTGTTTATAAAAAAATATGCTTTTTTCTTAACGAGTATATTGATGTTGATTCCATTTAATTTTGCAGATTGGTTACAGAGATTTTCTACAATCTCCCTTGCAAGTAAGTTCTTTGTGCTAGTTCTGATTATATACACTTTTTTTTATTGCTAAGCAGGCCGTTAAGCAGTTATGTTGCACTATTTTGTCCATTGCAGCCTCTTATGGATAATCTAGAAGCACAAACTTATGAAACATTTGAAAAGGACAGTGTCAAATACATCCAGGTATGCAACATGTATGTCACTGTCTAATTGTCATGTATGCACGATCTTCAAATCTATGAAATATTAATTCATGTATTGCCTATCTGTTTAATAATGGTAACTGTATTTTTCAATCGGCAGTACCAAAGGGCCGTCAGTAAAGCGTTGGTGGACAGGATCTCTGATGAGAATGCGTCGACTCAAACTGTTGTAAGGTTTCCTTGCATATCATGTTCCATTATATATCAATAGTTGTATACATGTATCTGAATTTACTGCCATTTCTTTTTTCTGATATGTACTTTTTAAAATCTTTTTACGTTGTTTTGAAGGTATTAATGGTTGTAGGTGCTGGACGAGGACCTCTTGTTAGAGCATCGTTACAGGTATGCTTGTTTGACCATCTACCTTTTTTAGGATAATAAACAACCCAAATCGACCCATTAACAAGTAAAAATGTAGCTTGCTGTTACATGCATTACTAGTTATAATATGAATATTTTACATGTTTATCTATGTGAATAGGCTGCTGAAGAAACTGGACGTAAGTTGAAAGTTTATGCTGTAGAAAAGAATCCAAATGCAGTTGTTACACTGCATGTAAGTTGAAGCCAATCTTTATGTTCTGTCAATTGCTTGTTTTATTAAGTTTACCCTTCGCTTTAGTGAGCAAGTTTTCGTTTTAACTTGTATCGTTCTTTTTGGTAATAGAGCTTGGTTAAGTTAGAGGGTTGGGAAAACATTGTGACCATCATTTCGGGTGACATGCGTAGCTGGGATGCTCCAGAGAAAGCCGACATTTTGGTATGCAAGTTTGTCATTAAACCTTTTTCCTACAAACATTAATCGTTTGATTGTGTAGATTACATTATTTGTCTATTTTAATGTAGGTCAGTGAGTTGCTTGGTTCATTTGGGGACAATGAGCTCTCACCCGAGTGTCTTGATGGAGCTCAACGGTTTCTAAAACCAGATGGGATCTCGATACCATCATCGTATGTTCAATAGTTGATGATTTCGTCAAACTTTATTTGTTAGTTCTTGAAACTGAACGGTTACATTTATGATTGTTTTGTGTTAGGTATACAAGCTTTATACAGCCCGTAACTACATCAAAGTTGTATAATGATGTGAGTTGCTTTATTATTTGGTTTACCGTGTTCTTATTCCATTTTAAACTATAGAAGTATATATTAATTTGACCTTATTATTTAATTGCAGGTCAAGTTGCACAACGATCTTTTACACTTTGAAACTGCATATGTTGTAAAGCTACATCGTTTGGCCAAACTTTCTCCGACTCAATCTGTAAGCTATCATCTTTATCTCCCAAGTTTTACACTTTTCCATTTATAGGTATTTTACTGAACTTAATAGAACATGTCACGTTGAATGATAATAATCGTCATTTTTTTGCTTTTTGTGTTAGGTCTTCAATTTTACCCATCCAAATTACTCGCCCAATAAAAGTAATCAGCGGTACAAGAAGCTACGATTTGAGATTCCTAAAGAAACTGGATCGACTATTGTTCATGGTACACCTAATTGCTTTTAACTATAAAAATTATATGGAATTTGTAAAAGCATTTCGTGTACATCATTTGTGAATTTGACTAGAAACTTTGTCATTAGTTTTGTTAACAAGTGTCACACTATTTGAGTTTGTAATCTTTTTACAATGGTATGTAGGATTTGCTGGTTATTTTGATGCGATACTTTACAAAGAAGTACATCTTGGCATAGAACCAACAACTGCAACACCAAATATGTTTAGCTGGTGTGTTTTTATAATATTAATCCCTTTCAAGCACATCTTAATTAATATCAGTTTTGTTATACATATGATCTCATAAATGTATGTATTCTAATTTTACAGGTTTCCAATATTCTTCCCACTAAGGTCACCAGTGTACGTGAAAGCCGGTTCTCCTTTGGATTTTCACATTTGGCGGTGTTGTGGGAACACTAAGGTAAACTTTTTCTTTGTGTGAAGATTTTTTCCGTTTACCTTTGAATGAGTTGGTTTGGTTCTTTATATTTTTATATATTGGACGGGTTAAATTACCAAAAGATAGTAAAGGAAAATTGGTGTTGAAAGTCTCCCAAAATACCCTTTAGATACATATGCCTTTTAAACTGATGATAACAAGTTGGATTGTTATTGTAGTGTTATTATTAAGTTAAAAGATAATAAGTTGAGTGGGTGAAAAGTTTACCCATGGTCCCTTTTTAGTTTAAGATCTTATAAAATGTTGGATAATTGTTGTAGTAAAAATGTGTTTAGCTATTAAGTACAATAGTATTGAAGGGGGAATGAAGCACTTTGGGGGAAAAAGAGAAGCGTTAACATTCATCACGTGCAACTTAACATTCACCGATGCAATGTCCAAAAGAGGAAAAAAAGAATTTTTATTTAAATGTTAATCCAAATCGATACTTTAAATGTTAAGCTTCCTTGATAAATTTTTTGTACGTTATTACACTGATAGAATGTTGTCAAAATCAAAATATAGTTGACGAATGTTATGAGTGTTCATTTGATGAATGTTAGCAAGTTTATCGCTTAACATCCGCGAATGTATATTTCTTCAATGAATGTTAGTCAAATACATAGTAGATAACATCCACTTTGGTTAACATCCATTGATTACGAACATTACTAAATTTTCTTAATATTCTAAAAAATATATATATTCATGAATATAGTACAAATAGCATCAAAATCAAAATATAGTTGACGAATGTTACGAGTGTTCATTTGATGAATGCTAGCAAGTTTATCGCTTAACATTCGCGAATGTATATTTCTTCAATGAATGTTAGTCAAATACATAGTAGATAACATCCACTTTGGTTAACATTCATTGATTATGAACATTACTAAATTTTCTTAATATTCTAAAAAATATATATATTCATGAATATAGTACAAATAGCATCAGTTTTAATTACTATTTATAATATTTCATTTTCGACATTTGTATTGGTAAATGTCATTGATTCTCCAAAAATAATGCTTCCTTCTTCCTTATGCAAGATTTATTATATAACTATCTTGTATGTTTGGAGAGTATGGTTCTAAGATTTAATCATTTTAACCACTTCCACCATACTAAAACGTAACATAACTTAATTAACTTAACAGGTCACCCAACCCACAGGACCTGGTTAAATGTCTCCTATGATAAAGCCATAGATTTCACTCAGGTTCTTGTCATTGTGATGTAGGTTTGGTACGAATGGTGTGTAACCTCTCCAACGACATCTCCTGTGCACAACTCAAATGGACGATCATATTGGGTTGGCTTATAACCAGGAGTTTGACCAAAGAGCAGGATACTATGTTTGTAAATTGGATAGATTGCCCTCCCGGTAAGGAAGAGGGGAAAAAGGCGCTGTCATCTATCTCGAGTGGACTTTAAATTTGCTTCAAACATTATTTGTGAATCAATCTAATTTCTGTATTCTTGCTCCTTGATTTTGATGTTCTGTATATGTATTCGTTTTTGCGTGTTGTTTGGCCTAGGGATGAGATCAGTAGGGGTACCATACCGAAACTGGAAGTAACCGAAATTGCCAAAAATCAAGAACTGAATGCCGAACCGAATTTAGAAAGCGGTACTAGTTCGGTCGGGACCGGTATGGGTATATTCGGTATAGTACTGAATGGAACCGAAAATTCTACCTTCGCTACTAATTAGAAGGATATTGGCACCATAACTTAATTTGTTCTTCATGCTAGTGTTCGTAATACTCTTCTAATACCATATATAAAATATAAGTTCGTTGCTCTGTCATGCTGTATAAAATTGGTTAGTTCCACAATGTAAAATTGGTTAGTTCCACTCTAAATTTGAATAGTACAAAAATATATGCATCAAGGCAATTGATCATAATTATATATCTATATTTAATTTAGTGTCTTAGGCTCGAAAAAGGAAATGCCCACTTGCCCAGTAATGTTGAGATACTATGAATGAATATATCATGTAGAGTCAACAACCGTGTGTAAGACAAATATAGGAAAATGTTATATACGGAGAAAAAGTTGTGTTTTAGAAGCCAAAGTATATATGATCTTCATTGATTCATTAGGAATACACATCTTAATTCTTCATTGTTTGTAGAAACTTAATTTTATGTATACATGTGCAATAATCATCATCATTTAATCATACTATATTGTAATAATGTTGTTCCAATTGTCATTACTAACTGCAACTTCTATGATATTATAAATAAAATGACTCGCACTAAAGAGCCAATGGCTTGGCGGTATCGAAGTCATCCTTACAACCTTGAGGTCGAGGGTTCGACACCTGCTTAGGACAATTCGTGGTGTATATATTCGTGTTAGTATTAGGTGGGTGAGTGAGTTTGCCTTTAAAAAAAAAAAAAAATTAAAAAAAAATGACTAACTAAACCCATACAGGTAGGTTCGTAAGAGTGCCAAGTTATCAGGAAGTATCATTTCAAGTTAACTTAAAATAGTTGTTGAAAGAAAAATGGTTAATCTAATAGAACAACATCTAAGAAAGAATCAAAGAAGTTTATGTACTTTTCAAAAATCGGTTTCCTCGTACCGAACCGGTACCGAACCGACAATACAAAAACCAAAAATTCCCAAAACCAAGAACCGAAACTGAAACCAAATCCTTATCGGTACCAATTTTCGGTACCTGTACCGGTTCGGTACCGGTTTGGTTTCGGTTTTTCGAGACTTTTGCTCATCCCTAGTTTGGCCTTCCGAAACTGAAGATCACATTTGAGGTTTTGTCTTAGGAGAGCTGTTTTCAATGTTGTCTACACTTTATTATGTTGCTTAATTCTGAATGTTTATTGATGTTCATGATGTTATTGTTCTATAAGACATTTGAGGTTTATTATGTTGCTTAAATAGTTGTACCAAAATTTACAGTCTTTTTTTTTTTTTTCTTTTCTTTTCCAAATATGTACTTCTTAACATCCACTTACATGTTTTGCATGCATTAATGGTTGTGGTGCTGGTCAAGGACCTCTTGTTAGAGCATCTTTACAGGTATGCTTGTTTGACCCATTTACCCGATTCAGATTAGAAACAACCCAAAGCGAACGATCGATAAGTAATTGGTTGAATTTGGCACCTCATTGTAGTTTGAATGTTTGATGTTACATGCATTACTTGTTATAATATTAACGTTTTACCTATTTTATCTTTTTGAATAGGCTGCTGAAGAAACTGGGCGTAAGTTGAAACTTTATGATGTAGAAAAGAATCCAAATGCAGTTGTTACACTGCATGTGAGTTAAAGTTAATCTTTATGTTCTGTCAGTTGCCTCTGTTATTAAGCTTATTTTACACTTTACTGAGTGAGTTTTCTTTTTAACTCGTGTCTTCCTTTTGGTTAATAGAGTTTGGTTAAGTTAGAGGGTTGAGAAAACATTGTGACCATCATTTCATGTGACACGCGTAGCTGGGATGCTCCAGAGAAAGCCGACATTTTGGTATACAAGTTTGTTATTAAACCTTTTGCTTACAAATATTAATCGCTTGATTATGTGGATTACATTATTTTTCTGTTTAATGTAGGTCAGTAAGTTGCTTGGTTCTTTTGGGGACAATGAGCTCTGCTCTCACCCGAGTGTCTTAATGGTGCTCAATGGTTTCTAAAACCATATGGGATCTCGATACCATCATCGTATGTTCAATAGTTGATTTGGTCAAAGCTTATTTGTTAGTTTAGCTATCATTTGTGCAATTTGCATAGTACAGTTTTGCTTTGGTCTGAACGGTTACATCTATGATTTTTTTTTTTTTTTTTTTTTGTCAGGTATAAAAGCTTTATGTTAGTGCATAAGTCCCTAGTTCATTACGTTTGTGATTGTGGATGCTAATGGACAGTGTTAATGTTTGGTTATTTGTATCGTATGTTTATTATATCATTGTTAATCAAACACGTGTCTTTATATCCATCCGTACGGATTGAGTATGCATCCGTACGGATACAAGTGATGTGCACGATTGTAAATGCATCTGTAGAGATTGAAAGCTGCATCCGTATGGATTGGTCGACAGGTATATAAATAGAGGGTTTCAGTTTCATTGTTAAGGTTACGATTTCCTACCCAGCCCAAGCCGTATCTAAGTCACTCATGTCGTCTAGCATCTGTTATTGTCGATTTCTAACACATCTAAGTTCATATTAACAAGCAAATCGATCGAGTCTTTTGGTTTTTTTGATATAAAACACAATATCTAGGATTCCCCACTCGATATTGTTTACAAAGATTGATTAGTATCGATCCAACACTTTATACAGCCAGTAACTACACCAAAGTTGTATAATGATGTGAGTTTCTTTATTATTATTAATAGGTTTACAAGGTTCTTGTTTCATAAATGATTATGGAAGTATATATCATTTGACCTTATGGTTTGATTGCAGGTCATGTTGCACAAAGATCTTTTACACTTTGAAACTGCATATGTTGTGAAGCTACACACTGTTTGGCCAAACTCTCACCGTCTCAATCTGTGTGTTGTCTTCTTTATCTCCCTAGTTTTACAGTTTCCCATTTATAGTTATTTGACTTAACTTAATAAAGCCTATCACATTGACCGAATTAAATCGTCGCTCATTTGTTTTTCTTGTTAGGTCTTCACTTTTACCCATCCAAATTACTCGCCCAATAAAAGTAATCACAGGTACAAGAAGCTACACTTTGAGATTCCTAGAGAAACTGGATCGACTATTGCTCATGGTACACCAAATTGCTTACAACTATAAAAATTATATGGAATTTGTAAAAGCATTTTGTGTACATAATTTGTGAATTTGACTAGAAATTTTTTCATTAGTTTTGTCAACCAGTGTCACACTAATGGAGTTTTTAATACTTTTACAATGGTACGTAGAATTTGTTGATTAATTTGATGCGATACTTTTTTTTTTTTGAACGGCAAGATTGCATCAGTCCGGACCGAAGCCTAGTCATCATTTGCACACACACACGTTCGGGCAGGAAACCCGAACCACGATCACAGGGATCCGAACCCTTAAACCATCCCGAGGGGCAGGCGGGCCGGACCTTAGTCCCGGATCGGGTCGGTAAAACCTTCCCTTTGGGCTGACCTCAATGGAACCTATTCCGGTCCATGTTTAATTTGGTCATTCAGAAGCCAGGTTCGAACCCTGGACCTCTTACCCGGCGAGGGTGTTAAACACCACCGCGATACCACCACTCAGGCAAATGCCTCGGTGGTATTTGATGCGATACTTTACAAAGACGTATCTTGGTATAAAACCAACAACTGCAAAACCAAATATATTTAGCTGGTATGTTTTTATAAATTAATCTCTTTCAAGCACATCTTAATTAATATCAGTTTAGTTATACATATGATCTCATAAATGTGTGTGTTCTAATTTTACAAGTTCCCAATATTCTTCCCACTAAGGTCACCTGTGTACGTGAAAGCAGGCTCTCCTTTGGATTTTCGCATTTTGCAGTGTTGTGGGAACACCAAGGTAAACTTTTACTTTGGGTGGGGAATTTTTCCGTTTATCTTTGAATGAGTTGGTTTGGTTCTTTATTTTTTAAACATACTAGTTAAAGACCCGCGAATTCGCAGGATTTCTTAATGAATTTTGTTATAGTAAAGTATAATCGGTCAGCTATTTTATGAAGATTGAGTATTACAAATTATTTAAAAAAATACACGATGAAAATTGAATAAGATGAAATAGTAGGCTCGGAAGTCACCTTTGACAATTTCATCAAAATTGTATAAAAGTTCTATTAAGAACTTAAACATAAAGAAAACAACATGTGCTCGAAAAATTGATATCACAAGTATAAATTAACATTATTAACATGCTGGTGGCTTCGTTTCTCTAAATAACGTATATGAGTCAAAATAGGCCTGTATGGCTCTAATGGGTCATCATTTTGTATTTATACCAAAATATACAAAAACTCGTTTTGAAAACACCGATACTTGCTAACTAATTTAACTAACATCGTTTCCTTTTTCAACACTCTCACAATTCAACAAATTACTTAATTAATTAATTATGGCATATAAGATATAATTTTAGTACTTGAGATCTATGATTGGTTCACTATGGTTCTATTAAATCCTTCAAACTTCATCTAACTCGATACGTGCTTTGTGAATTTTTCCTTGGAAGCCTACACAAATAGATTTAATTGACATAAGAAAATGGCCAAAACTAAATTATTATTATTGACATAATATACTTGTGATCATATCTGACACATCAATTCTTAATAATAGGTGACTCAGACTCTTTTAACCCATTACAAATGCAACCTGGCCAGTACAAAAAACCTACTAAAATATTTATTTGACCCCTTACCCAAGTCACCCAACCCTCTCATGTTTTCAGCATGCTTCAACTACAAGTAATGAAGCAGGTTAACATAATAATGTACCTCACACCATCCATGATTTTGTCCCGATCATCAACCCATAACATATGAGAGCAAGCATAAAAGCTATGGAACATCATTCAAGAATAAATTCTATGTCGATTTCAATCAAATTTATGAAAGAAAACATAGCATTGAATGAACTATTGTTTTAGTATGTAAAAGTTTATGAAACAATTGTGTAAAATCATTACTTACTAAATACATGATCAAACTTTGTGTCAAATATATGACCCATTTTACGTAAATGCGCTTATACCCTTTCCTCCAAATATCCTAACACTAAATGAGCACTTACACTGTAACTATTTCCTTGCATCATAAGCTCTAAGTGAGTACATTTTGGCCATAATGAACCATACAATTTGTTAAGGTATTAGGGACTAAACGGGTCACCTATTATAACCAACCTTAGCTTAATTTAAACTTCTCAATAGACACTAAAAATATTGTAGCCTTTAACAAATCATCTAAATTTCAAAGGGTTATTCGGATGTGCATTTTCATAGGGATTTATGTAATTTCAATAACTATAATCAAATACCCTATAACATCCGTATTCGTACAAGTCCACCCCTCATTTAATCTAATTTTCCTAATCCTGAATAATCACAAATTAAAAAGCATAAATCACCTGATCCAATTAAAAAAAAAAAAAAAAAATTGCATCTCACATCCTTACACAACAAACAATAACACCATACATTCATTACATACACTGAAAGATTTAATGAACTAACCGGATTCAAGAACTTCATCGTAATTCGACTATAGATCTTTCTTTTCCTTTGACACCCTGAATTCATCATGATAAAGGTCCTTCAAGGAAGTAGAAACCTGCATTAATTCAAACAACAATTTAGATGGATATCTGTATATGTGTAGTCTGAGGTTATGGTATACGAACCATTATTGCAGTTGAACCTCACCCATTTAAACCTCAAAAACTTCATAGTTTTCTCATGGCTTTACCAAAGTCATGTGGTGAAGACAAAAATATCAGCATCATGGTACATAGTAGTTGTTCGGTACATCAAATACAATCTTATTGTCCCAAACAAGTCATCACCAAAAATATCAACTAAAAGAAGAGACAACTAAAATGTGAGTTGCAAGGTGCTACGTTTATCATACAATTATGAATGAAGGAGCAACAACTGTGACCCACCAAATCAGAATTAATAATTTCATGACAATAAAACAATATAATACACTTTGACTTCATAAGGTAGCGCCAAATCGTTAATCGTTTCAATACACTCTTCTAAAATCTGTCAATTACTTCAATAACAATCCAATTTCTAAGATAAATAAATGTAACTTGGATTTATGCATTGTTAATAATCTATGGTCGACTTGTCACGTGTTACACACATATATTCAAGCCAATTTCATTATAGTAATTCCTTTTAGAAGGACACATAAACCTGTTAGTTGTTACAATGTTACATACAAAGTGGAACTCACATTCATCCATTTATCTAATTAATGGGTCTAAATCGTGCACCTTTAGTTTGGGTCTAAATCCCACAGACCCTACTGAAGATAACTAATCAAACAAAATTCAATATACACACAGTTCATACCTTTTGTTCTGGCTAATGAATATTGTCACAGGCTCATGATTAATAAGTGAGAAATTAAAGTGAACACTCCCTTTTGTCAAACCTATTCCTCCAAACTTTTAGCTTCGAAGCTATATAGATGGCCCGTTTTTTACCAACTGTTAAAAATGACACCCTCAATAAAATTCGTTATGTAACGACCCCAAATCATTTAACCAAAATCGACACTCTTTTTTTTTAAAAAAAAATTCAAAGCAGTTTAGCCTGCACTTAGGCGCGGCGCGCCACTCACCAGTCGCGGCGCGGCTCATGCTGGGAGCTGAAGATCAGCAGCCTTGAAAATGACTGTCGCCAATTTACACTAATTCCCGCGACCGCCTCCAAGGGCCGCGGCGCGGCTCCACCCTGAATCTGATTCTGACCTCCATTAATACGTAAGACCTCCAATTTTCAAGCTTTAAACATTAGGAGTTTTATTCATTACACAATGCCATATCGACACGTTAAACGTTTTATCGCAACCCTTGGTACACAAATGACACATTGCAAAAGCATTTGTAATAATGACCCAATTACACGAAACACGGGTTAATACTCAATAACCCAACCCGATACCAAGAGCATAATCCCGGGGACTACCAGATCCCCGATCCACGTCCAAATATCCGAAAGCTAATCCTCCAAGCTTAAGCACAACCCTAGTCTAGCAACTAGGCAACTCCGCATCAACAATACCTATCAAAAGGCAAACAACGAGAGGGGTAAGCATAAAGCTTAGTGAATGCAATAATTATACATATACATATATA
Source organism: Rutidosis leptorrhynchoides (assembly GCF_046630445.1). Lineage (NCBI taxonomy): Eukaryota > Viridiplantae > Streptophyta > Magnoliopsida > Asterales > Asteraceae > Rutidosis > Rutidosis leptorrhynchoides. Next base: position 139,019,925 of record NC_092334.1, on the reverse strand, counting down.
ATCTACTTACTTGCAAACACTTACACAAATACCGCACACGAGCTAGCAAATCAACAACCATGCAATCACAATGCAAAACTAAATATCCGCAATTCACAATAAGCTAGCACCGCCAATAGCATATAGTTCACAATTTAATATGCTAAAACTACAACACATAACCATGGTTAACCAATCGCACAAGGGAATGGTACTCGCGAACGACCATCGATGTTCGTAACAACCGTTAGTGCACTTAACACGTCGTACACTAACCCCACGGGTGGCATCTTAACACGTCGATACTTCACCCCGGGTGGCGTCTTAACACGTCGACACTTCACCCGTGATAGTCCTTGGAGTGGTATCTTAACACGTCGATACTTCACTCCGGGTGGCGTCTTAACACGTCGACACTTCACCCTTCATAATTCTCGGAGTGGTGTCTTAACACGTCGAAACTTCACCTCCCATACTTCCCGAGTGGTGTCTTAACACGTTGACACTTCACTCGTCACGTGAAATGTGGTGTCTTAACACGTCGACACTTCACATCTCAGCTACACAAATAAATACATCATATACATACACGTATAATTATTCCACTCACCTTGAAATGCCCGCACAAGTCATGTATGTAAATCATCTCCAAACGCAACCGAGCAAACCTTTACCTATAATACACATAAAGGTACAATACACATAATGTCACACCCCCAAATAGGGTCTGGGGTATTTGTGACTAATTATATCAAATCACAGTTGTATAAACGAGAACGACTCTATATGATGTAGTGACCCGAACTTTTCCATGTTTATATATATTAAATGAAATTGTTATTTACATGATTAAGTGTTTTCAACATGTTAAGCAATCAAACTTGTTAAGACTTGATTAATTGAAATAGGTTTCATATAGACAATTGACCACCCAAGTTGACCGGTGATTCACGAACGTTAAAACTTGTAAAAACTATACGATGACATATATATGGTTATATATATAGTTAACATGATTTTATTATAAGTATGTATCTCATTAGGTATTTTAACAATGAGTTATATACATAAAAATGAGACTATTAATTTAAGAAACTCGAAAACGATATATATAACGATTATCGTTATAACAACGTCTTACTAGGTACATATGAATTATATTAAGATATTGATACACTTGGTTAATTATGTTAAATGATAAGTAAATATATTATTAAGTGTATTAACAATGAAATACATATGTAAAAATAAGACTACTAACTTAATGATTTCGAAACGAGACATATATGTAACGATTATCGTTGTAACGACATTTAACTGTATATACATCATACTAAGATATATTATATATCATAATATCATGATAATATAACAATTTAACATCTCATTTGTTATAATAAACAATGGGTTAACAACATTCAACAAGATCGTTAACCTAAAGGTTTTAAAACAACATTTACATGTAACGACTAACGATGACTTAACGACTCAGTTAAAATGTATATACATGTAGTGTTTTAATATGTATTCATAAACTTTTGAAAGACTTCAAGACACTTATCAAAATACTTCTACTTAACAAAAATGCTTACAATTACATCCTCGTTCAGTTTCATCAACAATTCTACTCGTATGCACCTGTATTCGTACTCGTACAATACACAGCTTTTAGATGTATGTACTATTGGTATATACACTCCAATGATTAGCTCTTAGCAGCCCATGTGAGTCACCTAACACATGTGGGAACCATCATTTGGCAACTAGCATGAAATATCTCATAAAATTACAAAAATATGAGTAATCATTCATGACTTATTTACATGAAAACAAAATTACATATCCTTTATATCTAATCCATACACCAACGACCAAAAACACCTACAAACACTTTCATTCTTCAATTTTATTCATCTAATTGATCTCCCTCAAGTTCTATCTTCAAGTTCTTAGTGTTCTTCATAAATTCCAAAAGTTCTAGTTTCATAAAATCAAGAATACTTCCAAGGTTGCAAGTTTACTTCCAAGTTTTCTAAATCCATTCCAAGTAATCATCCAAGATCAAGAAACCTTTGTTACTTACAGTAGGTTATCTTTCTAATACAAGGTAATAATCATATTCAAACTTTAATTCAATTTCTATAACTATAACAATCTTATTTCGAGTGGAAATCTTACTTGAAATTGTTTTCGTGTCATGATTCTGCTTCAAGAACTTTCAAGCCATCCAAGGATCCTTTGAAGCTAGATCTATTTTTCTCATTTCCAGTAGGTTTATCCAAGGAAGTTTAGGTAGTAATGATGTTCATAACATCATTCGATTCATACATATAAAGCTATCTTATTCGAAGCTTTAAACTTGTAATCACTAGAACATAGTTTAGTTAATTCTAAACTTGTTCGCAAATAAAAGTTAATCCTTCTAACTTGACTTTTAAAATCAACTAAACACATGTTCTATATCTATATGATATGCTAACTTAATGATTTAAAACCTGGAAACACGAAAAATACCGTAAAACCGGATTTACGCCGTCGTAGTAACACCGCAGGCTGTTTTGGGTTAGTTAATTAAAAACTATGATAAACTTTGATTTAAAAGTTGTTATTCTGAGAAAAATGATTTTTATTATGAACATGAAACTATATCCAAAAATTATGGTTAAACTCAAAGTGGAAGTATGTTTTCTAAAATGGTCATCTAGACGTCGTTCTTTCGACTGAAATGACTACCTTTACAAAAACGACTTGTAACTTATTTTTCCGACTATAAACCTATACTTTTTCTGTTTAGATTCATAAAATAGAGTTCAATATGAAACCATAGCAATTTGATTCACTCAAAACGGATTTAAAATGAAGAAGTTATGGGTAAAACAAGATTGGATAATTTTTCTCATTTTAGCTACGTGAAAATTGGTAACAAATCTATTCCAACCATAACTTAATCAACTTGTATTGTATATTATGTAATCTTGAGATACCATAGACACGTATACAATGTTTCGACCTATCATGTTGACACATCTATATATATTTCGGAACAACCATAGACACTCTATATGTGAATGTTGGAGTTAGCTATACAGGGTTGAGGTTGATTCCAAAATATATATAGTTTGAGTTGTGATCAATACTGAGATACGTATACACTGGGTCGTGGATTGATTCAAGATAATATTATTGATTTATTTCTGTACATCTAACTGTGGACAACTAGTTGTAGGTTACTAACGAGGACAGCTGACTTAATAAACTTAAAACATCAAAATATATTAAAAGTGTTGTAAATATATTTTGAACATACTTTGATATATATGTATATATTGTTATAGGTTCGTGAATCAACCAGTGGCCAAGTCTTACTTCCCGACGAAGTAAAAATCTGTGAAAGTGAGTTATAGTCCCACTTTTAAAATCTAATATTTTTGGGATGAGAATACATGCAGGTTTTATAAATGATTTACAAAATAGACACAAGTACGTGAAACTACATTCTATGGTTGAATTATCGAAATCGAATATGCCCCTTTTTATTAAGTCTGGTAATCTAAGAATTAGGGAACAGACACCCTAATTGACGCGAATCCTAAAGATAGATCTATTGGGCCTAACAAACCCCATCCAAAGTACCGGATGCTTTAGTACTTCGAAATTTATATCATATCCGAAGGGTGTCCCGGAATGATGGGGATATTCTTATATATGCATCTTGTTAATGTCGGTTACCAGGTGTTCACCATATGAATGATTTTTATCTCTATGTATGGGATGTGTATTGAAATATGAAATCTTGTGGTCTATTGTTACGATTTGATATATATAGGTTAAACCTATAACTCACCAACATTTTTGTTGACGTTTAAAGCATGTTTATTCTCAGGTGAATACTAAGAGCTTCCGCTGTTGCATACTAAAATAAGGACAAGATTTGGAGTCCATGTTTGTATGATATTGTGTAAAAACTGCATTCAAGAAACTGATTTCGATGTAACATATTTGTATTGTAAACCATTATGTAATGGTCGTGTGTAAACAGGATATTTTAGATTATCATTATTTGATAATCTACGTAAAGCTTTTTAAACCTTTATTTATGAAATAAAGGTTATGGTTTGTTTTAAAAATGAATGCAGTCTTTGAAAAACGTCTCATATAGAGGTCAAAACCTCGCAACGAAATCAATTAATATGGAACGTTTTTAATCAATAAGAACGGGACATTTCAGTTGGTATCCGAGCGTTGGTCTTAGAGAACCAGAAAATTTGCATTAGTGTGTCTTATCGAGTTTGTTAGGATGCATTAGTGAGTCTGGACTTCGACCGTGTTTTCTTTAAAAATGATTGCTTAACATTTTTGTTGGAAACTATATATTATTAACATGTATATATTATGTGATATATTAATCTCTTAACATGTTTGATATTGTGTGATAGATGTCTACCTCTAGCACAAATCCCATTGACTCACCTAATAATAACGAAGAGTCAAATATATATTGGACTGATTCACAAGTTCCCGAAGAGGAACCGGAAGAAGAATCAGAATCGGAAGAAGAATCAGAACCGGAAGAGGAGGAACCGGAGGAGGAAATAGAACCGGTGGGGGAAATAATAAAACGGTTAAGTAAAAGAAAATCCTCAACCAACCGACCAAGGTTAATTATGGTCAATGGTGTTTCCGCCAAGGAAGCAAAATATTGGAAGGATTACCAATTCTCCGATGAATCGGATTCCGACGAGAATTCCGATGATGTTATAGAAATTACCCCAACTGAATTTAAAAAAGCAAAAGAAAATAATAAGGGAAAGGGCATAAAAATAGAGAAATCTAATTCCAACCCCGATGAACTTTATATGTATCGTCAACCCCCGAAGTCCTTAAGTTGTAACAATGACCCGAGAACCTCTAAACCACCAGGTTTTTCTAAACCGTTGTGGAAAACGACAGCTAGTATTAGGGGAACATCATATATCCCTAGAAACTTGGCAAAACGAACCAAAACCGAAGAAGAAGAAATGAGCGAGTCGGAATAAGATAGTTGTATTCGTGTGGTGTAATATATGTAATATAGTGTGCTTATGCTTTATGATATATGTAAAAATTGCTTGTATTAATAAGTATTTTTTATGAATCTAACTCTTGTCTATTTTACAGTTTAAAAACACAAAATGGATAGACAACCCAATATTTTAAGAGACCTACCCGGAGACATGATTGATGAAATCTTGTCTAGAGTCGGTCTGAATTCCTCGGCACAACTATTTAAGGTGAGATCAGTTTGTAAGACATTCGAAGAACGTTCCAAGAATGTCTTGGTTTATAAGAGACATTCGTTTGAAAGATGAGGGATACCACATTGGGAAACCCATAAGTTACGATGTGTTTACTTTGACGCATATATTGCGGGGAACCCAAATGCTATTTTACGCAACGGGTTAAGAAATTATTTTGACTCAATGTATCCGAATATAGGACTTCATGATTTAGAAAAAGCGGCTAACATGAAACATAAAGAAGCATGCTATGCTTACGGGTTAGTAATGTTCGCTTCTCACCAAAGTGAGAAAAAGAACATCGGGCTACAGCTATTAAACAAAACATTCCCACAAGTGACGGAGTCGGTAATTGGGGTAAGAAATGAGGTTTTTAGGTTATTACGAGACTGTTGGTCATTACGTAACCCTCGTCCCTTTGACGACGTTACAACACGCTGTCTTATCAACGGCCATAACGGTTATGTTCCACAAGACCAAGGATGGGAAGTAGTCCTAGTAAAACCAGAATGCATGACTTGTTTCTGGACGTATGAATTACGTGTCTTTATTGCCTTTGCTGAACGACTTGTGTACTAGCTAGAATTATCTTCACAACTATCTTGTATCAAAGTTATTGTGTGCTATATTTCATGCTTTATGTAAAATAAGCGGTATTGTAAGTTTGTAAAATATTGTATAAAAGTTTGAACGCGAAATATTATTATATTCAGTTTTTCATATAGAATTGTAGTAGTTGAATTGTATATTAGCTACTAAGTATGAACTTAACGGGTAGGTACTACCCGAATTTAAACTTATAAAACGCTAATATGAAGAAAAAACTTTTATAAATGAGTTCATATTATGCTACGAAATACTATTAACTACTCTTAATATTCTGTATGATTAACTTGTTCCATTTGACTATGTTGAAGGAAATGACACCGACTACTCGACACACCGTGAATATGAATGAAGAGGAATTCCGTACTTTTCTAGCTTCAAACATAGCCGCAGTACAGGCTGTGCTACATACCAACAATAACCTTGGATCTAGCAGTACAGGAAATCGTGTAGGATGCACCTACAAAGAATTCACTGCCTGCAAACCTTTAGAATTTGATGGAACTGAAGGACCGATCGGATTGAAACGGTGGACCGAGAAGGTCGAATCGGTGTTTGCCATAAGTAAGTGTACTGAAGAGGACAAAGTGAAGTACGCTACGCATACCTTCACAGGTTCTGCATTAACATGGTGGAATACCTATCTAGAGCAAGTGGGACAAGATGATGCTTACGCACTACCGTGGTCAGCCTTCAAGCACTTGATGAACGAGAAGTACCGTCCCAGAACCGAGGTCAATAAGCTCAAGACAGAACTTAGAGGGTTACGAACCAAAGGATTTGATATTACCACGTACGAAAGACGATTCACATAATTGTGCCTATTGTGTCCGGGAGCGTTCGAAGATGAGGAAGAGAAGATCGACGCGTTTGTGAAAGGATTACCGGAAAGAATCCAAGAAGATATAAGTTCACACGAGCCCGCCTCCATACAACAGGCATGTAGAATGGCTCACAAACTAGTAAACCAGATTGAGGAAAGAATTAAAGAACAGACGGCTGAAGAGGCCAATGTGAAGCAAGTCAAAAGAAAGTGGGAGGAAAACGGTGATAAGAATCACCAATACAACAACAACAGCAATTACAATAATAATCGCAACAATTATCCCAACAATCACAACATCAATCGCAACTACAACAAACGGCCCAACAACAACAACAACAACAACAGCAACTACAACAATCGTCCCAACAACAATAACAATTGCAACAACAACAACAATCAGAAGCAGCTATGCCAAAGGTGTGAAAAGTATCACTCGGGGTTCTGCACCAAATTTTGCAACAAGTGTAAAAGAAATGGTCATAGCGCGGCGAAGTGTGAGGTCTACGGACCAGGGGTTAACAGAATGAAAGGAACAAATGGTGTCGGAATGAGTAATGGCGGAGCAAGTAGTGTCGGAGCAAGTTATGCCAATGTAGTTTGTTATAAATGTGGAAAACCGGGCCACATTATTAGAAATTGCCCGAACCAGGAGAACATGAATGGACAAGGCCGCGGAAGAGTTTTCAATATTAATGCGGCAGAGGCACAGGAAGACCCGGAGCTTGTTACGGGTACGTTTCTTATTGACAATAAATCTGCTTACGTTTTATTTGATTCGGGTGCGGATAGAAGCTATATGAGTAGAGATTTTTGTGCTAAATTAAGTTGTCCATTGACGCCGTTGGATAGTAAATTTTTACTCGAATTAGCAAATGGTAAATTAATTTCAGCAGATAATATATGTCGGAATCGAGAAATTAAACTGATTAGCGAAATATTTAAGATTGACTTGATACCAGTAGAGTTAGGGAGTTTTGATGTGATAATCGGTATGGACTGGTTGAAAGAAGTGAAAGCAGAGATCGTTTGTTACAAAAATGCAATTTGCATTATACGAGAAAAAGGAAAACCCTTAATGGTGTATGGAGAAAAGGGCAACACGAAGCTACATCTTATTAGTAATTTGAAGGCACAAAAACTAATAAGAAAAGGTTGCTATGCTGTTCTAGCACATTTCGAGAAAGTACAAACTGAAGAAAAGAGCATCAATAATGTTCCCGTCAAAAGAATTTCCCGATGTATTTCCGAAAGAATTACCGGGATTACCCCCACATCGATCCGTTGAATTTCAAATAGATCTTGTACCAGGAGCTGCACCAATAGCTCGTGCTCCTTACAGACTCGCACCCAGCGAGATGAAAGAACTGCAAAGCCAATTACAAGAACTTTTAGAGCGTGGTTTCATTCGACCAAGCACATCACCGTGGGGAGCTCCTGTTTTGTTTGTCAAGAAGAAAGATGGTACATTCAGGTTGTGTATCGACTACCGAGAGTTAAACAAACTTACCATCAAGAACCGCTACCCACTACCGAGAATCGACGACTTATTTGATCAACTACAAGGCTCGTCTGTTTATTCAAAGATTGACTTACGTTCCGGGTATCATCAAATGCGGGTGAAAGAAGATGATATTCCAAAGACTGCTTTCAGAACACGTTACGGTCATTACGAGTTTATGGTCATGCCGTTTGGTTTAACTAATGCACCAGCTGTGTTCATGGACCTTATGAACCGAGTGTGTGGACCATACCTTGAAAAGTTTGTCATTGTTTTCATTGATGACATACTTATTTACTCAAAGAATTACCAAGAACACGGTGAACATTTGAGAAAGGTGTTAGAAGTATTGAGGAAGGAAGAATTGTACGCTAAATTTTCAAAGTGTGCATTTTGGTTGGAAGAAGTTCAATTCCTCGGCCACATAGTGAACAAACAAGGTATTAAGGTAGATCCGGCAAAGATAGAAACTGTTGAAAAGTGGGAAACCCCGAAAACTCCGAAACACATACGCCAGTTTTTAGGACTAGCTAGTTACTACAGAAGGTTCATCCAAGACTTTTCCAGAATAGCAAAACCCTTGACTGCATTAACGCATAAAGGGAAGAAATTTGAATGGAAGGATGAACAAGAGAAAGCGTTTCAGTTATTGAAGAAAAAGCTAACTACGGCACCTATATTGTCATTGCCTGAAGGGAATGATGATTTTGTGATTTATTGTGACGCATCAAAGCAAGGTCTCGGTTGTGTATTAATGCAACGAACGAAGGTGATTGCTTATGCGTCTAGACAATTGAAGATTCACGAGCAAAATTATACGACGCATGATTTGGAATTAGGCGCGGTTGTTTTTGCATTAAAGACTTGGAGGCACTACTTATATGGGGTCAAAAGTATTATATATACCGACTACAAAAGTCTTCAACACATATTTAATCAGAAACAACTGAATATGAGGCAGCGTAGGTGGATTGAATTGTTGAATGATTACGACTTTGAGATTCGTTACCACCCGGGGAAGGCAAATGTGGTAGCCGACGCCTTGAGCAGGAAGGACAGAGAACCCATTCGAGTAAAATCTATGAATATAATGATTCACAATAACATTACGACTCAAATAAAGGAGGCGCAACAAGGAGTTTTAAAAGAGGGAAATTTAAAGGATGAAATACCCAAATGATCGGAGAAGCATCTTAATATTCGAGAAGACGGAACCCGGTATAGGGCTGAAAGGATTTGGGTACCAAAATTTGGAGATATGAGAGAAATGGTACTTAGAGAAGCTCATAAAACCAGATACTCAATACATCCTGGAACAGGGAAGATGTACAAGGATCTCAAGAAACATTTTTGGTGGCCGGGTATGAAAGCCGATGTTGCTAAATACGTAGGAGAATGTTTGACGTGTTCTAAGGTCAAAGCTGAGCATCAAAAACCATCAGGTCTACTTCAACAACCCGAAATCACGGAATGGAAATGGGAAAACATTACCATGGATTTCATCACTAAATTGCCAAGGACTGCAAGTGGTTTTGATACTATTTGGGTAATAGTTGATCGTCTCACTAAATCAGCACACTTCCTGCCAATAAGAGAAGATGACAAGATGGAGAAGTTAGCACGACTGTATTTGAAGGAAGTCGTCTCCAGACATGGAATACCAATCTCTATTATCTCTGATAGGGATGGCAGATTTATTTCAAGATTCTGGCAGACATTACAGCAAGCATTAGGAACTCGTCTAGACATGAGTACTGCCTATCATCCACAAACTGATGGGCAGAGCGAAAGGACGATACAAATGCTTGAAGACATGCTACGAGCATGTGTTATTGATTTCGGAAACCGTTGGGATCGACATCTACCGTTAGCAGAATTTTCCTACAACAACAGCTACCATTCAAGCATTGAGATGGCGCCGTTTGAAGCACTTTATGGTAGAAAGTGCAGGTCTCCAATTTGTTGGAGTGAAGTGGGGGACAGACAGATTACGGGTCCGGGGATAATACAAGAAACTACCGAGAAGATCATCCAAATTCAACAACGGTTGAAAACCGCCCAAAGTCGACAAAAGAGCTACGCTGACATTAAAAGAAAAGATATAGAATTTGAAATTGGAGAGATGGTCATGCTTAAAGTTGCACCTTGGAAAGGCGTTGTCCGATTTGGTAAACGAGAGAAATTAAATCCAAGGTATATTGGACCATTCAAGATTATTGATCGTGTCGGACCAGTAGCTTACCGACTTGAGTTACCTCAACAACTCGCTGCTGTACATAACACTTTCCACGTCTTGAATTTGAAGAAATGTTTTGCTAAAGAAGATCTCACTATTCCGTTAGATGAAATCCAAATCAACGAAAAACTTCAATTTATCGAAGAACCCGTCGAAATAATGGATCATGAGGTTAAAAGACTTAAGCAAAACAAGATACCAATTGTTAAGGTTCGATGGAATGCTCGTAGAGGACCCGAGTTCACCTAGGAACGAGAAGATCAGATGAAGAAGAAATACCCGCATTTATTTCCAGAAGATACGTCAACACCTCCAACTGCTTAAAATTTTGGGACGAAATTTATTTAACGGGTAGGTACTGTAGTGACCCGAACTTTTCCATGTTTATATATATTAAATGAAATTTTTATTTACATGATTAAGTGTTTTCAACATGTTAAGCAATCAAACTTGTTAAGACTTGATTAATTGAAATAGGTTTCATATAGACAATTGACCACCCAAGTTGACCGGTGATTCACGAACGTTAAAACTTGTAAAAACTATACGATGACATATATATGGTTATATATATAGTTAACATGATTTTATTATAAGTATGTATCTCATTAGGTATTTTAACAATGAGTTATATACATAAAAATGAGACTATTAATTTAAGAAACTCGAAAACGATATATATAACGATTATCGTTATAACAACGTCTTACTAGGTACATATGAATTATATTAAGATATTGATACACTTGGTTAATTATGTTAAATGATAAGTAAATATATTATTAAGTGTATTAACAATGAAATACATATGTAAAAATAAGACTACTAACTTAATGATTTCGAAACGAGACATATATGTAACGATTATCGTTGTAACGACATTTAACTGTATATACATCACAATAAGATATATTATATAACATAATATCATGATAATATAACAATTTAACATCTCATTTGTTATAATAAACAATGGGTTAACAACATTCAACAAGATCGTTAACCTAAAGGTTTTAAAACAACATTTACATGTAACGACTAACGATGACTTAACGACTCAGTTAAAATGTATATACATGTAGTGTTTTAATATGTATTCATACACTTTTGAAAGACTTCAAGACACTTATCAAAATACTTCTACTTAACAAAAATGCTTACAATTACATCCTCGTTCAGTTTCATCAACAATTCTACTCGTATGCACCCGTATTCGTACTCGTACAATACACAGCTTTTAGATGTATGTACTATTGGTATATACACTCCAATGATCAGCTCTTAGCAGCCCATGTGAGTCACCTAACACATGTGGGAACCATCATTTGGCAACTAGCATGAAATATCTCATAAAATTACAAAAATATGAGTAATCATTCATGACTTATTTACATGAAAACAAAATTACATATCCTTTATATCTAATCCATACACCAACGACCAAAAACACATACAAACACTTTCATTCTTCAATTTTCTTCATCTAATTGATCTCTCTCAAGTTCTATCTTCAAGTTCTAAGTGTTCTTCATAAATTCCAAAAGTTCTAGTTTCATAAAATCAAGAATACTTCCAAGGTTGCAAGTTTACTTCCAAGTTTTCTAAATCCATTCCAAGTAATCATCCAAGATCAAGAAACCTTTGTTACTTATAGTAGGTTATCTTTCTAACACAAGGTAATAATCATATTCAAACTTTAATTCAATTTCTATAACTATAACAATCTTATTTCGAGTGGAAATCTTACTTGAAATTGTTTTCGTGTCATGATTCTGCTTCAAGAACTTTCAAGCCATCCAAGGATTCTTTGAAGCTAGATCTATTTTTCTCATTTCCAGTAGGTTTATCCAAGGAACTTGAGGTAGTAATGATGTTCATAACATCTTTCGATTCATACATATAAAGCTATCTTATTCGAAGGTTTAAACTTGTAATCACTAGAACATAGTTTAGTTAATTCTAAACTTGTTCGCAAATAAAAGTTAATCCTTCTAACTTGACTTTTAAAATCAAATAAACACATGTTCTATATCTATATGATATGCTAACTTTATGATTTAAAACCTGGAAACACGAAAAACACCGTAAAACCGGATTTACGCCGTCGTAGTAACACCGCGGGCTGTTTTGGGTTAGTTAATTAAAAACTATGATAAACTTTGATTTAAAAGTTGTTATTCTGAGAAAAATGATTTTTATTATGAACATGAAACTATATCCAAAAATTATGGTTAAACTCAAAGTGGAAGTATGTTTTCTAAAATGGTCATCTAGACGTCGTTCTTTCGACTGAAATGACTACCTTTACAAAAATGACTTGTAACTTATTTTTCCGACTATAAACCTATACTTTTTCTATTTAGATTCATAAAATAGAGTTCAATATGAAACCATAGCAATTTGATTCACTCAAAACGGATTTAAAATGAAGAAGTTATGGGTAAAACAAGATTGGATAATTTTTCTCATTTTAGCTATTTGTTATTCCAACCATAACTTAATCAACTTGTATTGTATATTATGTAATCTTGAGATACCATAGACACGTATACAATGTTTCGACCTATCATGTCGACACATCTATATATATTTCGGAACAACCATAGACACTCTATATGTGAATGTTGGAGTTAGCTATACAGGGTTGAGGTTGATTCCAAAATATATATAGTTTGAGTTGTGATCAATACTGAGATACGTATACACTGGGTCGTGGATTGATTCAAGATAATATTATTGATTTATTTCTGTACATCTAACTGTGGATAACTAGTTGTAGGTTACTAACGAGGACAGCTGACTTAATAAACTTAAAACATCAAAATATATTAAAAGTGTTGTAAATATATTTTGAACATACTTTGATATATATGTATATATTGTTATAGGTTCGTGAATCAACCAGTGGCCATGTCTTACTTCCCGACGAAGTAAAAATCTGTGAAAGTGAGTTATAGTCCCACTTTTAAAATCTAATATTTTTGGGATGAGAATACATGCAGGTTTTATAAATGATTTACAAAATAGACAAAAGTACGTGAAACTACATTCTATGGTTGAATTATCGAAATCGAATATGCCCCTTTTTATTAAGTCTGGTAATCTAAGAATTAGGGAACAGACACCCTAATTGACGCGAATCCTAAAGATAGATCTATTGGGCCTAACAAACCCCATCCAAAGTACCGGATGCTTTAGTACTTCGAAATTTATATCATATCCGAAGGGTGTCCCGGAATGATGGGGATATTCTTATATATGCATCTTGTTAATGTCGGTTACCAGGTGTTCACCATATGAATGATTTTTATCTCTATGTATGGGATGTGTATTGAAATATGAAATCTTGTGGTCTATTGTTACGATTTGATATATATAGGTTAAACCTATAACTCACCAACATTTTTGTTGACGTTTAAAGCATGTTTATTCTCAGGTGAATACTAAGAGCTTCCGCTGTTGCATACTAAAATAAGGACAAGATTTGGAGTCCATGTTTGTATGATATTGTGTAAAAACTGCATTCAAGAAACTGATTTCGATGTAACATATTTGTATTGTAAACCATTATGTAATGGTCGTGTGTAAACAGGATATTTTAGATTATCATTATTTGATAATCTACGTAAAGCTTTTTAAACCTTTATTTATGAAATAAAGGTTATGGTTTGTTTTAAAAATGAATGCAGTCTTTGAAAAACGTCTCATATAGAGGTCAAAACCTCGCAACGAAATCAATTAATATGGAACATTTTTAATCAATAAGAACGGGACATTTCATATGAGGCGTTTTATTGAGTTTTGCAGCGGAAGATAAATAGATTACAATGTATTTAATGAACAACGCATTAAATGTCTTTAATTGATATGATATGTAATGAAGACTCCAAGCATAGCAAGCAATCATCATCAATTTAGCAAATGCAAGTCTTTCAGTTTATCCATGAATGACTTGTTGAAATGTTGCTTTCAATTAGCAAATACACAACGGAAGCATTATGTAGGACCTGAGAATAAACATGCTTTAGAGTGTCAACACGAGGTTGAGTGAGTTCATAGGTTTATCATAAATAATGATTTCAGTAATTGATATAGACCACAAGATTTTTATAAAGTAGATCTCGTAGATAAAAAAGTTATGCCAGTTCGTGATATTTAGACTAAACGTTTAAAGTTTGCCCCAATGACAAGTTGTTCTGTCCTTGTCGGTTTAATTTCATTATTAAGCAATACAAAGACTTAGTCAAATGTATCGGGAATGTTACTCCCGATAGGCCTACCCCCAATAATTAAGAATGCATTCAACGAGCAATTAAAAATATTCTTGTAGGGACTTTGCTGGGCATAGCCAGGTATAGCATAGTTTAACAGTTGGTACTTGTGTCTAACGTATAAAACAGTTATAAAAGTTGCGCATGTATTCTCAGCCCAAAAATATTTGTAAAAAGGGAGCTATGAAAACTCACGATACGATACGATAGTTTGTAGTAAATATTTGTATGATGGTACTGAACAAGTGTAGAGTTGTTCTCGGATTCACGAACCTCTATCAAGTATATATTAACACATATACTCGTAATCGAATAAGTTTATATATATATATATATATATATATATATATATATATACTGTTATGTATATATTCTACATATAAGTATTTATTTGATAAAATATTATCAATAATGTTAATGAATAAAGAGTTGTATTATTTTGTAATAATAATAATAGTAAAAATGATAATAATCATAATAATGTAAAAATAATAATAATAATAGTAAAAATTAAAGTTCTTATAATACTAATAATAATAATAATGATAGTAATAAAAGATGATAATTTTGAATATAATGATAAGATAAAATGATAGTTTTCATAAAAATAATAATGGCAATGTTAATAAAAATGATGGTTTTATTAGAAATTCTAATAATACTAATGATATTATTAATAATAATACTACTTATTAATAATACTAATAATAATAATAATAATATTAGTAACAACAATAATAATAGTAATTATAATTGTAATTTAATTATGTTAATAATAATATATGGTAACTTTTATTAGTAATAATAATAATAACAATAATAGTTATAATATTATTATTAATAATAATTAAAATCATAATAATAATAATGCTAGTAATAATAACAATAATAATAATAATAATAATAATAATAATAATAATAATAATAATAATAATAATAATAATAATAATAATAATAATAATAATAATAATAATAATAATAATAATAATAATAAAGTTTTGGTTTTGAAAACTACCTCCAAAAGTCCTTAAAAAGAAAATGCCCCGAACCGGGCTTGAACCCGTGACCTCTCGCTCACTCACCAAACACCCAACCATCGATCCATTTCTGTTTTCCTGATTATAATTACCATCCTAATATATTTAACTTCTATATCTCTGTTTCCTTTTTCTTCATCTTCTTCACACAAAAAAAAAAAAAAAATCGACCAGAGGTAATTCACTATAACAGCGAATTCATTAACTTGATTGAAGACTTTAAATTGAAACCAAATACTCAGTTGTGGGTTAACTTGTTCGATGGAACAGATAAATCAAACAGCAGCAATTGTTCGAAGAAAGAAAAAAATAAAAAAATAAACTCAAATCGTGATTTTGAGATTTGAATATTTTGAGACCTCGATTCCTTCATGAGATATCTTCCAAATCATCATCTTAATACTCTAGAATTATCAATTGAACCAGAAACAACAACACGTATTCGAATTTCCTGAAGAACACGATGGTTGACTTTTTAGTTTTTAAACTTTGACTTCCAAATTCGAGATTAATAGAAGGAATTTGGACTCGAAAACTTACAGAAAGTTCGACTAGATGAATCCTAACAAGACTGCATCTTTAGATTTTAAAATAAAATTCGAATTCGAGCTTTTGCATAAAAGCTATGGCGACAGAGTATAGGCTTCTTTTTTTTTATATGCAAAGAAAATTGATAATTGATAATTATGGTGAATACTGAATGACTCTTCAACGATTGGAAATGGTTTCGTTTATAGAAAAAAATGGGTGTCGACAAAATTCAAAATAAGGAGGAAAGAAAAAAATAAAAAAAATCAAAAGCAGAAGAAAATAAAAAAATACTGATCACGATGGATTTAATAAATTAGAAAGCAGATCATGTTTTAATTAAAGTACTTAAAAAGTAGATTTAAAAAAATTACATGATTAGTTCACTGTTTTTGACTTTTAATTGATATTAATAATTAATAAATATATTAATTATAATAATACTATTAATATTATTAATAATAAAAATACTAATAATAATAATATAAATAATAATGATAATAATAAATAATACTGATATTAATATTAATATTAATATTAATATAAAAAATAATAATAATAATATAACAACTATATTATCTTGTACATTATTTTTCATATTTAATTCAGATGATTAAATTGTATTCTATTATTTCAATACATATATTTATTATTATTATTATTATTATTATTATTATTATTATTATTATTATTATTATTATTATTATTATTATTATTATTATTATTATTATTATTATTATTATATATATATATATATATATATATATATATATATATATATATATAAATAATTGTTCGTGAGTCGTTGGAATCATATAAAAGTTTGGTTTAAATTTAGTCGAAAATTTCCGGGTTGTCATAGTACCTACCTGTTAAAAGAAATTTCATCCCCAAATTTTAGTTGTTGCCATCAGTCGGCGTTGTTTGTAAACAGGTGAGGGTATTTTCATTTTATTTGGTCTTCACGTTCTCAGGTATACTCGGGGCCTTGCATGAATTCCAACGAATAGAATATTGTTTTGTTTCTAGTGTTTAAATCTTACGATCCATAAATTCTACGAAGTGCATTTTATTATTAATGCGGAGGTTATCTAAAGGATTTAACAAGAGTGTCATTAATTAGGTTTTCTCAGAAAGAGATGATGACGCTATACAAGCATTTCAATACGCATGAAATGTGTTATGAATAATAGTGAGCTTATTTAAAACTTTGAGCGTTTATGCCACAATATTAGGGTAGACAAAATAGAGAGGAGTTCGTGAAAATCACGGTCATGAAATTTGATAGAGATCGTCATTGTTGACAACAAGAATATTTAATGATGAATATGAGTTGAAAAATAAAGTTTTATCAACATTGGGTAATATGGATGAAATGATTCGATTATAGGAAGAGTATAAATGAAGCTATCACAAAAGAGTGAAATGAGGAAATTAAATGTTTGCCTTAACTTTTGATATGGTTAAAGTTGATTTCCGGAATTCAATGGATTTAAAGAAATCTTCGAAATCTTTATAAGATTTGATTCTCCGATAATTAAGGAAATTAGAATTTTCTTTGATTAAATGCGATGAATTGCCTCAATTGTTGTGCTTGGAATTTCGCTATAAATTA
This sequence comes from Rutidosis leptorrhynchoides, assembly GCF_046630445.1. NCBI lineage: Eukaryota > Viridiplantae > Streptophyta > Magnoliopsida > Asterales > Asteraceae > Rutidosis > Rutidosis leptorrhynchoides. The sequence goes on along the minus strand of NC_092334.1, from coordinate 139,002,053 downwards.
GCTTCTTCCGTTTCATTATCTTCACCACTTCTATACTTTCTTCCTCAATTCATACTTCCAAAAGATTCGTCAATATGCTTCATCCAGTTCTAATTCTGGATATAGTCCTGACTTTTATATCAATCGTTCTTCTTTTTCATTTGTGGCCGAAAGAGTCTGTTTACTTCTACTATGCTCTTGGTTTTATAGTGTTTTTAGTTCTCCCGTGTCTTTATATTGTTATACGCATTGATATACACGGTTTGTAATTTCAGTGTTGTTATCGGGCTTTATATTTTTCCTTATATGTCGGAGCTTCATGCTTTTGTAAAGCAAGTAATGGTCCAGAATTTGTAGGTATGAAGTTTCGAATGATCATAATATACAAAGTAGAAAGGAAGGGTAATAGTACGATTTGATTTGTCAAATTACCAGAATATCCGAAAAAGACCGAATCATCAAGAAAAATATTTTCTTGATATGTTTAGAGGTTAAATAGAATGTAAGAGTCGTGTAACATGGCAAATGATGATTATAAAGTATATGAATCATCATCTTCCATTAAAATTTTAGCATGACTTACTGTAATATAATCACGTTGGCCTGATGCCATTAAATTATACTAACTCATGCTTCAATTCCCAACACTACTTCAAATCATTCAAAATTTAAACTTAGGTTTTACAGAATATAGAAACTAAAACAGTTTCCTTTATGATGTAATAAAGATATCGCAAAGAGATAATTAATTGAGGACAAGAATCGTTATGAAGATATCTTCAGAAATATAGAGGATATTTATAACAAAGGATACGATGATATCTTAGAATTTCTAATATCGAAGGATGATGAGGAAAATTCTGCTGTAAGGATTTAGAATACGTAAAGAGATCTTTTGTGGTTTTTATCAGAAATCGAATCATCTAGATTCCTTGAGTATAGGTTTAGTCCTTGTGATTTGTCTACGGTGTCCTTCATGGTTTGCTCAATCTGCTTTCCAGTACCAAATTTTCCATCGAGCGTTTCTAACACTCCATTCTTTTATCATCAACTTTTGGCCCTTAAGACCTTCTAAAATTTTGCTGTTTCCTTTGCATTTAATGCAGCCATATTTGAATAATCGGTTATCAATCCGAGATGGTTTCAAGAAATTTTATTTTTAGATGATTAAACGCTAATTGTAATCGTCAACGGATCTAATGGTTGATGAATAGGTGTTGTTGATTTCAAAAGTAATGAATGATAATTTTGGTGGTTTGATGTGATAATTCATCATAGAATACGAATGAATATAATTCATGAATGTAGTGATCTTTAGGGAGATAACATCTGCTAAAGCTTTACTTGAATTCTGATATGTCAAAATCAGAATATGTAATTGAATTTGTATGAAAATGATTGTGTATCACTGTGGAGTTGGTGAGTATAGTTAATGATTTATGAATTGAAATTGAAGAATGTACAGTGTATTAATGTGAGATATAAATATTTCTCGGGTATTACCTACCCGTTAAAATATTTTCACAATTAACAGTTTGTATAAAAGAATATTTAATTACAATCTTTATTAAAATATATGTACATATATTTTCCTTCAGAAGTAATCATGGATTTAATGAGTTAATATAATATTAAACTCATTTGATTTACGGTTGAAACGAGAATAAATAATCTTCAAAACTTTAGAGATTTCATAATTATCGCGGAATATTTCGCTAATGAAGTTATAAATCAGTACTTCATCGTTCATTGTTATTGATATACCTCGGTATATGATGTTGGTGCTCATGGAATTCTTGTGAAATTCGCAAGACACGAATGATGTTTTCTAAAAAGTTTCGAGTACATCGAAAAATGAAAGTATACAATCAAACATGTATTTGAATAATATACTTGGTTTATTATGAAATGGAGTTTATTGTGCTGAAGCAGTGATTAATGATTGTTAAGTCATTAATGAAGGATGTACATCATAGCATATTAGTGATATGAATTAACCAAGTAGTTAAGATTCACACGTAATAGCTTAGTATGAAAAGATTTATTATTATTCCAAACCATATATATATATATATATATATATATATATATATATATATATATATATATATATATATATATATATATATAAGGTATACATATATAATTCTTCAGGAAGAATGAGTTAATACATCTTAACTCATTATTACTAATATTCCTTGATATCTATGTGCGTATGATGTTGATGTTTGAGGTACCGAGTGTGATGTTGAGGCTTGGGATGCGGATGTTGTTGTTGGTGGTGCTGTTGGTACTGGTGGTGCTGTTGCTGATACTGGTGGTGATGTCGGTGTTGGTTATGCTGCAGGTGCTGCTGATGCTCTCAGATTTTGCACCAGATTCTCTAGAGCCACTACTCGAGCGCGAAGCTCGTTGACTTCTTCTACTATTCCGGGATGATTGGCAGTTCGGACGAGTGGATAAATAAGATCTAGAATTCTAGATATTATATATTCGTGACGGGATATCCTGGAAATGAGGGTGAAAATAGTGTTTCGAATGGGTTCGCCGGTAAGCGCTTCAGGTTCTTCGCCAATAGGGAAATGTGGTGGGTGAAAAGGATCACCTTCTTCACTTCTCTATTGATTAAGTAGACTACGAACCCACCCCCAATTCATCCAGAAAAGATGATGAATAATTGGTTGGTTCATTCCGGTTACGCTGCCATTGGAGCTCGAGGAGTTCGAGGAATCAAGTGAGAAATCCATATTATGTGTTTGGAATAGGGTTTGATATGAAATTGGTGTTGAATATTGAATGATATATTCGTCTCCTTGAATACGTATATATAGCAAAAGATTTCCGTAATTTACGGAGGAAATTTAGGAAAAGTGTTAGACAAAGTCTATTGAGATAGATATGATAAGATATAATAAGATATGATGTGTCTATACTCCAATAATGACAGTATGACGTGTCGAGATCATAAAATGATAAGTATGTAATCTGATAATCTTTTGATTAAAGACTTTCAATTCGTATACTGTGATAACCCAATGACATTTTCCGATTCGCAAACCGATGCATATAGGCATAAGGCACATAGGTACGTGATATAACAGGGAGTTATATACGTTTGAGTATGAATAGTAACGAATATAGGAGTTTCAAAAATTATGGATAATATTTCAGGTAATACATATGTAATATACAAAATCATGATAGATGACATAGGAATGTCGAGAATGGTGTCGCATTTAAATGTGGTGGCGGAATTGAGTAGTACTTAGGAAAGTGAGCAGATTTCTTAGATTAGCTCGGAATTTTAAGATAAGTAAAGTTTTTAAAGTATAGTGTAGCATTTAACATTTAAAGGCAATAATTAAAGGCACTATAGTCAAGGAAAGTTGTAGTCCTACATTGCTAAGGTACCTAATTGTATAAGGCACACATAAAATGCAATCCTGGTTCTCTACAACAAACTGCTCTGATACCAATTTCTGTCACACCCCCAAATAGGGCCTGGAGTATTTGTGACTAATTATATCGAATCACAGTTGTATAAACAAGAACGACTCTATATGAGATGTTTTATTGAGTTTTGTGGCGGAAGATAAATAGATTACAATGTATTTAATGAACAACGCATTAAATGTCTTTAATTGATATGATATGTAATGAAGACCCCAAGCATAGCAAGCAGTCATCATCAATTTAGCAAATGCAAGTCTTTCAATTTATCCATGAATGACATGTTGAAATGTTGCTTTCAATTAGCAAATACACAGCGAAAGCATTATGTAGGACCTGAGAATAAACATGCTTTAAAGTATCAACATGAGGTTGAGTGAGTTCATAGGTTTATCATAAATAATGATTTCAGTAATTGATATAGACCACAAGATTTTTATAAAGTAGATCTCGCAGATAAAAAAGTTATGTCAGTTCGTGATATTTAGACTAAACGTTTAAAGTTTGCCCTAATGACAAGTTGTTATGTCCATGTCGGTTTAATTTCATTATTAAGCAATACAAAGACTTAATCAAATGTATCGGGGACGTTACTCCCGATAGGCCTACCCCCAATAATTAAGAATGCATTCAACGAGCAATTAAAAATATCACTGTAGGGACTTTGCTGGACATAGCCAGGTATAGCATAGTTTAACAGTTGGTACTTGTGTCTAACATATAAAACAGTTATAAAAGTTGCGCATGTATTCTCTGCCCAAAAATATATGTAAAAAGGGAGCTATGAAAACTCACGATACGATACGATAGTTTGTAGTAAATATTTGTATGATGGTACTGAACAAGTGTAGAGTTGTGTTCGGATTCACGAACCTATATCAAGTATATATATTAACACATATACTCGTAATCGAATAAGTTTATATATATATTTTAGTTGTTATATATATATATATATATATATATATATATATATATATATATATATATATATATATATATATATATATATATATATATACTGTTATGTATATATTCTACATATAAGTATTTATTTGATAAAATATTATTAATAATGTTAATGAATAAAGAGTTGTATTATTTTGTAATAATACTAATAGTAGTAGTAAAAATGATAATAATCATAATAATGTAAAAATAATAATAATAGTAAAAATTAAAGTTCTTATAATACTAATAATAATAATAATGATAGTAATAAAAGATGATAATTTTGAATATAATGATAAGATAAAATGATAGTTTTCATAAAAATAATAATGGTAATGTTAATAAAAATGATGGTTTTATTAGAAATTCTAATAATACTAATGATATTATTAATAATAATACTACTTATTAATAATAATACTACTTATTAATAATACTAGTAATAATAATAATATTAGTAACAACAATAATAATAGTAATTATAATTGTAATTTAATTATGTTAATAATAATATATGGTAACTTTTATTAGTAATAATAATAATAATAACAATAATAGTTATAATATTATTAATAATAATAATTAAAATCATAATAATAATAATGCTAGTAATAATAACAATAATAATAATAATAATAATAATAATAATAATAATAATAATAATAATAATAATAATAATAATAATAATAATAATAATAATAATAAAGTTTTGGTTTTGAAAACTACCTCCAAAAGTCCTTAAAAAGAAAACGCCCCGAACCGGGCTCGAACCCGTGACATCTCGCTCACTCACCAAACACCCAACCATCGATCCATTTCTATTTTCCTGATTATAATTACCATCCTAATATATTTAACTTCTATATCTCTGTTTCCTTTTTCTTCATCTTCTTCACACACAAAAAAAAATCGACCAGTGGTAATTCACTATAGCAGCGAATTCATTGACTTGATTGAAGACTTTAAATTGAAACCGAATACTCAGTTGTGGGTTAACTTGTTCGATGGAACAGATAAATCAAATAGCAGCAACTGTTCGAAGAAAGAAAAAAATAAAAAAATAAACTCAAATCGTGATTTTGAGATTTGAATGTTTTGAGACCTCGATTCCTTCATGAGATATCTTCCAAATCATCATCTTAATACTCTAGAATTATCAATTGAACCAAAAACAACAACACGTAATCGAATTTCCTGAAGAACAAGATGGTTGACTTTTTAGTTTTTAAACTTTGACTTCCAAATTCGAGATTAATAGAAGGAATTTGGACTCGAAAACTTACAAAAAGTTCGACTAGATGAATCTTAACAAGACTGCATCTCTAGATTTTAAAATAAAATTCAAATTCGAGCTTTTGCAAAAAGGTTATGGCGAGAGAGTACAGGCTTCTTCTTTTTTATATGCAAAGAAAATTGATAATTGATAATGATGGTGAATACTGAGATTGGAACTGGTTTCGTGTATAGAAAAAAATGGGTGTCGACAAAATTCAAAATAAGGAGGAAAGAAAAAAAATAAAAAAATCAAAAGCAGAAGAAAATAAAAAAATACTGATCACGATGGATTTAATAAATTAGAAAACAGATCATGTTTTAATTAAAGTACTTAAAAAGCAGATTTAAAAAAATTACATGATTAGTTCACTGTTTTTGACTTTTAATTGATATTAATAATTAATAAATATATTAATTATAATAGTACTATTAATATTATTAATAATAAAAATACTAATAATAATATAAATAATAATGATAATAATAACTAACACTGATATTAATATTAATATTAATATAAAAAATAATAATAATAATATGACAACTATATTATCTTGTACATTATTTTTCATATTTAATTCAGATGATTAAATTGTATTCTATTATTTCAATACATATATTTATTATTATAATATATATATATATATATATATATATATATATATATATATATATATATATATATATATATATATATATATATATAAATAATTGTTCGTGAGTTGTCAGAATCATATAAAAGTTAAGTTTAAATTTAGTCGGAAATTTCCGGGTTGTCATACATAAACACACATTCTCTAAAAGAGAATTTACACCAACACCCTAAACCAAGGGTTTTCGTCTAGCTCACAACCACCCGCCCATTTAGACTCCTAAAATGGACTTTATCAATTACTACTATGGGTGGTAATTCCGACCCATTCCAATAAGCACAAACTAACCCAATTTATACACGACACCAATTAGACCAACCGAGGTCTAAGCACTAAATTACTACTTAGGTAGTAATTACTTCAAACGCCAATTACACCAAAAATCCCAACACGTGAAATATTGACCCATATTACTTATGACCACGTTTGACTTATGTTAAAATATCATTTTAACCCAAAATTACTTCTCGCGAGTAATTACATCCAAAAATATAATTTGACACTTAACAAAAGTGTTTAACATCCATTTAATCCAAATTAGTGTCATCATCAATTTTGACCAAATTCAAAGTCAACCCATTTTGGCATAAGTCCCAAAAACATCCTTAATCATTAACGGCCTGTGATTAACTTTCCAAATCACCATTTAACACTTGAATCAAACATTTATATACTTGATTCATCAAAGCTTGACCCAAAACATAATTTGACACAATTCAAAGTCAATACCCATTTTGATTAGAACACAAGTTCTTATGAACATCCAAAATCACCAATACACTTCCAATCTAGTGATTAAACACCCAACCCATAACATATACATCGAAATTCATCACCTAACCCTAAACTCACAATAATTAGGTCTACACACACCAACAATACAACAAAACCCCCAATTTCATGAGAAATGGGGTTTATAACCCTAACTAGCTCAAACCCCAAACATGAACAAGAATCTTAAACAAATAAACTCGTAGTTAGAACTTACCAACACTACCAAAATGTAGTCGTGAACGAGATGAACAACTTTAACACTCGTGACTTGATCCAATTCACTCTTCTTCTTCCCCAAATCTCCAATTCTCTCTCAAGAACTTTTTCTTCTCTCTCTAGGGTTTGATGTGTGTGAGGGTGAAGAAAAGAGGAAGAAATGAGGATAAGATAAGGTTTGGAATCATTTTGTGGCCAAAAATCGACTCCCAAGTGAAAAGACCATGTTACCCCTCATTTAAAATCAAAACAAGAAACTTCCACAAGGTACGAGCCGCGGCACGGCCTCATTGAGGCGCGGCGCGCCTCATAGTGCAATTCTGAAACAGCCGTTTTTCAGGGACTGAAATTGTCTAAGTCTGATTCTGATGCAAAATCTGAAAATGCATAAGCGTTAGGCTCACTTTCAGTGGCACTTTCTGATACACACATTTACTGACACTTTCAGGGACATTTTCTGATGCAAAAAATTCAGGATCTTACAACTCTCCCCCACTTAAACTCGATCACGTCCCCGTAATCTCCGTCACTTAACCAACCAGGCCCATACTCTATGGTCCTCTGACACACATCCAAACTCGCAACAAGCTACATCCACAACTCGATCACGTCCCAGTGATCTCCGTCACTTAACCAACCAGACCCATACTAAATTCACTACGCCGAGAACCAAGTCGTGCAGTAATCCAAGTCGAGAAGGATTCATGCCGCGTTAAACTCGTACTTCAACGGTCCATAAGCGTACCACTCAACGGTCGCACATCTGCTTATGTGCAAACATTTGTTTTCCACCCCACAAAACCCGTGATTCTCAATTTTACAAGTCGATGCCAACGGGGCAATCAACATACTCCTTCGACGAGCACTTCTTACAGTCACCATAACTAGGTTATCCCTTCAACGAAAAAGTTTCGGTACACCAAATAATCCCTTTAGGAACACCACTTCCCCATCAATCGATCCGCACACGATCATCCGTCAATGGATTAATCCAGGACGACAATAATACACCACGTGTTAAACAATACATCAACACTCGACACATGGTTTCTCCTCCAAACCCTACTATACAACCACACAAGACGGCCCCCCTAGTACTAGCATGGAAACTATTCGTGTACTAGAATCCCGTCAACAACGAATTATTATCACAAAAAATTCGCAATTTTCCACACGACCCACAAAATATTCACCAACACCGGGTGAATTCTCCTACCTAAACCGTCCATTAAGGATGGCCTCGACATTTCAATGCAACCAACGGGTCACATCACTAGGGAACACACCCTCACAAACAAACAACATCCGCGTGTCTCTATGTGAGACAATCGAAACCGGTACTCCCCGCCACACAATCATCCATAAAGTGGAATAATCCACTGAAAATTTCCACGATCACGTTTCCCTACAGGGAAAATACAGCAGCCACCACGATATCGAACTCGTTCTCATTCAATAATATTGTCCAAGTTTCACGACGCTCCAGACTTTTACTAGGAGGGTACCCGCAATGACAACTTCATTCTCTCACTCTGGGGTCTCAAACTTCACACTTGGTCTCATACCGCACTTGGTACTACACGACCACCTTACATAAGAAGTCTTACACTTCACTTGATCTAACACCACCGGAGCTTCCTCGGGCAGCAGAATAAACTCCCCCACTTAGGATTCAGCTCCATATTCTCACCACTAAGATGATAACATCCAGCAAAATTGTCATTCCACGACACACATGATCAATCTCATCATTGGTCATAAACATCAAATCACCATGAATTCACTTCAGGATCTCAGAGCCGACATACTCATTCACTTGAAATGTTGTACACGCGACGACATTGCACCTTCATACCACAAATCACAATTAACAGCTATCCATCGTTCGTAAAGCGAACTCCACCAAAGTCCCACATATGCCTCTAAGCCTAGACATATGCCACTCCGCTTAATTAGTTGTGCATCTCAGTCGAGATCACCCGACCTTCTACGCAATGAACCTTTATCAACAATCGCGCACTCTCATGGAGAAGAGTGACCAATCCGATACAATAATTGCATCGACCGCAATATCAACGCTTCATCATAACCCTCGACATAATCGACCATTAAATCCATCACCGGCTCACCGGTCATCCTTACCCGTCTATTACTTAAGAGCAACAAGATTCACTCATCCCTCACTTCCTAAGAAGTATTTCTTCAATGCTCTTAAACTTCGACTTTCGCAATCGTCGAATTACTATCACCCGTCGATCACTATTGAAATCTCCGTTGCTTCCAAGGGAATCTCACAGGCACCCTACGCACAAGGTGATCACACCACTACCGGAGTTGAACATCACACTAGCAGGTATAAGGGGGCACCTGACGCAGTGTCATGCAGACTCCTACCACAATCTACCAAGATTTAGAAACTCGATCTCTGGGTTCCATATACCCCATGTCGCCCGTCTCTCCACAATAATGACCTGAAGTCATTCCTACCCAACAAACCTTACGGTTTATTGTCTTATCGAAAGTTCCTAGCGATCACGCGCTAGCCGCAATTTCCACAAGACCAAACGATATAGCCTCACGAAACCTATCATCTAACACTAAAGAGATGCTTTGAAATACCAAGTCTTACACCCTTCCACATATCGGCACAACCACGACTACATGGGATATTCTGTTAGGAATGTTACCCTATAATCCACAACTCACTAACACAATCATCGCCATATGTGTAACATCCCAGGTAACACGTTCCCCGCAGCATGATATTGTCCGCTTTGCCCGTAGGCGCACGGATTTTTCTTGGCGACCAAACACGACGAGCACTTTCTATAACGACCCGTCCTAATCCATAAGGACGAATACAATAACATATGGATACATTGCGAGGTATTTGATCTCTATATGATACATTTTACAAACATTGCATTCGTTTTTAAAAGACAAACTTTCATTACATCGAAAGTTAACGACATGCATACCATTTCATAATATATCCAACTATAATTGACTTAATAATAATCTTGATGAACTCAATGACTCAAATGCAACGTCTTTTGAAATATGTCATGAGTGACTCCAAGTAATATCTCTAAAATGAGCGAATGCACATCGAAAGATTTCTTTCATACCTGAGAATAAACATGCTTTAAAGTGTCAACCAAAAGGTTGGTGAGTTCATTAGTTTATCATAAACATTCATTTCCATAATTTTAATAGACCACAAGATTTTCATTTATACCCGCACATGTAACCCGTGTAGAAAATAATACGCGTAACCCGCGAATTAAAAATCATTCATATGGTGAACACCTGGTAATCGACATTAACAAAACGCGTCTAGAATATCCCCATCATTCCGGGACTCTCATCGGACATGATAAAATCAAAGTGCTAAAGCATCCGTAACCCGGATGGGGTTTGTTAGGCCCAATAGATCGATCTTTAGGATTCGCGTCAATTAGGGTTTCTGTTCCCTAATTCTTAGATTACCATACTAAAAAGAGTGATATTCGATTCGATAATCCAACCATAGAATGTAGTTTCGATTACTTGTGTCTATTTCGTAAAACATTCATAAAAGCAGCGCATGTATTCTCAGTTCCAAAAATATATATTGCAAAAGCATTTAAAAGGGGAGCAAATGAAACTCACAATACAATATTTTGTAGTAAAAATATTCATACGACGATACTGAACAATGCAGGGTTGGCCTTGGATTCACGAACCTATATCAATTGTATATGTATTAAAACATTTAATGGAATCACATAATTTCCTTTATTAGTATGTATTATTTATATATATTTTTAGTTATATAGAATTTATACTAAATTCCATTAAAAACAAATACTCATATTATATCTTAAATTATAGGTTATATATATTTATGTTGTGTATATATTTAAAATGTTTAATATCTATGTTTTTAGTTATATATATATATATATATATATATATATATATATATATATATATGGTTAGTATTATATTTAAAAAAAATCATTAGTTTGTTATATATAAGTATTTATATAAATAATGTTAATATGTTTGATATATAGGTATATAAACTATTAATATAATTATAATATATGTATTAAGTATATTTGAGGTACAAAATATTTATCTGTAACAAAAATGATAGTTTTGATAATATTGATTTATTAATAATAATAACTTTCTTGATATTGATAATACTAATAATAATAACGATATTGTTAAAAATGGTACTTATGTTAATAATAATAATAGTGATACTAATAAATACAAAAATGATATTAATACTAATATTAGTGAAAATAATAATAACTTGTATTATTTTTATAACAAAAATAACAATAATCCTAATCATAATCATAATCATAATAATAATAGTAGAACAAAAATGATAAATTAATAATAATAACATTAATAATACTTATAGTAATAATAATGATAATTGTTATAACACTTATTATGATACTAATAATAATTATTATAATTATAATACTTATAATAACAATAATAATAATAACAACAATATCAATAATCATAGTAATAACACTAATAACAATAATCATAATAATAATAATTATAATAATAATAATAATAATAATAATAATAATAATAATAATAATAATAATAATAATAATAATAATAATAATAAAAATATTGAAACTACCTCAAAATAGCTTTAAAAAGAATGCCTCTGCCCAGGATTGAAACCCCAACCTCTCGCTACCCTATTACCCCAACAGACCAGCTGATCCAATTCATTTTTCAAGAATTATAATTCATTTAAATTCATTTAAACCTTTTTCTGTTATATTCCTATCTTCATCATCAAGAACCCACATCAACCAAAAAATAATTTAGATGTTAACTTTAAAATCCTAAACTGAAACAGAAATCAATTTGGCTATGTTTGAAACTAATTAAAATGGAAAAAATAAAAATAAAAACAGAAGCTATAACAGCTTGTTTATGAACATGAAGAACTCAAATTCAAAGTTGATTTTTTAAAACATTTTAGGTCTCGATTCCTGAATGAAAAAGACTTGAAATCCTTCCTAGAAACTTTCTCCATCCTCAATTGAATTCAAAACATCAAAGGGAATTCGAATTTTACGATGAACAGATGATTTGACTTTTTGAATTCAAAACTTTGACTCGAAAATTAAGATTCGATATAAGGAATTGGATTTTGAAATCTTGCAGAAAGATTCACTAGAGGATTCCTAACACTTCTGCATTAATAGATTTTGAAAATTGGTTTTAAATCAAACTTTTTGTAAAATGAAGTATGAACAGAGGTCGACGACTAGTTTCAGCTAAAATTTTCTGTTTCAATTCAACAGATTGAATTTAATTATTATTGGTAAGTGGTAATGAGAGTGCAGGATTCGAATGTGCTCTCTCATTAACATAGACTGATCATTTATTATATAATGCAGATACGTTATTGACATGAATCAGACAAGAACATAATACAGAGCATAATATATTTTTTTTTTTTAAAAGCGATTGTGATAGCTAACAAATTGTACGATTTCTGATTTGAGGTCGACTTATTTATCAATTAAGTGGACAAATTAAACAGAAGTATAGCGACTTGAAAGTGATTCCGGAAGTGGACAAAATTATCTGTGTTATATTCGTTTGTATATATCTGTACATATATATATATATAACTGGATTTTATATCTATTTATATATATATATATATATATATATATATATATATATATATATATATATCTGTTTATATAGTTACATTTATATAATTGATTTCATATATCTATCTGTTTACATATCTATTTTATTAAATTTTGTAATATTAATAATATAACTCTATTAATAATTTTAATAAGAATACTAATAATAATATAAATATAATATTGATAATATAAATAATAATTTTATAAAATATGATACTAATAATAATAAAAGTAAAAGTAAAGTAAAAATAATAATAATAATAATATTATTATTATTGATACTAATAATAGAATTTTAGTTTTAATGATTCTTATAATAATATTTAATAGTTAACATCTTTTATTTTTATGATCATAATCTTTTAATCATATTTATAACATTAATAATAGTAATAATAATAATATTAACAATATTAATATTGATATTGATATTAATATTAATAGTAATAATTTAATACTTATAATTATATTCTTAGCTTGTATTATATATTATGTAATATTTAATAGTATTATTATGTAATAAATTTTATTGAATATTTATTATTTATATATATATATATATACACACACACACACACATATATATATATATATATATATATATATATATATATATATATATATATATATATATATATATATACATATACATATATATATATATATACATATATATATATATATATATATATATATACATATATATATATACATACATATATATATATATATATATATATATATTACAATATACATATAATATAGAAGTCATATATATATTTACATATATTCATTTTAATAGTAACACAATTTTTCTGTTTATTATTTTACATTTTTAATTCCAACTGATTAAATGTTCTTTATTACTTCAAAATATTATATATACACATATATTTATATTTATATCTATATATGTATTTACGTATTTATTTACACACAATTGTTCGTGAATCGTCGGGAATAGTCAAAGGTTAATTGAATCCATAAGAATAGTTCAAAAGATTTTTAAGACTCAACAATACAGACTTTGCTTATCGTCGAAATCATATAAGAATAGAGTTTAAATTTTGTTCGAAAATTTCCGGATCGTCACACTTTCCCAGGAGGTCACCCATCCTGGTAGTGCTCTCGCCTGAGCATGCTTAACTGCAGAGTTCTCATGGGATTTGCTGCGCTTGTGGTCCTAAAATGCGTCATGCTAGGAAAGGTCTCCACACCCTTATAAGGCATGCTTCGTTCCCCTCTCCAACCGATGTGGGACGGATGTAACACGGATGTTACAATCCTCCCCCTAATGGGACACAGCGTCCTCGCTGTGCACGTTTGGTTCGGGGCCTGGCTCTGATACCATCTGTAATATCCCAGGTAACACGTTCCCCGTAGCATGATATTGTCCGCTTTGCCCGTAGGCGCACGGATTTTTCTTGGCGACCAAACACGACGAGCACTTTCCCAGGAGGTCACCCATCCTGGTAGTGCTCTCGCATGAGCACGCTTAACTACAGAGTTCTCATGAGATATGCTACGCTTGTGGTCCCAAAACGCGTCATGCTAGGAAAGGTCTCCACACCCTTATAAGGCATGCTTCGTTCCCCTCTCCAACCGATGTGGGACGGATGTAACATGGATGTTACACACCAACACCCTAAACCAAGGGTTTTCATCTAGCTCACAACCACCCGCCCATTTAGACTCCTAAAACGGACTTTACCAATTACCACTATGGGTGGTAATTCCGACCCATTCCAACAAGCACAAACTAACCCAATTTATACACGATACTAATTAGACCAACCGAGGTCTAAGCACTAAATTACTACTTAGATAGTAATTACTTCAAACGCCAATTACACCAAAAACCTCAACACGTGAAATATTGACCCATATTATTTTTGACCACGTTTGACTTATGTTAAAATATCATTTTAACCCAAAATTACTTCTCGCGAGTAATTACATCCAAAAACATAATTTGACACTTAACAAAAGTGTTTAACATCTATTTAATCCAAATTAGTGTCATCATCAATTTTGACCCAATTCAAAGTCAACCCATTTTGACATAATAATATGATTCAAGGGTATAAATGACTTTGTATAAAAAATTCTAAAAATCATTAGTAATTGAATTTGGTGAATTAAATGAATGGCTAGATTTGATTGTAGAATCTTGATCCAATGGATGCGAATTAATTTGAAGGTTGAATTTAAAAAATTATTTCACATTTAAGCTTTTGCTTTAATAAGCAGGGAGATTGGAAGGGTTAACTTATCAAAAGGATAGTAAAGGAAAATTGGTGTTGGAAGTCTCCCAAAGTAACATTTAGATACATATGCCTTTTAAACTTATGTTAAAAAGTTGGAATGTTATTGTAGTGTTATTATTAGGTTGAAAGAAAATAAGTTGAGTGGGTGAAAAGTTTAATCAAGGTCCTTTTCTACTTTAAGATCTTTTAAAATGTTGGATAATTGTTGTAGTTATAATGACTTAAGCTATTAAGTACATCACTATTCAAGGGGGGAAGGGAAGTATTATTTTTTTTGGGTAAGGGGGAACCGTAAGCATTCATCTCGCGCAACTTCCATTCAGCAATACAATGTCAAAAAGAGCAAAAATTGAATTTTCATTTTAATGCTTCTGTAAGTTAATGACAATTTAGATAAAAACTTCTTAACATTAATCATTATAAAATGTTGTCAAAATGTAAACAAAGATGATGAATGTTATTAGTGTTCATTTGATGAATGTCAACAAAGAGTTCATCACTTAAACATTTGTTAATGTATTTTATTCAAATACATAGTTGTAACTGATATCATCCACTTTGGTTATCATTCATTGATGACGAATGTTAGCAAATTTTCATAATATTCATCAACTAATGTTGTAACTTGTAAAATTATATCTATACCTATTCATGAATAAAGTGCATATACGGTTTTGATTAATATCTATAATCTACAATATATCTTTTTTGACATTTGTATTAGTAAATGTTATTGATTTCCCAAATATAATGCTTCCCTCTTGACCACTCCCCCTTATGCAAGAATTATTATTTATAATATCTTGTGTATTTTAGATAATAGTATTTTTGGTCAATTTAATCCATTTCCATCGTACTAAAACATGACTTAACCTTAATCGGTCATGCAACCCATAGGACCGGGTTAATTGTCACTGGTTAATTGCCACTTATGATAAAGCTATAGATGTCACTCAGTTCTATTCATTGTGATGCAGGTTTGGTACGAATGGTGTGTAACCTCTCAAACGACATCTCCTATGCACAACTCAAATGGACAATCATATTGGGTTGGCTTATAACCCGAAGTTTGAGCAAAGAGCAGGATATCATGTTTCTATAATGGATAGGAGTAAACTTTAATTTGATTCCAACATTATTTTTGAATCAATCTAATTTCTGGTATTGTTGCTTATTCTAAAAGGATTTTGATGTTCTGTTTATGTATCCATCTTTGCATGTTGTATGGCCTTGCTGAAAGGAAATGCATATATTATGTTCTACCAGAACTGAAAATCACATTTCAGATATTGTCATGGGAGAGCTGTTTTACTCCATTTAACACAGGTTTTAATTTACATTATAACTCTACTCGATTCCACAAAAACAAGAATCGTCTAATAAATTAACATGTTAACCATCATAATAAAGAAATTAATTATGTAAAAGGCAAGATCAGTAATTTATTCATATGGTTCTCAAGAATTGAAAGTATTCATATGCTTCTTAAGAATTGAAAGAACGTGGCTGATTCAACTAACATAGTGCTCGAGTAAGATATATATATATATCCTGTTAGGAAGCGTTGATATGACAATTAGTCCTCGGGAGGAAGTATGTCATGATTGAGAATAGTCTAATGTTATAATTCTACAAGACCATCAACTATAGTGGCTGTAATGTTGCAAGGTTCTTGACGGTTTTTAGGTGATATGAATGGTATAAATAGCTTATATTGTACAGTACCAACAATAATAATACATAATATGAAAGGGTATACCAATACACAAAGTTATTTGGCACCAATAACTAAGATAATGATTGTCTACAATAACAATACATAATATGAAAGGGAAAATCAATACACAAAGTTAGACGACAACAATCACAAAAATAATGATTGTCTGGAAAATTGATAATTATTGGTGTTGAATATTAGCTTTCCTACAATTTTTTGTTAAATACTTGAATGAGGTTTTTGATATTCACTACAATTATATATATATATATATATATATATATATATATATATATATATATATATATATATATATATATATATATATATATATATATATATATGAGAGTGTGTGTGTGTGTGTGTAAGGATGCGATATTTTCACAGTTGATATATTCAGAATATTTTTACTTCATTTTCCTAAATACCCTTATATATGTAAAATAATTCGATGGACGTGAGAGAAAATAATAAGTGTATTTTGAAAAATTATATAATAATATGGTGGATTTATCAAATTTAAGTATGAAAATATCATCTCTCATAACATATTTACATTGGAAAATGATATATTTACCATTCAAATTACTTCTTCCATTAAATTTATGTATTATTTAATTGCAAAGTACAACTTACTAATGCACAATTTATTGTGGAATAAGTAATTTGGATGGTGGATATATCAATTCCCATTTACATTGTATGTAAATGGCTTTGGTACCAGTTTAATTTACAAGGTAACAATAATAACTAAACTTACACAAGCACAATATAATTCACATTATAATTTAATCAATCACAATTTATTAAAAACTATAATAAATATATAAAAGTACTTACAATATAGTGTTATCAAGTACTACTTGATTTTTCATATTGAAAAAACTATAAAATTACTTATTTAGAAAGATATAAAAAGCTTACTTCTAATAATAATACAAAGACAATTTATAGAGCTTCAACTACTAAGTTGAAGCTCTAACTTCACCATTCTACATAAGTCTTGATGACAGATTCTCTAGGTTGCTTTTGTCTTTGTCGTCCTTGATTTATTATTGAGCTTGAATTAAATTTGATTTGATAATGCCGCATTTACCTTTTAGTTTTGAATCTCCTTCATAATTGCTCCATAGTTCAACATTGAAAATTTTGACTATGTAGTATATCTCATTGGTGTGTTTGTAATATTAGTATGGTCAAAACAGAAAGTTGCAAAACTAGCATACATGGATTTCATGTTGTCCGACTTTGTCTCACGTGTCATGATGTTTTAAAAACTCAAATATCTCAGTTTTGGGTTATGCTTATGTGTACATGATTTTCTATATTTTTTAGAAATAACAAAGAAAATGAGCTAAAATTTTCATGTTAATTCACGCTCTTTGAGATGAGGAAGAAACTGAGATGCACAAATAGTATGTGGATGATATAACACTTGGACCCACAACATATTATTCTGTATTTGATTTCAACATAATAATTTTCAAATTTAAAGAGATATGACGATGCAAAAGTGGCTTGTATATATAATTGAAAGTGATAACACTTGTAGATAACACATGGACCCACAACATTTTTTTTGAAGCATCTAGCTTCTTCTTCGACTCCACAACCAGAAATCCACAAATTAGAATATTAGAAGGTAGAATAAAGTCATTTAGCAATCGAAGAGCTTTTGCAATATTCTACCCTATCATAAGAGAGTAATTGCTTCTTTAATCAAACATGATCAATCACTAAAAATGATGGTGTAATATATTTTTTTTAACGACATATTCGATATAGTCTAATATTTTTTTCATGAGACTATTTATATATATTAGATGATGAACTCACTTTGGTTTCAAAAGTAACAACTTCTGAGGATAATTTGTCTTCAACTATTGAGTACCGCCATCAGAGGTGGTAGAAATACTTGTTGAATTGCACCTTAATTGCTCGATCAGCTCCTGTAAATAGAAAAGGCAAACAATTTAGCAAAGTTATAAATATCCCGCTTAAGATTTACAAAGAATCACTAACTAAAGATGTGTAAACATGCAACATTATATTTTCTTTTTATTACTCATGGACTTTCGTCTCTTAATCCACCCGCTTCTTTTCAGCCTATCATTAATTCATTGAAATTATAAAAATAATAATAAATAAAATAGCAACTTTCTAGACTTGCACATGAAAATACATACATATAAGTATCTTTCTAAAACATTTGTGTGTGTGATCATTGTATAATATTCTAACACTTTAAAAAATCATGTATATAACAATAATGTAACAAATTGTTTCAATATATGCCTACATTAAGCAAAAATAGTTGAAGGGAAATGTTTACTCATTTAAACATTTGTGTGTAAGATCATTGTATAGCATATTTGACACTATACAAGTTGAAGGAAAAAGTTCATATCTAATGTAACTTACCTCAACATCTATTAGTTGATGCTCTAGTAGTTACTTATGCAAGTCTACGTTACTTGTTTCGAGTACTGCTATCTCCCGTTTCAAAATCTGATAGACAAATTATTAAATGTTACACCTATTTTTATTAAGGGTACACATTGACGAATAAAAGATTATCTAACTTGAAGTTTTTCATGAGAAGTCGAATAATCTCCCTGTGCACAAGCTTAATATATGGGTTCGATTGACATACAGAGGTGTACTTGTGTTTTGCTTGATTTCTTCTCCATTAGTATCTGTAGGACTTACACAAGCTTAATATATTGATTTTTAAGCTTAGAATATGAATTGTTTAATGACAGTGTCTTTTTAAATTTGAATGGTGATGTGCTAAATGTAACTTATTAAATTAAAATAGAAAAACTATTATCAATGAACATACAAATAGGCAACTATCCTAATCATGTAGTAATAGAATAATGGTAAATCTAGTTAGTTCTACAGGGAGCAGTTGAATGTAAACTAACTGTCGTTAATTACTAAATAACTTATGTAACTGGTTTAAACCGAATAACGCTAACAATAATGGATTTATAACTAAGCACACAATTAATCAACCTTAAACTATTTAGCTTATAATCTGATTTAGGTTATTTTGATGTCCCTTATTAACCTCACAATTATCTCAACAAATCGATAGTTTAATCGCTAAAAGTCTAATTATAGTTTAGTGTTCCTTATATAACTCAACGATTACTAAACTAACGTGGCCACAAAAATCTAGTAAAGATCATTACATATTCAACCGTCGTTAAACAATCAACAACCTATGCGATAAAAATTAATCAATAAGCTTTAACAACAATGGTTCTTCAATCAGACATAAACTAAGCAATTTAACAATTATATAAATTCAAAAGATAAGCAGTCCATCACCAGAGTTCAATTATCTAAGTGAATACATAAAGATTTAGTTACTCATAGAATTTAATCTAAAAACAAAACAATCAGTAACAATTAAATTAACCATTGTATTAACAACAAATTAAAGAATGTACTGATCGTCTGTTGTAAAACAATATTAAAAAGGAGATAGCTATAACTCACAAGAAATTAAAGAATGAGACATAAAAATTAAAGGATGAAGTGTCTTCAAAAATAGCCATATGTAATCTTAATGTCGGCTACCGCCCAAATTAAAATGGCAGCCTCCTTAATTTCTAGCCGTCACCCAAAGAGAATAAAAAAATATATACCGAAAACTAAAAAATTGTATGTTTCGTACATAGAGGAATATATAATATAATATGAATTCTCATTTTAAAAATCAACTCATGATCCCTGCAAGAAATTTCCAACTACGGCTCATCCTTCAATTATGTGACTACCACGCTCTAAAAAGGAGTACGGCCCAACCGCAGCTGAAACACTTCTCGTGACCATGACCTCGAAGTTCACATAAAATAGCAGCTCGACTTTAATCTTTGTTGTACAATTTGAACTTTTACTCAAACGTCCTTTTTAGCTAAAATCTTGCTGAAATCAACCATAATGCTCCACTATACTTCTTTATCTTCCAAATGACCATTTTCATCATATACGTAACAAAAGATCTTCAAAACCACTCGAAAACATAACAATGAAAACCCATATCGTAACTAAAAATATGTATAAAAGGCGCGATAATCATTTTGGATGTAATTATATTGTTTGATATCGTAAAAATCAAATAGTCGGCTGTTGAGTTTTAGAACAATCATATTATTTGTTATTTTAACATGTAAAATTACTAATAAGGACATTCTTCTAAAGTAATATAATATATAATATATAATATGTAAGGCTAACATTTAAACATATTAATGATACTTTTATTTATGAATTGTACATTAATATATAATAAAGTATAAGATATATAAACACTAAAAGAATATAACAGAATACATTAAGTCAATCAATCGACGTCTTTATAATGAGAATGTATAAAATGTTTATATTTTTTGATTTATTGTATATACCATGAACCAAATTAAAAGTTACAACAATAATATTAATATATAGTACTAACATAGTATAACATTTGAAGTTAAAATAAAAACATGACGAAATTGAAGTATGCTTCGTAGATCATGACGTGACAAAGTCTGACAAACTAGTCTTCCTAGACTATACTTAATCGAATATTAATTTTACATGAAGATATGAAGTATTAACATTATGTATCAGGTATGATACGCAGATCATCACGTGACAATATTGAAAAAAACGTTAAAAACATGACAATATATGAATCATTAACAATATGTATAGTCTAGAAAGAGTATTTTGTCAGGGTTGCAGTACCATTTTGGTATAATAATACTCGTATGTGGGTACAATAGTAAATGAGGATAACGTGAATTTAATTTTGAAAATTATGTATTCACGCAGCAATTCATCACCCACTTCTTCATTCTTCATTTTGAAGACTTCCAAACATGAATAATCAGTTATATTGATTTATTTTCCAAACAAAGAAAAACAATTATCTATATTTATAAAAGTAATAATCTAGAAAAATCAATCTCTAAATGTAAAAATAAACATCTTATTAAACTGATAGTTTCCTTTCATTCTTGAGATCTAGAGATTAATGAATGCCTTATAGACATATGATTAGAGTCATTAATTAAATTTAATATCCTAACCCAAATCATAATGACATTTTAAAAAACTATATTCTCTTCCATTTTATCCCTTTATTTAATATTATAAATCATATACCCATTTAACATTAAGATTGAATACACAATATTATAATATTTTGACGATTCATTATAATTTAATATGGGACATCACAAGAGTGTTTAACCATATATTTTTATCATGTATATATACATCGATCCAAAAACCTCATTGAATATGACAAAACTTAATAAAAGGATATTAAAATGTTTTAATATACTAACAAAATATAGAGACGTACGTTGCAGCAAATCATTTTCATTATGTTTTATTATTGTATCCTAATTGAATAATTGGCCAGCTCTATATTTAATTTTCTTACTATGTTCATATATATTTTATATAACTATTCTGCTTTTCATTATACAACAGACTTATTTGAGCATTCTCAATAAGTTGTTTGTGAACGTCATCACCAAACACTAATAAGAGGTAATGTTCATTCAATATTTTAATATGTACATAGTATAAAAAATATGTACCAATATAATGTTCCTAATATATATATATATATATATATATATATATATATATATATATATATATATATATATATATATATATATATATATATATATATATATATATATATATATATATATCTTATATAAAAAAATGGCTTTGATACCAATTTATTCAAAATCTTTGTATCAATCTTTATTTAATATAATGAAAACTAATGTATAGAGTAAATAACTTATATTAAAATAATACAATAAACATTACATTTTTATTGGGCTTTTGTTGAGCGCTACATTTAGTGGCCCATAACTATTTTAACTAGTTCATCTTGTTCAAGTCAAACTACTGAACCATTAGAAGTTCTAAACCCTAACTTTTACTTTTATCAAACACATTCGTTGTTGTATAAATTTGTTGTTGATAAAAGAATAAAAATGTTTGAAGAAATAAAAGCTAGACAGTCGACTCATGCTTCGGTGTACCTATCGGTATTAGCATTATGTTAACTGGTAGTGATATAACTAAAAGTACCACTGGTACGAAGTGAGAAACTACTCCTGATGAAATAGAAAAACGATGTTCGGAATCAGTTAGAGATGATCCGATTTTGATTTCAAAAGTTGATAAAGTGTTGTGGGATATGGGAAGAACTTTAGAAAGTGATTATGTGTTGGAGTTTTCACATTTGATACTGACGAATGTCTTAGATTATTTTGGCATTCGAGCGTAATAATCCTTAAGCAAGTATTAATATTAAAAGTTAAATATGAATTCTAAATTTTGAATGGATGTTTATTTTACCCATTTATCTTTATTTTAAACACAAGCTATTGAAAAGACTTTTGTATGCAATTTTTGTCTTGGGGGCTATCAACTATGAGAAGGGGAGATGTAAGTGAATTTCAATGGATTTTTCTTCCAAAGTTTTTTTTTTTTTTTCAATTCTACCCTAGTTATTCGAATGGAATACGACTAAAGTTATTAGTAATATTTTAAAGAAGTTGAACTCCTTTTTTTTGCGTACCGCAACCAAAGAAAATGTGTTTTATTCGTAAGTACAAACTAAGAACATGTTTTATTGATAAAATTGAAAAGATAATCCAACAAGAGTATTCTAAACTGATAAGGGAATAATTATAAGAAGTAAACAAAAGCAAATCCTAACTTAATTAAACTTCTAAATAAAATAGATTGAATTGGGATTAAAGAAACTTTAATTTATTTAACTCTTTCAGTCAGCTCACTTGATTAGCTGTGTTCCACATCAGTTATTTTAGCCGACCCACTTAATTAACTGGGTTCCACATCATGTCTATTTTGTGACAAGGTTTCTACTATGATGTCTTCTTCTTCGATGATTGCTACGGTGACCCTGATTTAAATGATTTTGAGCACAGTCAAATTCTTATTGAAGCAAACAAAGTTATTGTGGTAGTTTGCAATTATATTATTTAGATATATAAGTTTAAGTTGATATTTACTTTATTTGTTACAAAATTTTATTTTATGTTTATTATTTGAGATACATACTTCTTTTGTTTGATTATACCAAATCACTAAATTAAAGACGATATACTTGTACATTTTCTTTAGGAGAAACAAATTTTTGAGCGAATTAAAGCTACAAGAGAGGATGCTCTTAAAATGTTCTATGATAACAATTTTAAGGTGAAAATTTCTAACTAACATATTCTAATTTATTCTACATTAATATTTAAAAATGTGTCTAGATGGATGTTATTATTAATATCAATGTCATTATTAGGTTGACATCATTACCAGCCTACCCGAAGACAAGCATATTATTGTTTACAGGTGTAGTTAGTTTTATGATATGTCTTCTGGTATTTACTGGATATTAGTTTTGTCAAAAATATTGATTGCATGAAGGTAAACTGTGGTTTTAAATAGTTTTTAGCTCAATAATTATGGGATTTTATTTAGAAATTTCCCTTTCAAATTTTAGGTTTTGGCATATCATTGGAAGAGTGACTAGTTCCATGACATGAGCCTACAAAGTTTTTATAGAATATCTTACCCAAATCAAGTACATCTTAAGGTTACTTTCTGTACCTATCACTTGAACTTTGAATTACGTATTGATATATATGTTTTAGTTTCTGGTCTTTATGAAGCATTTAAATGTTTGGGGATTCTTTTTTTCTGAAAAGTTTTACGTACATTCAAAGTAGTTACTTTTGAAGATCAATTTTGAGTTACGTAATAAATATATGTTTTTTCTTACTATGTCACCAAACATTTTATAAAACTAGTCTATTATTCATTACACTACAGACTAGTTTAAGAATTCTCACTAGATTAACTTGCGAACGTCATCATCAAACACTAATAAGAGGTAATGTTCATTTAATATTTTAATATGTACCTAGTATAAAAAAATAAGTACCAATTTAATGTTTCTAATATATATATATATATATATATATATATATATATATATATATATATATATATATATATATATATATATATATATATTGAATAAAAATGGCTATGATACCAATTTATTCAAAAAATTTAGATCAATCTTTATCTAATATTACGAAAAGTAATGTATAACAATAATATAGAGTAAGTAAACTTACATTAAAACAACAATATAAACATTACATTTTATTAGGCTTTTGTTAGGTATAAATGAGTCAATGCACTCAATGGCCCATAATTATTTCAACTAGTTCATCTTGTTCAAGTCAAACTATCGAACCATTAGAAGTTCTAAACACTATGTTTTGATTTTATCAAACGCGGTCGTAGTTGTACAATGAAAAAAAGGTTAAGAACTGATTATAAATCAGTTGTTGATAAAAGAATAAAAATGTTTGAAGAAATAAAAGTTAAACAATCAACCAATGATTGTGAACATATCAGTATTAGCGTTAGGTTAACTGGTAGTGATATAACTAGAAGTACCACTAGTACAAAGTGGGAAAGTACTCATGATGAAATAACAAAAGGATGTTCGGAATCACATGGAGATAATCCGATTTTGATTTCAAAAGTTGATAAAGTGTTGTGGGATATGAGAAGACCTTTAGAAAGTAATTGTGTGTTAGAGTTTTTCACATTTGATAGTGACGAGGGTCTTAAAACATTTTGGTATTCGAGCACAATAATCCTTGGGCATGTATTAAAAATAAAATATGAATTTTAAGTTATGAATGGATGTTTATTTTACCCATTTATCTATGTTTTAAACACATGTTATTTAAAAGACTTTTGTATGCAATTTGTATCTTGGGGCTATCTACTACGAGAAGATGAGAGATGATTGAATTTCAATGGATTATTTAATTCTTCCAAAGTTTTTTTCGTTCACTTCTATCAAAGTATTTCGGGTGGAATACGACCAAAGTTATTAGCAATATATTAAAGAAGTTGAACTACTTTTAATTTTTTTAATGTGGTACCGCATTCAAAGAAATTGTGTTTTATTCTGTAACATAAACTAAGAACATGTTTTATTGATAAAATTGAAAAAATAATCCAATTAAGGTATTCTAAACTGATAAGGGAACAATTATAAGAAGGAAACAAAAGCAAATCCTAACTTAATTCAAACTTTTAGATAAAATAGATTAACTTGGGTCCGAAGAAACTTTAATTCATTTGATTCTTTCAACCAGCTCACTTGATTAGGCATGTTCCACATCAGTTCTTTTAGCCGGCCTACTTGATTAATTGGGTTTCACGTCATGTTTATTTTGTGACCCAGTTTCTACTATGATGTCTTTCTTTTCGATGATTAACTAGTTTAAGCATTTTCACTAAGTTGTTTGTGAACGTTATCATCAAACCCTAATAAGAGGTAATGTTCATTTAATATTTTTATATGTACCTAGTCTAAAAAAATGTACTAATATAATATATATATATAATATAATGTTCCATATATATATATATATATATATATATATATATATATATATATATATATATATATATATATATATATATATATATATATATATATATATATATATATATATATATATATGAATTGGTTTATTTACATTGAACCTTAAAATATATTATCTAGGATGCCACATAAATTTGACAACTGTCCTTTAAACTTAAGGATAATTTGGGGTACATTAATTTTTTTAATGTCTTTTTATCTCCATATTTTCTTATGACTTTATTAAAAATAACAAGACAGCAATATAGGAAAATAGTACTCTGTCTCCGTATTACTCGTTAATCTCATGTAGTCATGTGCATCGTTTTATATATTTAATTATTTATTTTATCAATTAGAGGTTTTTGTGAAACAATTTTTATTGTTAGTATGTTGTATCAATCTTTTGGATATGTGCAACAAATACATCAAGTACGTTGTATCAATTTTTGATGTATTAATGTATTTATCTTCGTTTAGATTGATGTTATGGTGTATCATGTAAGTATGAGGATAAGAGCTATATTCCGATAGAAACTCAAATGCATCATTTCATAATTTTACTGTATTAGTTATAGTTTTTGAATCATTTTTTTATTGTTTCGATGTATCAAACTTTTGGGTATGTGCATCTAAAACACTATTTGTATCAAATTTTGATGTGTGAATCATGAAGTATTTATCTTCGTTTAGACCGGTGTTATGGCATATCAGTTCATGTATGAGGATATTAGCCATATTGGAAGTGAATAAGAGCCATGTTGGAAGGTCAACAAACACCACTTTTAAAGGAAACGTGAATTGATGCTCAATAGACTATTATACCCTTACCTGACTTACAATTACAAAATAAAATTAAGGTATTTAATTTTCAAATCTAAACAATCCAACGATATAAGTTACTTCGTACAATTTTTATTTTAAGCTTCTTTGTACCATAACCAAACCCTATATATATATATATATATATATATATATATATATATATATATATATATATATATATATATATATATATATATATATATATATATATAGTATAGAAAATGGCTCTGATACTAATTTATTCAAAATCTTTATATCAATCTTTTTCCAATATAACGAAAACTAATGTGTAACATAATACAGAGTAACATAACTTATATTAAAATAATATAATAAACATTAAATTTTCATGAGTGGTGATCCTTACACCACCAATGTTTAGTCATACACCATCAAAATACATTTTAATACCATTTTACCTTTCCAAGCATTTATTTTATAAATTCTTTTTTTAAATACTTCAATCATTTACATTGATTAAGTAAACTAGATAGTATATGTCATATGATTCGTGCATACTACTCGTGCATGTGATGCGATACGATTCGCGCATACTATTCACGCACGTTGGTTCGCACACGTTGATTTTCGCATAAAGTTGCATGAATACATGAATATGTATGGAGTTAACGCATGCATGCATGATGTTGGCACAATAAGTTGGCGCATTCACGAGAACTATGCATACGTGAATTTGGCGCACAGACATACATGCAATGTTTTTACTTTTGTTTTGGTGAAAGATTCGGTTAAGCCTTCCTTATAATTTTTAAACGATGGAATTGTTGCATTTTCAGTACTAAACAAAGAATATATAGATATTTAGTATGGATATTAATATATAATTTGTAATAACATGGTTTGCACAAGGTAATTCTCGTAAGCGCTAGTGCTTATCATTATTATCAAAGATGGTGCTTGTCCTTTAGCCATAACTCTCAATCAATTCTACTATTAGTTTGATTAGCGAGGTTTGAATACGCTAAACGTGTGAAATCCATAAAGGTTGGCCACACAACATACGTTCATAACATACTTTAGTGAGGTATCATGTAAATTTCAACACAACTAATCGCTTTAGTTGTCTTAAAATGGGGGGCTGACATGATATTAGACTATTACTAGTGGGACAGTTCCGGAAACACGTCATAAAGCCTTTATCAGGTTAGTCAGTACATCAAGCATCACATCTGCATGACTTAAGTCATGTCGCTTTGGCCCATGGCATATCATTATAAGCCCATAGTCGCGCTTCGACGCGCTTCGGAGTCGTTTCTTGGGTCCATGTTAGCTCCACATAAATCCATGGTAGTATAACGCGCACTTAAGTCGCATATTTATTTCCTTGTGGGAACAAAAACGTGTTTACACATAGCCCTTTCAGTGTAATGTCAATCTGATGCTTGATTTCAACACCACTAAAATATTCTTAGTAGTATCGTATTGGGGGCTACCATGATATTCGATTATACCTAGCAGAACGGAATGATTTCTTTATGGCGATGAACGGACACACACTAACTGTTAAGGAACAACCGGTAATAGTACAGGATAAACTAAGGTACAACCGAAAATACTACAAGATTCTCTGGAAAAGGTACCACCACTGCACAGTGTTGTCCTTTTCTCAAGGCAACAACTAGAATAGTTTGGCATCGTCCTTTACCTCAGGCTCACAGATGGAATAGTATGATGTTGTCCTTTTCTCTGCACAACCAATGCTTTAAGCAGAGTATGGAAAAGCCTGACCTAAATCGAGAGGGTCCCTATAAGGTAATTCGCATTAGTAACACAAAATCTTATAAGCTTTCGATGCAAACTGGAAAACCCATCAAACACACAAGGCACACGACTCGTATTTGGAAATAGAATTGATCATGCTCATCATACCGAGCACGAGATCGCAACGCTCGTGTCCAAACCTCAGGGATGAAGTGAAGAGCAGCGCCAAGTAGTAATCTTTTTTTTTTGCCATGTTTTAATTAAAAGTGATGTTTTCAACAGGTTAAATGTGCATACTTGCGGACACCTCGTGTCCAAACTTCAGGGAAGAAGTGAAGAGCAGCGCCAGGTATGTAATCTTTTTTTGCCATGTTTTAATTACATGTGATGTTTTCAACAGGTTAAATGTGCATACTTGCGGACACCTGCTCATTACCCACACCTTGTGTGTAGCGATCAACCAGTTTCGCGTGCTTACCGCATTTAAATGAGCACAATCTTGTACATCCGAAACATAGGACGCATAAAAATGCATAACGCATAAGAACGCGCATTCGTTGATTTACAACATAATAAATTGGTATGAGCAGGTCTCAGTCAACGAAAAAGTGAAGAACCAGCCACCCACATGGCTCTTGAAGGTTGATTACATTGGCCCTTTAGCGCCAAAAACAAAAGAGAAGCAAAAAGAATGATTGATAAGAGAAACAAGATGACAGCTTTGCGCGTTTAGCTAGCCTTTGTAGGCGCTTTTAAATTATGTAGCGCATAGTTGGCAACATTGATAATTGTAACCATTTTAAGCGAACAAATTATATTTATCAAGTTATTGTCTGAATAAATCAGTGTGTCATGCATCAATGCAAAGTAGCTCTTTAACTTAAAACCAATTTATACGGTCATATACTTAGCGCACCCATACCTTTTAAGGGATATTTTCTACGACTCCCGCACGGCAGAAGCTTGTTTGGCGACGGGCTAGACTATAATTACCGGAGGGTGACGGACATTGAGTTGACCTAGCCCTACCCGAGCAGAACTTGAGATCTGCAAGTCATGACTATAAGTGATAGCTTTGATCGTTCTTGACCTCAATCCTAATTTTTGGGGCACTTAGAAGACTCTCGCTACGCAAACACAGGCGTATAATCTAAGTATATATTGTGTGCACAACAGTATATGTCAAGATTACGCGCTGACATGCCTTGAGTATAAATACAATTAGATATCAATTTTATTTATGCCAAACATGACACGTATTTATTGTTAAAAAGTTTACGCGCATGATAATTACACTTACAGTACTTGGCAAACAAAGTCGTTCAAACACGCATTGAAACTTGGTCTGTGAGTGTTCGTTAATATGGTTGATATGTGCGCAGATGAGATGGCTTATAATCATCATGTGCTATACACACACACACACACACACACACACACATACACACACACACATATATATATATATATTCATATATATATACCATTTTAATAGAATGCTCGAACGGTTTGGCGCTAACAAATACAATATTAACGCTTGAGAGAGTACAATGTAACAAAATATTCCTTGATAAGGTGCAAAGCGCGTACAATGTATGGAGAATAAATTTCAATTCAACATTTACTATATGTTCGGCATCCACATTGGGATCCCTGGATAGCTCCACTAAACGTGGAACGACAACGTTTTTCAGCCTCTTTTACGGCACTATCTCGCCTTACCACAACGCTTGCTCAAACTTTCCTCATAATGGAGTACCCACATATGCTCCTTCATGAGATCTCGAAAGTTAAATCTCAACCGATCTGATCGCCAATACGGCCTTGCCAAAGAGGTCATTCACTTACCTAGGGTCGCAAGCGCGTGCAAGAATAGTTAGGAGGCCACTCTGTAGCACCATATTAGTGCTCCGCAGTTACCCGCGCCTCCTTCAACCTAGTAATCTGGGAAGCACGACTATCAACGGCCTGACGAAGATTGGCATTGTTAGTTTTAAGCATCTATTAACCTGCCAGGAGCTCCACATTTTTCGCCTTGACGGCAGTTAGCCATGTGGCTAGAGCTTCCTTCTTAGACGCTGCCTGACACGTCATGAGTGTAAACAAAGATTGCATTTCTTTACTTACATTATAGTAAAGCGCTTATTAGTGTACATGCACACTTGTTAGTCGCACACTCATAAAATATAGGTGAGTTTGCAAATACGTTGGTTTGTCTGCATGATGACCAACCAAGCCACACGTATTGTGAACGATAATATGTGACACACCACTTCGGTCATTACGAAGTTGAAAGTATCAGTTTACTTCAACTCATAACGCGTAATTAAGTCGCATCCCTTACCCCCTCAGTTTATGACAATGATGCCTCGACACGACCAGAGAATGAAACCTGCCCAAGATGATCTGGAATGCTAGGAATCCTGATCACTAGTCGTTACAAAAGGCTACCCATAGTACATGACGAGAGTTGCCTTCACGTGACCCTGTTTCAGAACTAGTAGTCACTATGAGACGCGTTGATTGCCAACATAAATTTTGAACATCGGTTGATTCAAGAAGCCTCACTTTACGAGAATACAACCATGGCTGTATGCCATGGCCACTTTTCTTAAGTCCAAGGTCGGGCTCAACCCACGACCATACTTTTTAAGTCCATGGTCGTGCGCAGCCCTTGGCCACTTTTTTTAAGTTCGTGGTCGCACTTTGCCCGTGGCCACGTTTCTTAAGACCATGGTCGTGCTTTGCCCATGGCCACTTTTCTTAAGTCCATGGTGGCGCACAGCCCATGGCCACTCTTCTTAAGTCCATGGACGCGCACAGCCCATAGCCCATTCTTCTCAAGTCCATGGTCGCGCACAGCCCATGACCCAGTCTTCCTAAGTCCATGATAGCGCGCAACCCATTGCATCCAATCTCTTTCTCTTTTTATTTATTCGTATTCCTCCTTTTTGATATTTATGTGGAACTTTAGTTGAGTTCGACACCATGCACAGTGCTTGCGCAAACTATCGAACTCAGGGGAGTGATGATGTGTCGCGAAGCGTGTACCCGCGTACCTCGTGGATGCGCATCACACACGATTATTGCTAAGCTCCCATGGAGCTAAGAAGTGCTGCACACAAATCTGAACATGGTGAAAGAATGTCAAGAGATAACCGCCACACATAAAACTATTAACAAACAACGGGAAGCTAGGGCCTATTCGACATCAGCAGCTCAAGAACCTACATGCTGACAGAGCTTACTAAGGAACCAATCAAACGCACTCTACTTACCGTAATTTTAACAGCTTCAGAGCTCCATTAACGGTTACAGGCAAGGTTCAATGAACATAAACCCTAACACCCTGACTTAAGTCAGTTAGCCTAATGATGGTGGGTTTAGATTCAACTATGGGTGAGCATGGGGCAGTTGGGGGCGGTTAGTGACAACAACCACCCCCATAACATTCTTAAACGTTCGGTTCGGTTAATAAACGGTTTGGTTAATGTGGTTTATATGGTTAATGTGTGGATAAAGTGGTTAATTCGGTTAACCATTTACAACAACAAAAATAATGAATTTGGACAATGAGTAACAATATATAACGTTTTGATGACACCGAGTAATGAATTATATCGTTCAAGGACGTATATCGCAAACAAACCTAGATGGAATACGTCAAACATTCAAGTTAAACTGAATCAAAAAATGTTTTAAATACTATTGTATTTTATATGTATATCATTACAACGGAACAAATCAAACGATAATGATGTTGTAAAATGCCATAATGGAAACATTCTTTAAGGTCATTCAACGAAAGGGGAAAAAAAATTTAATCTTCGAATATAACGAATTACGAGGTGATACAATTTATAACAATATATAATATAAGTCATAAACTATTATTCTAAATTTTATTTATAACTACGTTTAGTTAAATATTAATTAAATTAAATTGATATTGTACTAGCTCTATATATATATATATATATATATATATATATATATATATATATATATATATATATATATATATATAGGGGCACGATCCATGGATAAGCTTAAAAGGAGTACAAACCGGATAAGCAAAATAAAAAATTTTTTTTTTGAATTTTTTTTACATTCATAAATCTGCATTAAAATGCACCTCTAATCAATTTTTTTCATAAAAAAAAAGTTCAAAATCTTTCAAAAATCGATGATGAATGGTAAAATTAACCATTCATCGGGTTAATTTATCATTCATCTTGTTTACGATTAATGATAAAATTAATCAATGCTAAAAAAAACCAGATGAATGGTTAAATTAACCATTCATCTGTTTTTTTATCATTCATCATAAACAGATGAATGGTTAAATTAACCATTCATCTGCTTTTTTTTTTAGCATTCATCGCGAACAAAAATGAATGATAAATTAACCAGATGAATGGTTAATTTTACCATTCATCATCAATTTTTACCATTCATCATCGATTTTCGAACGATTTTGTTCAAAAACTTTTTAAAATTTTTTCGTTTTCTTCTATTTGCATATTAAATGATCGTTTTTTTTATAAAAAAAAATTTGAAATTTTACTTATCCAGTTTGTGCCCCATTTAGTGCTTATCCATGGATTGGTCCACTATATATATATATATATATATATATATATATATATATATATATATATATATATATATATATATATATATATATACATACATATTTATTAAAAGTATAATGGTACGGTTCGGTTAAATTGGGGCGGATAATCTTTATTATCGTAACCGCCCCATAAAATTCAGTTAATCGTTAACCATAAAACGAGTTATATGTTCGGTTTGGTTAATTCGGTTCGATTTAAATGATTAAAACGGTTACGGTTCGGTTAATTCGGTTCTCTGCTTAGCCCAAAATTTAACCATCCCTATCCCTGCTGAGATCATCATCTCACATCGGGGTTATTCACAGTACACCAGACCGGAGTGTTAAATACGAAAAACCCTTAAATTCTCCTATGTTATTGAGACGCGTGTTCCATAAAGCATAGCGCGTATCCCGCATGACGATTATGATGCATTACTGCACGACGCGTTAACGCACATCATTACGAGTTGATATGAGAGCACTCCCTGACTTATAACAGTGGCATACTTGTAAGTTCGACTATATATCATCAACATATCATACGTGTAACATCCTGCCACCCTATAGCATGATAATGTCCGCTTTTCCCGTAGGCGCACGTTTAGTTTTTCCCCCAAAATGCGTCATGCTAGGAGAGGTATCCACATCCTTATCAGGCATGTTTCGTTCCCCTCTCTAACCGGTGTGGGATAGATGTCACAATTTTCACCTTACGGGACACATCTGATACCATCTGTAACAGTCCGCCACCTCATAGCATGATATTCTCCGCTTTGCCCACAGGAGCACGGTTTTGTTATTGCCCCCAAAACGCGTCATGCTAGAGGAGGTATCTACATCCTTATAAGGCATGTTTCGTTTCTCTCTCCAACCGATGTGGAACAGATGTCACAATACCGAACTTGGGGGACTTGATGATACGCATAGCCAATCGGGATAGGCTTGCACTTGAACTCGGCCCATGGAAAGCCCATAAGTTCCTCCAAAACCCTAATATCCCCTCTATAAATAGAGGGGGTCCTCTCACGCAAGAAAGCATCTTATCTCATCTCAGTCTCTCCCATCCTCCCTCATCTCATCTTATCTTCTCCTACACACTTCACAGGGTTTTTGCCGTCTAAGGAATTTTTTTTTTTCCTCTCAAGCCATTAAATACCGGTTATCCTGATGATAGAGTGCTCGTCATTCAACCATCCATGTTGATATCTGCATCTCATAACGAGGTTATTCACGGTATAATAGACCGGAGAGTTAAATACGAAACACCCTTAACTCCCCCTCTTTTGTTGATCGAGTCTATCTCTGCCCTAGTCGCGATTATATGATTGATCCGCTCAACTTTTCAAGAGAAGAAAAAATTCCCGCATTTAACTCTCATATATTGGTATTTCATGTTGCATTAACCGGTTCTCTAAATCCTATTTAAACATTTCGTTTGAATCAGTTTAGGGATACGATAAATCTTTCGATTAGAATTATCAATAAATTAGAAT
Source organism: Rutidosis leptorrhynchoides (assembly GCF_046630445.1). NCBI lineage: Eukaryota > Viridiplantae > Streptophyta > Magnoliopsida > Asterales > Asteraceae > Rutidosis > Rutidosis leptorrhynchoides. The sequence goes on along the minus strand of NC_092334.1, from coordinate 138,966,915 downwards.
CCGTTCATGGCTGCAAATAGTTATGTTCAATCTAGGGCTCATACAATACATGTGTCCATTATTATAATTGCTCGAAGTAGCGAGGAAAAAAAGAAGAATAAGAAAAAGAAATGAAAATCTCAAAATAGCAATCAGGAGATAAATTGCTAAAGATTTTGTCTTGTAAACAGTGACTTATCTTGATATTTGAGTAAGAGTATGGAGTCCAAATGGAGCCAACGGTGATACGTAATTGGGTATTTCGGTGACACGAAAGAGGGGATAGCTTGAATTGGATTTGATTTGATAATGCTCGCATTTATCATTTGATTCCGAATCTCCCTCATAATTGCTCCATACTTCAACATTGATAGTATTAGAGTAGTCAAAACAAAAAATTGCAAAACTAATATACACATATTTTCTAAATCCGAGTTTTTCCATTTCACCATAAACTGGACTTGAGAAGTCCGGCTTTGTCCCGCGTGACATGATGCTTTGGAAACCCGGATTTCTCAGTTCCGGGTTGTGCTTATGTGTATGTGATTTTCTTGATTTGTTTGAAAAATAACAAAGAAAAGAAGCTAAGAGTTTCATTTTAATGGAGGGTCTTTGAGATGAAGAAAAAACTGGACCCACAACATATTTACTACGTAATACTTTAGATTTCAACATAATAATTTTCAAATTGAAAGTGATTGAGCAATGCACAAATCACTTGTATATAATTGAAAGTGACAATAACACTTAGACTCACAACATTTTTTAAAAAAATTTTAAATTGAAAGTGATAACACTTGTATATTATTTTTATACATATACAATAAATAAAAAACGAGTCAAGTAAAAAGTCGGTTTTGTAAAAATAATAAAGAAATAATGAAAGTCGGATTTGAGAATTTCGGTTTTCATATTTATCAGATATGTAATGTCAGCGAGGACAAACCCGGATTTGAGAACTCCGGTTTCATGCCACATGGACAAATCCGGACTTGAGAAATCCGGGTTTATTAGTTTTGAAATTCTTTGTTTTAACCGTACTAATACTACAAACACACCAATAAGAGATGCCACTTGGTTAAAATTTTCCATCAACATCAACATTATTATTATTATTATTATTATTATTATTTTATTCTGTCATCATCATTCTGGTCATCATCATCATCACTTTCGTCATTGTTCTTACATTATTATTATTATTATTATTATTATTATTATTATTATTATTATTATTATTATTATTATGTCCACTTGGTCTTCTACAGTTACTTGTTTTCTAAGTAAAAATATTTCTTTAAAAAAAAGGTAAAATCATATTTCAACTACTTTGAAAATCAAACTGAACAAAACCCCGGTATAGTCATTCATGCCTTCATTATCATTTTTTTATTAGGTTCACATAGGAACCCTCCCTAGCGACCTCCCTAGCGACAACCACATGAGGTCCCCACTAGCAATAGGTGACGAGCCCCGAGGGACGAGACGTAACCAATGGGTATTTCTTCAATGCAATCTGCTCAAGTCTCTTGGATTCAAAACTAAAGTAATGACCATATCTTATATATAATCATAAGTAACTAATACAAATAACTCTCTAACAAAATAAGAGACCATTACTGAAGGTTCCAAAATGATCAAACACCATAATCTTTCAAGATTCAGAATTTTACATCATTTTACCAACCAGGACCCATGGACAGATATGTGGATGGTGAAGATCAACAGCAAGTGACTCAGGATTCACGTAACTTGCACGCCTTCTGAAAAGATTCAAATGAGATGATACCTCAAAATATTATCATGCAAAGAGTACCTAAAAAAGGGAAAAAAGAAAAAAACTTCAAATGAGATGATACCTCATAATATTTACCAAAATCGGTTGGTCTCTTTTTCGATATACAATAACACCAAAAGAACACAAAACGGTACAAAAGATCACGGTTAGTTGTAGCATCCTTGAGACACGACATGGGTCCCCAAAAGTGTTCCTTGAAAACCTCCATCTGATTGCTGCACCTCCATCTTTGTATCAGAAAGCTCTTCTGAAAAAGGCATTACACGCAAACACGAAAAAGTGAACATAATAATATTCATCACACAAGAATCAAATGCAGCTCGACAATATAACAAATCTAATATCCACAACGAAATCAACTATTACAAAAATACAAATAGTTGACATAATAGAATATAAAATCAAATAAAATCGATTATAAAGAGCAAATTACCTGCAATGTCGCGATTTTCATGGATTTCTGAATCTGTGACCCATAAAACGTCTCCAGGGAAAATACACATATCAGCAAGAGTAGCAGTTTCCCCATCAACAATCTTGGAACCTTTGTGAAGTATTTGATTTTCCTTCACAATCTGCACGAATCGAACTCTGTTAAGCTTAGTTTCAGTTTATGAAATGTTGCAATAAAGTTGAAGATAGAGCATAATATACCCCAAATGATTGCCAAATCATCATCTTAAGTTCATAAAGAGTTGTTGAGCCAGAAACATTTAAATTTACAGAGTTCCCATACGATGTCCTTCGCGAGCGTTTAGAGATTCGACGATTATTTGGCTCTAACAAGTTTCCAGATCCTTCTAGAATATATTTTGGTGGTTCTTTACCACGAACAAAACATATACAAATATCTTCGTTACTATAGTTCAGTTTCCTCACTAGTTCACAGCTTTCTCTTTCACCAATGCATTCTTCACACACCTAAGGTAATTTAAAAATTCACAAATTTCAGGCAAATGTAAATGTTCACAGATCAATAAAAAAAGGTAAAAAAAAATCAGTTATTCAGTTAAATTACCTCTGGACGAGTTTTAATCGTTGGCCCTTGAGATTCGGTGTCACCATTTGGATCATCGACAGAGTTAACATTTTCCTCTGTGATTGGCATATCTCCAGATGTCCCCAATAAACTATCTTCTACAGAAATACTAAAATCGATTTCAGCGAATATGCCTTTTTCCACGTCACCGTTCCAGTCGTTACAAAATGTTGTCCAGTCATTCTCAGTAACGATTGTCAGTTCATCTACCTGATATTTCCATACAAAATCAGCAAATTATTGTTGTATAAAATCGCTTAAACAATATTTGTTACTTATAGTAGTTGCAGGAACCCTCAGCCCAAATTTTTTTTTTAAAAAAGAGAGAATGTCCTTACAGCTGGAGCCTTTTGAAAAACAACACCACGTTTGCGTATTAGATTAGGATGTCTTCGAAGAAGTCCTGAGTGCTGTTTAGGGTTTCAACACGAAAAGAGATAAAACATTATATATAAAATATAATTGATATAATGTGGAAATTAAAATAAAAAGAATATTAAGAACCTGTTCACATTTCAGAGATTCAATGCAAATACTCAGAACGTCTGGTTCTTCAGTAGAAGATGCGTTCTTGCCGACTGCCGTGACGTAGCCTCGCCACTTTGTAAGCCAAGAAGACGGCATCAGAAAGTATCGGCCTTCTGGAACAAGCGGTACACTTTTTCCTAAAGCTAGCTTCTCGTGAGACTGCCTTTGTTTTTGCTTAAAATCCCTACACGTTGAAAAGTCAAAAAGTCAAGTCAAACCTCATAAACTTTTCTCTCAAAGAAAAGGACTAGGTCAACCTTAGGCTATCTTCTATGCATGTGACTTCTGACAGGTCAGCACAGCACTGAGGGCATGTTTCAGAATCAGAAGGAAAAACCGAACACCCGATCATATCATCAGGTTTTACATCATTAGCCGACTTATAAATAAACAACCACAGATTTTCAGGTACTAGGGCCCGCTTGGCTCCAGCAGCTTGTTCGGGAAGAAGTGCACCATGTGAACACCTGATCGAAGCTGTTGGTCCAGTATCAGCTTCACTTGGTGAGTCAACATTTCGTCTCCGGACCCATTGACTTAACCTACAAGTAAATAAAAAACAATAAATTAAATGTCTTTATAAATGTGGATGTTAGTAAATTTGAATGGTGGTAACGTACCATGACTTGGAAACATAGTAAAGTTGTCCATCGGGACACTTTCCAGCAAGTGCTGACTCAGCAAGTTCTCTCATTGATGTTCGTATATCTCTATAGCTTTCAGCACTTACTGTAGCACGTGCTGTTTCCATAAGACACTCGAAGCAGCAGTCATCTTCGCCCAATGCTGGACCACCTTCATACTTGATTTTAAGCATCATAAGAGTGCCATCAGATATGTATACACTTATTCGACAATAAAATAATATTGAATGCTGAAAACCTTTTATAATAAAAAATCTAGAATAGTTAGTTAGCCTGATTCTGATATGAAACAGAAGATGCAGTCTAAGGTCTCAACCAGTCCCTACCACCCTACTTTTATGTAAATCAGTAACTTTCTTATAAAATATGTACAAAAAAAATCTCTTATAATATATTTTTCACATGAGAAATTATTATTATATGGTTAGAAAAACACAATCCAAAACCACATCACTGCACTTAATATCTTAAAAAACTACAAAGTGATGCGCATCTAGATATAAATAAAAAAAATTCAAGTCAAATATGAAACACTTATCAAATCCAGTATGTTGATACCAAGCACAGAAAGGTACCTTGGAAAATAAGGCATTCCAAGCCTTGGCTGATAACCGCTTCATGGAGCTGATCTTTGATACCGGTACTTTACCATGTGAGCATTGGATGGGGGTGTTGTCAATTTTGCTGTGAAATAATAAAATCATAACAAATAAAGCATCAGACTTTTAACCTCTCTTTCATTTCCATATTTCATGTCACAATGATGAATTGCAGTAAAGCCATTTCAGATGGCATCAGCATCACACAACGTATACACAACGATTTTGACAAATGAGGGTTGTAAAAATTAATATATAAAGTATTTTAACAAAAACCAATGGGAAGGAAAATGTAATAAGAATTGGAACTCACGCAGGAGTAAAGGTATCCGCCCATTGTCGTAGCCATTCAACTGATATCCACCAAAATGACTCCATGGAGGACTGAACAACGGCTTCAGAGATAACTGATCTGACCTCTTGTCGTCGCTCTGTAATGAGAGCCAACTTGGCCTCTTTATCTTTTTTGTACTGCTGACAAGAATCGGCATATTTCTTATTCAACTCCATAACATCCTTAAAAAGATGAGGTGGGAGATGAGTATCATTTTTCAAAGAAATGGAATTTCCATCTTTTAATTTTTCGTCACCGGATCCCGTTTGTTGTTTTATGTGACCATTGGTTTGATGCCTAAGAGAATACATCAGCATATATGCATCACTAGAAGAGAATGTTTGTACTTTACTAGTATTTTCAGAGGACGGACTATCAATATGTTTTCCATTTACAACACCATTTGGTTCCGAGAAACGAGATTCGCCAGCTGGCACAGTCTGTGAAGGTTTAGCAGGTGCATTAGAAGAATCGCCACCAAAAGGGTGTTGACCCAGTTCTGAAACAAGTTCATCATCGAATTCCCACCATAGCCCTGTATCTTGATCCTTAATGTGAGCTATATAGTGCCCACTATTTACAGCTGAACCCTTGTGAATCAAAACCGCTGACAAATCATATATCAGTTCCGATTCATTCTTCTCAGATAGCCATCGTGACATATCAACTTGTCCCGGAAAGCAAAATGTGGAAGTTATCTTCTTCTTTGTTGTAGTCTGTGAACACGTACACTAGTTCAATATGAAAACATTTAAGCATTTAGAAAAAAGGAAAACAGCAACATATACGAACTTACATTTGGTAGGAAAACACAACGTTTAAGTTGGAAAATAAGAACAGGAGGTAGCGACTGCAGCCTAATGCTACGGGTAGCATCTACCCGCGTTGCACATGAGCTACAAAAATACTGATTATCTCCTTGAAGCTCTTCCTCAGTAAAATACTCATCTAGACTATCATCTAAACTCTTCAAACCCTTCACATTGAGCTCCACCCCATAGAAATCTTCAACGTTTGACGAGGCCTCTGAATGGTTCCCACATTTTGAACACCTAAATCACCAAAAACACGCAACTTAGAAGACATAAATATAATAACAAAACAATATTCTTTTTCATATTAGCATCAAGATAGTTAATTTACTTGGTGACATGTGACACGCCTCCCCGAAAGAGATCTTGAACAACAGTTCTAATCTTAGAAAGTTTTGAATAGCTCAAACATTGCTCAAGCAGCGAAAAAAGCAATGTGAGAAACTCGTGACTATCTTGTTGAATACCATTATTTAACGCCAATGCTTCGATAAAAGGAGCTGAATCGATAAACGCCATTTTACTAGCATGAAGTTGTGCAAAGAGTCGTACAAGTTGATCCAAAACAGGCTGTTTTTCCAGCACCTCGGGTTCAACACACAGTACACCTTCTCTGAATGATTTATTCATGTACAAAAACTGAAGTATGCTGTTTGCATAACATGTTGCACCAAGATTTGTTAAGCCAGCCGGCGTGTCAGTTGAATCACGAAGATCTTTGGAAGGATCGGGACCCAGTGAGGAAACAATTTCAGAAGTCTTTTGCCATAACCCTGATTTTCGGTTACCATTTGGAGGTGGAATCAGCCCACAGAAACAGTTAGGGTTATCTTTTGTGTTTACACGACAACCTTGATAACAAACAGGCTTTTCAAACATATACAACTGCTTTATATCATCCTTCGACACTGCACCAGACAGATGAATTTTCCTACCCAATAAAGGAAAGTGTTAGTTCAACTTAAAAAGTAAAACTCAGAAATTAAAAATCACACATAGTTTATACAAGTTATCACACTAGGTATTGAAATCGTTTAATGTTAAAAGTGTCTCAATAATCATATCACTTCTCTAACAAAATTTATAATACATATGGTTAAATTTTAACTCTTTTTTATCAGCTGTAGCCTAGCCCTGATTAGCACCAAATACTCGTAGTTAAGACCATATTAATCAACTGATTCTTAAATGTATATAAAATGCAGCTTCTATCACATAATTTTACTTCATTCCAGTTTTAAAAATTTTCTTTTGGAGCAAACTATTTCAATAAAAAAAAAACCCTAATTTCTAAATTTAGGTTATCATATGTAACAATTAAATCCCTAAAACACAAAATGTACATCCAAATTCGACTCAAGCAGCAAAATTAAAATAATTAGCAATAAAAAAACATAGAATTTAAACTTCAATCACCTGTATAATTCAGAAATTACTTCAGCATTGTTATCCGATCTCTGTCTCTTGTTCTTATTGCGCGTGCTCGGTCGATTACTCATTTTATTCATCAACTAAACACTTTATATAACCATAAACTGCATAAATGAAACTTCAATTAGTACTGTAAGAAGTTAACCTAAATGAAAAAATCTTATCTTTGATCGATTAATGCAAATGCTAATTTAGGGTTTTAGTTCTAAAAAAGCCTTGCAAGTAAATTTATTTAAATAATAGATGAATTAAACATGACAAAAGGAATTTATTTTTTGTTACGATAAATTAGAAATTAAAGTGTTGAGAGAGAATACCTAAATAGAGAATTAGCTGCGTAGATTGCGATTGTTGTTTTGATGCAAAATTAGGGCTGAAATAGTTCTAATTTTGTTTGTGAGGATGAAAATTTTGAAGGAAATTATTTAGCATCGTGAGGTGAAAGTTTTTGGGTATGTATGTATTACGGACTATAAAGAAAAGAAAACAAATAGTCACAGAATTATACGAAGTATTTATATTTATATATTTAATATTTATTACTGTATAAATTATTCAAGAAATAGACATAGAGAAAGAAGCTATCCAGACTACCAAATCAAGTGCTTAGAAATAATATTGACGACTTAAATTACGAGCAAGCCAGGGATGGTGATGGATCCAAAAAAACCCGATATCCGTGAATATCCGAATCCGTGATGAATGGATAAATTAAAAAATGCTCACCCGTGGTTACGGAGTGGGTAAAAATTTTTACCCGTTGACGGGTCGTGGGCGGATGATGCATGTATTACATCCGTTGCCGGTTAAATCAGATCCGAGGATCCGCTATAACCGTTTGAAGAATCCGTGGATATAACCACCAAATAATCCATGGGTATACGGTGTATAATGCACAAACTGAATATTTGCTTGTATCTCCAAACATTTAATAATTACTTTCACATTAAATCACTTAGAAAAATGAACAGTCGTCATAATTAGCAAAGCATGTGGAGACTTGTGTAGAGACCCGTCTTAATCCATCCGGACGAAGTACATATCGATTATAAACGATTCACAACAGTTGATTTCATCGCGAGGTACTTGACCTCTATATGATACATTTTACAAACATTGCATTCGTTTTTGAAAAGACAATCTTTCATTACATCGAAAGTTGACAACATGCATATCATTTCATAACAGTGTTGTAAAAAACGGAAAAAACGGGGGTGTAGACGGGGGTGTAGACGGATTTTGGAGTGCCCCGTCCCGTTTATACATAAAACGTTTGAAAAAACGGAAATCGGCCAAAAAACGGTCAAAGGACGGTCAAACACGGTCCGAGACGGGAAAAAACGGGTTTTTCTGATTTTTTTCAAGTTTTTTTTTTTTTTTTTTTTTAATATTAAACGTTGTGCTATTACTTAGGGTTTCTTTTTTTATGTTTGAAATGTTGAAGTATTTAAACATGTGTGAAATGCTTATGTTTGGAATAATGTAATGTACAATATATATATAATATATAACATTTTTATTTAAAAGTCAACGTTAGTCAACATCCGTCTAGACCTCCGTCTCGACCCCGTCTCGACCGTCTCGACCCTTTTAGGACCCGACCGTCTCGACCCCGTCTCGCGTCTTTTGCAACCTTGTTTCATAATATATCTTACTATAATTGACTTAATAATAATCTTGATGAACTTAACGACTCGAATGCAACGTCTTTTGAAATATGTCATGAATGACTCCAAGTAATATCTCTAAGATGAGCAAATGCACAGCGGAAGATTTCTTTCGTACCTGAGAATGAACATGCTTTAAAGTGTCAACCAAAAGGTTGGTGAGTTCATTAGTTTAACATAAATAATCATTTCCATCATTTTAATAGACCACAAGATTTTCATATTTCCATTTCTCATAAACATTCGTCCCATGCATAGAGACAAAAATAATCATTCATATGGCTTGAACACCTGGTAACCGACATTCACAATATGCATATAAGAATATACCCATCATTCCGGGATCCTCCTTCGGACATGATATAAATTTCGAAGCACTAAAGCATCCGATACTTTGGATGGGGCTTGTTGGGCCCGATAGATCTATCTTTAGGATTCGCGTCAATTAGGGTGTCTGTTCCCTAATTCTTAGATTACTAGACTAAAAGGGGCATATTCGGTTTAATAATCCAGCCACAGAATGTAGTTTTAAGTACTTGTGTCTATTTCGTCAAATATTTATAAAAGTAGCGCATGTATTCTCAGTCCCAAAAATATATATTGCAAAAGCATTTAAAAAGGGAGCAAATGAAACTCACCTAATGTATTTTGTAGTAAAAATACATATGACTATATTGAACAATGCAGGGTTGGCCCCGAATTCACGAACCTATATCAAGTATATATATTAACACGTATAATATTAATCGACTAAGTTTATAATGTATTAAGATTAACTTTTACATATATAACCATATTATTATCTATATTGTGTAAGATATTTATATATTATGTATCACTTAATAAAAATAATATTTTGTTTAAAAATACAAAACTATGTAATATTAGTATAGGTACGTAATAAATATATTTTATATAAATAATATTTGTTGTAATCATAATAATAATAATAATATTAATAATAATGATAGTGTTGATGAAAATAAAATGATAATTTTTGTAAGTATTATAATTTTACTAACAATAAGGATACTTTTAATAATAATAATAATCATAATTATGTTAATAGTGCTAAAATGATACAATTTATAGTAATCTTACATATAAAAATATATTATTGATAAATAATGTTCCTAATACATATAGTTATAGTTATGATATTGGTAATAATTATATTACTAATTATATCAATAATAATGATAATAGTAGTAGTAGTAATCCTAAATATTAATACTTTGTAATAATAATAATATTAGTAATAATAGTAATAATGATAATAATTTTAATATTAATGATGATATTTACAATAATCATAATATTTATAATAATCTAAATAATAATAATGTTAATGATAGAAGTAATTATAATAGTAATAATTACTACTACTTAATTATAACAATAAAAATCATATTTATATATTAACAAATAATCATCTTAAATAATTAGTCTTAACTATATTAACAATAAAATAAATAACAATATTAATAATAAAAATAACAATACTTAATAATAATAATAATAATAATAATAATAATAATAATAATAATAATAATAATAATAATAATAATAATAATAATAATAATAATAATAATAATAATAAAAATATCAAATTATACCTTAGAAGTATTAAAAATAAATAAGCTGTCCGGGAGGGGACTCGAACCCACGACCACTGGAAACCCAACACCACACCAAACCGTTGGACTGTTGTCCAATTCCTGGAATTATACCCGTTTTTAATTTAATTAAACCTTATTTGTTTCGTCTCCTTTTTCTTCTACACAGAACCATAATCGACCAAACCAATTTGGTTAATCAGAACACGAATACAGAAAAAGGTTTTAGGATATTTAAACAAACAGAAATCATTTCGTAGTGTTTGAAATCAACAGAGAAAAAATTTAAATTAAACCGAGGTCTGCAGTTTGAAAAAAAAAACACGAAGAACAACTCAAACATTGATTCAACGATTAAGACCATTTCAGACCACGATTTATAAATGAAATAAGTTCTAAATCAACCCTATAAACTTTCTGAATCCTTAATTGGATCTGAAACATCAAAACATAAGTGAATTTCGCGAAAAACAAATTCGTTGACTTTTGAAAACGTAAGTTTGACTCCAAAATTCATACACAATAGGAAAAATTGGCTCTTGAGACTTTGCAGATAGTTGAAACGAAACATTTATGACTTAACTGCATTTAAAGATTTTAAATTTTGTTAAGGAATCGGGTTTTTGAAGAATGAGAGCAAGAACAGGGACCGACGGCTTTTTCTTGTATTTTTTTGTTTGATTTCTTTTCTTGACTCTCTTGAATTGTAGTCCAGGTTCTTACATAATATAAATAAGATTAAAATAACCATAATATTCGATTTAATTTGTTGGGTAGCTGGTAATGTCGACAGATTGTACAAGATGAAACATGAGATGAAGAAAAATAATAACAAATATGATTATGTAAATCCCTTCGTACGATTCAAAGTCTATATCATCAGATAATTAATTTACATGTGATAAGGATGTCTAACAGAATACGTACAAGCTGTATATATATGTGTATAATCGTATATTTTTATAAGTAGCTGTATATTTATATATAATTATGTATTTATGTATATTTAAATTTTATATAATCATTTATGTATATCTGTTTATACATATTCCTATAGATATATAACTGAATTTTATACATATTTTTGTATATATATATTTATATATCTATATTTGTATATCTATATATGTCGACTATATATATATATATATATATATATATATATATTAATTTATATAAGTAAATATATTAATATTAATTATATAACATCAATATTAATTTAAATAATTAATAATAAAATTGATAATAATAATAATAGAAATGATAGTAATAGTAATATTAATAATATTAATTTTACTTGTACATATCAAATTTTACATATTCATATATATATATATATATATATATATATATATATATATATATATATATATATATATATATATATATCTATATATATATGTATATATATATATATATATATATATATATATTTTATATAGTATTATTAATTATTCAAATATTCATGTTAATGTTTATAATAAAACTATTGTAAATAATATTAACACAACAATTATATTCAACTTGTAATTATATTAAAATTTATAAATTTTTCCCTAGTTACCAATAATATAATATATATCCCTATTTATTTTAATTATTTATAATTTACAACATATATAATATTACTTATGTTCAGAATTTATATATATAAATATATGTATATATATATATATATATATATATATATATATATATATATATATATATATATATAGAAACTTATTTATTTTTCTATTTTTATTTTTACATTATTAATTCCAATTTATAGGAGTGCATTTTATTAATTCAAAATAATATATATATGTACTTATATTTATAGTTATATCTATATATTTAATTACAAATCATTGTTCGTGAAACATCGAGTAATAGTCAAAGGTCAATTGATTATATGAATATAGTTCCAACATTTTCGAGACTCACCATTACAGACTTTGCTTATCGTGTCAAAACCATATAAGATTCAAGTTTAAATTTTGTCGGAAATTCCCGGGTCATCACAGTACCTACCCGTTAAAGAAATTTCGTCCCGAAATTTGAGTGAGGTGGTCATAGCTAACAATAAAAATGTTTTCATGACCAATATGAGTTGATAATTAGAGGTTTATCATCATTGAATAATAATGATAAAATAATTCGATTATTCTAAGAATACGAATGAAGCTATCACAAAAGAGTGATTTGAAGAAAATAAGATTTTCTTTAGCTTTTGACGTAAATAGGGTTGAATTCCGAAATTCAAGGGATTTATAGAAAATCTTCGAAATCTAAAAGATTTGATTCTTCGGTGAGTAAGGAAATTAAGATCTCTATAATTAAATACGGTGATCTGCCTCTATTACTCTGTCTGATACTTCCATTATAAATCAAACTCTTCCGTTCTAATATTTTCACCATTCATATACTTTCTTTCTTAGTCCATACATTCAAAAGATTGTGAAATGCTTAATCCCATTCTAATCCTTGATATTTTCCTAATTATCATTTCTGTCATCCTTCTTTTCAATCTTCCTCCAGAAAAATCTGTTTACTTCTACTATTACCTTGAAGGGATACTATTCTTAATTCTACCATGTCTTTATATTGCTATTCGTATTAATATCCACGGTTTGAAACTTCCGTGTTGTTATTGGGCTTTATATTTTCTCTTATATTTTGGAGTACATGTTTCCGTCTTCTATAATCATTGTCATTCATAGTTAATGCTTTCTCTTATTTGCTGCGATTTATACACCATTTCTATTTCGGAGCTTCATGCTTTAGTTTTCTTTTCGCAAATAACGGTCCAGAATTCATAGGTGTGGAGTTTCGAATGAGTTTAAAGTTCTAAACAAGAAAGAACGTAATAGCACGATTTGATTTGTTAAATTACCAGAATAACTGAGAATAGAACTATCAAGAATATATTTTCTTGATATGTTCAGAAGTTAATCAGAATGAAAGAGTTATGTAACATGACACATGATGACATTATAATCTGCGAATCATCGTATTCCATTTAGAAACTCAGCATGACTTACTGTAATATAATCACGTTGATCAAGTGTCATTATATTATACTAACTCATGCATCAGTTCCCAACATTACTTCAATAACATTCATATTTTAAGCTCGAAAGTTCACAGAATATAGAAACTAACAGTTTCTATATGATGTAACACTGATAGCACTAAGAGATTAATGATTTCAGATAAGAATAGTTATGAAAATATCTTCAGAAATATGGATGATATTTATAATGAAAGATACGATAATATCTTTGAATATCTAAGATCAGAGGATGACGGAGACTATTGTCCGCAAGGGTTTAGAGTAAGGAGCAAGATATTCGCTAAAGACTTCAGCAGGCATTGAATTATTTGGATTCTTTAAAATCAAACTTATTCTTTGTGATTTGTCCACGGTTTCCTTCATAGTTTCGCATAATCCGCTTTTCGGTACTAAATTTTCTATTGAGTGTTTCCAATACTCCATTCTTTATCATCAACTTTTAACTGTTGAGGTCATTTACAGTTTTTGTTGCTTCAATCAACTTTTCAAAATTCAGAGCATTAATTTGCAGAGTGGGTGCTTTTTCGAATTTCAGAATGAAAGATCATAGTTCTAAGAGATAAATGTTATATGTATACATATAACTGTTGATGTAGAAACGTTGCGAGATTTAAAATAATGATTTGCTAATTCCCGATAAGGCAATTCTTGTTACAAAACGAGAATGAGTATATGATAGGGTATTTATGAATAAATATAGTGATTTATCGAAGTGACTTACGCCAAAGAGTAGTGAAGTTGCTGATACATTTACTGTTAATGTGGTGGGATATAAACAGTTCCCCGGTAACGAAGGCGAAAAGACAACGTATGTATCAAGGTTATAATAAAGTTGTTTCGAACGAAAAGTCGAAGTTGACTTGCTGGAGTTGTGACAAAATTTGCTACTTTGAAAGGAATTACCAAGTTATTTTGGGTAATAATAATACTAAAGGAATTAGCACAGATACTTGTTAAACGTTTACTCAGGTTCTGAGTGTTTTCAAGTGCATAACTATATGCATCAATCTTTTCTTACGTAGATGAAGTGCGGTTGGTTCATCCTCTCGATTGATGTGTTTTCAAGAATTACGAAAGGTTTGGACGCAGATTGTAATCGTCAAGATACAAATGAAGTTTAGGATGAAATCAAGTGGTAAACTTGAAGAATTGTTTAGTTTCGTATGTTATAATCAGTATTTTAATTCATTTTAATTGTCCAATATTATTAGTCCACAGTCGATAGTCTACAGTTGACAGTCCAATAATTCATATATAGTTTAATATATAATATTCGAATTAATTAATACGTATCGTGACCCGTATACATGTCTCAGACTCGATCACAACTCAAATTATATATATTATTGTAGAATCAACCTCAACCCTGTATAGAGAACTCGATCATTACTGTATATAGAGTGTCTACGGTTATTCCAAATAATATATATAAATGCGTCGATATGATATGTCAAAACCTTGTATACGTGTTTCGATATTTAAAGTACGTAAATTAAATAACAGAAATTAAATAACGATAAATAAAGTGCGTAAAGTAAATAACATAAATTAAATGATGATAAATAAAATTGCGAGAATGTAAATTGCGATAATTAAATTGCGATAAAATAAAATGTAATCAGTTAGCTAGGAATAATTAGCTAGGAATAGTTAGCGTGGATTATTAACAAAATTTCTCATAGTTAATTTGTTTGTTTCTAATAATTTTTTTATTTTGTCAAATGTTTTCTTCGTTATGCCACTTGTTGGATTCTGATAAATCAAAATCCAAATATGAAATTAGATGAATATGGTTATTATGTGGTGAACGGATTTGTATATCGGTGGATGTAAGTAGGATAGTATATGACTGTTGAAACAGATTCGAAGAACGTACAATGTAACTTATTAATGTGAAATTTAAATATTCCTCGGGTATTACCTACCCGTTAAAATATTTTCACCATTAACAGTTTGTACTAAAGAATTTTTAATTACAATCTTTATGAAAATATATATACATATATATTTTCTTTAGATATAATCGTGGATTTAATGAGTTAATATGATATTAATCTCATTTGATTTATCGTTAGAACTAGAACACATAATCTCTAAAACATTTAGAGATTACTTAATCGCCATGAAGAACGAAGATAATTGATGTAGAACGATGATTATACTCGAGGTACAGAATGAGATGTTGAGGCATGTGGTGTTAAACTTAGGTTGTTGGTGGTACTGGTGCTGTTACTGATGGTACTGTTGGTGCCGATAATGTTGCTAAAGCTGGTAAATTTTGCACCATATTCTCCAAATTGATTACACAAGTGCGAAGTTCATTGACTTTTTCTATTATCCGGGATGATTGTTGATCAGAACGAGCGGATGAATAAGGTTTAGAATCTGAGTTATGATATAGTCGTGGTGAGATACTCTGAGATAGAAATTGGTGTTTCGAACAGGTTCGTCGGTAAGTGTTTCAGGTTCATCGCCAAGAGGTGAATTCGGTTGGTGGAAGGGATCGCCTTCTTTGCGTCTCCATTGATTAATTCAACTACGAACCCATCAGATGAATTGGGGATGACTGATTGGTTGATTCATTCTGGTGACGCTGATAGGTGAAACTCTATATCGGAATAGCTGTCGGAATCCGAGGAATTCGAACTGGTTGAGGGATTCATCTCGTACGATCAGATGATGGATTTTCAATAAGAAATAGATTATAGGATGTGGATTAGTACCCTGCAATACATAATTTATATTTATATATGCATATATAATACTAAAATCCCATAAGTTATGGAGGAATCTACGGAATCTGTCAGGCATGTAACGACCCGACCAAATCATATTTGACGGCGCCGTCTGTAATGACCCGACCAAAACCGTTATTGACGGCGCCGTTAACTTAGGTCCCGTTGCGTGGTCGTAGTCCCTATATGAGACTCGTTTGACCAAAATTATGTCGCATTCATTTGAAAGGCACAAGACTTGCAAGTTTAGTTTACAAAACCATTCGACAGCAAGTCTAAGTTTACAAAAGTCATAAAGTATAAATGAAATAACTTGCGACATAATATAAGTTGAAAAACACAGTTGCTATAAATAGCGTAAGTATGTAAACAAAAGTTTGAATCCAAAAGTGCTATCCCTAGCGTATGTATGTATGTATGCTTGACCCCAAGCAAGAAATCAGAGTGTATGCATGTATGCTTGACCCCAAGCAAGTATGAATGTACGCGGAAGCATGTATCAAATAGCCATGTATGAACCTGAGAAACATATAGAAAACTGTCAACGAAAAACGTTGGTGAAATCATAGGTGTTTGTAATAAACGTTATATTTTGAACCACAAGATTTAGTATTTCCATAAATTGATCATCCAAAAGTTGCATTCCAAAAGTTGGTTCGCGAGCACCCAATTATCAAGACTTAACGTTTCCTTCCATTGTATACCCCATCACTTAGTGCTAGAACAAACACTGATTCTCGAAAATATATTTCATCCGTAGACGGTAGCGAACCGTCAAGGATGAGGGTTGTCAACCCATATGGCCATATAACATAAGTTCTCGCTTACACCCGGCAAGTGTAACTAATGATAATCGAATTGAGGATTTTTGTTCTAAACTCGCTGTAGAATGTTTGTTTTCCTTGTACTTGTGTTCAAAGTATAAAAGTAAGTAGTACAAAATGTAACAAAGTATATGTTTCTCAGCCCACAATTTAAAAGTATAAAAAGTTGTTGAAAAGGTGGGACTATGATCTCACCTCGAGTGCACGAGTATAAAGGTACTTCACAAAGTAAACGTGTGCATGAAAGTTGCTTAGTCTTGACCTAAACAAGTAAATTGTATCAATTAACCGGTTACGACACATGGTTGGGTGAAATGTGTTCAATTAGTCATATGGCTCGTTACGACTCGAATAGTATAGCATGTGAATCACGTTGTCAAGTTTCATGCAAGAATCAAGTATAAAAGCATGTTAGAACGATTGTAATAAAGTTTGAGTTGACATTTCAAAACCTTACCATTAGAAAGGAAATCTTATTACGTTTCCAACGATATTTGATTCATCGAAAACGGAGTTACGGTCAAAAAGTTATGGCCAAAACAAGTTTGCTGAAGTTCGGATGAAACAGGCAATTGTCACGGCGCGACAAATTGCTCCGCGGCGCGACAAATGCCTATGTTGAAGGTCAGAAAGCTTGAAAAACATGTTCTAAAATCACCCTTTGGGCCACGGCGCGACAAATTGCTCCGCGGCGCGACAATGGCCGTGGCCTGGTCCCTGGCCTGTTTCACTTGTTCAAAGCTTGGTAAAATTTCAAACAAACGCAAAACTCAAACCGTAAACAATTAGGAAGCGTATCTTATACCGTTGGAAAGCTCTTTTGACAAGGAACACAACTAAACATGTTTCATCAAACAAAAACAACATTTTCCATAACCGATTTCTCGTCAAGTGATTGTTTAAAAGTCCATTTTCAAAGTTTCAAGTTCATCAATTGCATTTTAAGTTTCGGGAATCCAATTTACACATACGATATGTCGTTTCGAAGGTAATTAAGCATACATTACAACTAATCACTAACAATTAACATTCCATGGCATTCAAGCATCAAAAGTTCATGTCAAGAACTATCAAACCCTAGTCAAACATCACAAAATCAATATTCATGTTTTTGAAGTTTTCTTAATCAACCTACGCATCAAAACGAAGCTAGTGATACTAGTAACACAATTAAAACATGCACTTTAACAATCTAACAACATTAACTCATCCAAAATCAAGGATTAAGCAAACCCATTTCAAGTTCATGCTAGTTACTCCAAAAACAACAAATCGAGCAAACCAAACATATATTCATGTTAGACTTGAGCCATAGACACTAACTAACACCATTTCAAATCAAAAACACGAATTTAGAGAAATCTAGAGTTTTAGAAATGTTACCCAAACGAGATGAAGTTGGTATCAAATTGTAGAGGATGAAGAGAGGATTCCAAATATGTAATTTGTTTTGTTGTAAGCCTCCTAAATCGAATTTAGATGATGAATGATTGAATTGGGTGTTGTGTGTGTGTGTTCTTGCTAGAGAGAAAGAGAGATGAGGGAGATGGATGGAAATGGATGGAGGAGGTGAAGTGGTTGACTAGTTGACCTAGTCACCACTTTGCCCACTTGTCAACTTAAGTCCCTCATGTTTGTAGTCGGGTGCGGGAATTAACCAAACGAATATTTTTAAAACGCTCGAGTAAACGGGTGATGTCAAAATTAAATAGCGGGAATATAATGAACGTTACTCACGGAAACTATTAATTTAAATACGAAAGATTATGTTTTAAAAAAAAAGACGGTGTTAAAATTAAATTTAACGGAAAAACGCGGGATGTTACATTATCCACACCTCAAAAGAAATTTCGTCCCGAAATTTAGTTGGAAGTAGTAGTTGTTGAATCTTACTCGAGATCTTGCGTTGTAAATTCTACGAATAAGTGAAGGTACTCCCTTGGGCATTTCACGTCGTCTTAGAGTTTGGGTTCACGATTCATGGTTTCGACTGGCCCTCCTAGGAATGAAGTTTATCGTCGATAGTGAGTTCATCAAAGAAGATAACAAGTTCTCGTTTCGCAAAACACGTCTTTGAGTTGATACATCGAATGTAGGATAAACGGAGACTCAAAATGGGTCGGAAAAGTCTAAACGGCTAGCGACGGGTCCAAAACACCCCAAGAATTTAAAGGATCAAAATATCGCGGATTTAGCTTCCTACGTTTCCCGAAACGGATTGTACCTTTCCAAGGTGCGACTCTTAACGTGACGCGGTTTCCCACGCGGAATTTGAAATGTTTACGTCTAACATCGGCGTAGCTCTTGGTGAGTACGAGTCGCGTAGGGTTTTACCTGAATATGAACAAATTTTCTCGGTTGCTCATGAACAACCTCGGCCCCGGTGAATTGATCATCGCTTACTTGGTTCGACAAAGGAGAACGACGTTTCCGGTCACATGTGGTTTCAAAAGGAGTGACGTTAAAACTCGAATGAAAATCATTGTAGTACGGGGATTCGGTTAAAGGAAAATACTTTTCTCAAGTAAATTTGAAGTTAGTAATACAAACTTGTATTATGGTTTCCAAGGTTTAAATTGCATGTTTGTTCGGTCCGTCGGGTTGTGGATGGTACGCGGTGCTCATGTCTAAACGCGGTCCCGAGGCTTTTTGTAAGGCACTCCAAAATCTAGAAGTGAAACGAGGATCTCGATCCGAAACGGGGTACATTTCCCTAAGGCATATTGAACACGTTTGCTAGGAATTGAAAACGTTAGTTAGGACAAGTTTCTCAAGAAAATTCGCGTCGCGGAAGATTTATCGGTTTTCAAATACGTTCGTCGAGACTATTCACCCTCGAGGCGAATACTAGTATAACGTGGAGAGTCCCTCCCTCCATTGGGAGTTTAGAATAAAGATTTCCTGAACCGGAAGTACGAGTGTGGTGAGAGGGAAGTTCCGCCCCGATGTGAGCATAACGAGTAAATTTCAGTTAGTCAACAAGACTGCGCGAGGACGAGCTAGTATACCCGTGTGACATACGGTTGAAGTCGAATGGAATCGGTAATTCATTCGGAAGCATAAATATAATTTGACAATAATTGAAGGTGTGTCCCCGGTATGGTTGTTATAAATATTCTCGGAGTTTTCGGATGTCCAAACATGAAAAGATGAAGTCATGTACATGGCACATGGTGGTGTTTAGGTTGATCGAGTCTAACCACCATCACGCGTCACTAGAACTTTGGTATGTCGTACCGTAATATAACCACGTTGATCGAGTGTCGTTATATTACGCCAAATCATACTTCCATTCCCACATCACTCCATGAGTTCAAGTTCGTGTCATCGTGAAAATCTAAAATGAACAAAATGTAACGACGTCTCAAACATGATTCGTATTGAATCGAAAGAATTAGTGCAACTCTAAAGATGCGTTCCCCGAGGGAAGTGTATAAGTGATTGTTCACGTCAATGCGGTTCGAATCAGACAATAAAGTAGTTAGGTATGAAAAGAGTAACGAGTCATGATAGCGAGTAGTACGCAACCGTAGCGATAAATAGTGATGACGATACTCACCTAGAGTAGTGACAGTGACTTTACAATACTCATGGATAGTAAGCTAAGACGGGGTGGATAACAACCAAAGAATTTGAGTTCCCGAGCTAGAGTAGCTAACGAAGTCGCGGTCATCCGTACGCGTATGAATCTTGAATTCACGTGTTTTACCAAAAATTGGCTGAATACGAGTTCGTATGATGAAGGTTGGGTACCATTAAAAAGTTTGCCTAAGAATGATTCAAGTATAATGCACAAGTAGTCAAGTAAGTGCTATCTATAGCAATGTATGTCAGAATGCAAATGCTAACTATCCGGTTGTAGTCTAGACTCACTAATGCGTCCTAACGACTCTGTTAGACACACTAATGCACGTCCTAGTTCCCTACAACCAACGCTCTGATACCATCTGTAACGACAGATGGGGTAGAAACCCACCCAGTGCCTTTCCAGCTAACCGCTTGGTGACCACTGAGTGTACCTCAGACACTGATTTTACGGCCCGCATTTCTGCCAAACTGCCAACCCTCAAATTCCAAGGGATCGCAAGGGGTAAGAGCCAATGCTTCGTCACAGGTAACACTGTGAGAACCCCCTCTACGATTAACCCGCCAAAAAGCATAGTCCGTATGAGTGCCCGGCCTGACAGCCGGCGCGCGTGACTACCTTTACGGCTAAGGTTAAACCAGCTCTGATACCATCTGTAATGACCCGACCAAAACCGTTATTGACGGCGCCATTAACTTAGGTCCCGTTGCGTGGTCGTAGTCCCTATATGAGACTCGTTTGACCAAAATTATGTCGCATTCATTTGAAAGGCACAAGACTTGCAAGTTTAGTTTACAAAACCATTCGACAGCAAGTCTAAGTTTACAAAAGTCATAAAGTATAAATGAAATAACTTGCGACATAATATAAGTTGAAAAACACAGTTGCTATAAATAGCGTAAGTATGTAAACAAAAGTTTGAATCCAAAAGTGCTATCCCTAGCGTATGTATGTATGTATGCTTGACCCCAAGCAAGAAATCAGAGTGTATGCATGTATGCTTGACCCCAAGCAAGTATGAATGTACGCGGAAGCATGTATCAAATAGCCATGTATGAACCTGAGAAACATATAGAAAACTGTCAATGAAAAACGTTGGTGAAATCATAGGTGTTTGTAATAAACGTTATATTTTGAACCACAAGATTTAGTATTTCCATAAATTGATCATCCAAAAGTTGCATTCCAAAAGTTGGTTCGCGAGCACCCAATTATCAAGACTTAACGTTTCCTTCCATTGTATACCCCATCACTTAGTGCTAGAACAAACACTGATTCTCGAAAATATATTTCATCCGTAGACGGTAGTGAACCGTCAAGGATGAGGGTTGTCAACCCATATGGCCATATAACATAAGTTCTCGCTTACACCCGGCAAGTGTAACTAATGATAATCGAATTGAGGATTTTTGTTCTAAACTCGCTGTAGAATGTTTGTTTTCCTTGTACTTGTGTTCAAAGTATAAAAGTAAGTAGTACAAAATGTAACAAAGTATATGTTTCTCAGCCCACAATTTAAAAGTATAAAAAGTTGTTGAAAAGGTGGGACTATGATCTCACCTCGAGTGCACGAGTATAAAGGTACTTCACAAAGTAAACGTGTGCATGAAAGTTGCTTAGTCTTGACCTAAACAAGTAAATTGTATCAATTAACCGGTTACGACACATGGTTGGGTGAAATGTGTTCAATTAGTCCTATGGCTCGTTACGACTCGAATAGTATAGCATGTGAATCACGTTGTCAAGTTTCATGCAAGAATCAAGTATAAAAGCATGTTAGAACGATTGTAATAAAGTTTGAGTTGACATTTCAAAACCTTACCATTAGAAAGGAAATCTTATTACGTTTCCAACGATATTTGATTCATCGAAAACGGAGTTACGGTCAAAAAGTTATGGCCAAAACAAGTTTGCTGAAGTTCGGATGAAACAGGCAATTGTCACGGCGCGACAAATTGCTCCGCGGCGCGACAAATGCCTATGTTGAAGGTCAGAAAGCTTGAAAAACATGTTCTAAAATCACCCTTTGGGCCACGGCGCGACAAATTGCTCCGCGGCGCGACAATGGCCGTGGCCTGGTCCCTGGCCTGTTTCACTTGTTCAAAGCTTGGTAAAATTTCAAACAAACGCAAAACTCAAACCGTAAACAATTAGGAAGCGTATCTTATACCGTTGGAAAGCTCTTTTGACAAGGAACACAACTAAACATGTTTCATCAAACAAAAACAACATTTTCCATAACCGATTTCTCGTCAAGTGATCGTTTAAAAGTCCATTTTCAAAGTTTCAAGTTCATCAATTGCATTTTAAGTTTCGGGAATCCAATTTACACATACGATATGCCGTTTCGAAGGTAATTAAGCATACATTACAACTAATCACTAACAATTAACATTCCATGGCATTCAAGCATCAAAAGTTCATGTCAAGAACTATCAAACCCTAGTCAAACATCACAAAATCAATATTCATGTTTTTGAAGTTTTCTTAATCAACCTACGCATCAAAACGAAGCTAGTGATACTAGTAACACAATTAAAACATGCACTTTAACAATCTAACAACATTAACTCATCCAAAATCAAGGATTAAGCAAACCCATTTCAAGTTCATGCTAGTTACTCCAAAAACAACAAATCGAGCAAACCAAACATATATTCATGTTAGACTTGAGCCATAGACACTAACTAACACAATTTCAAATCAAAAACACGAATTTAGAGAAATCTAGAGTTTTAGAAATGTTACCCAAACGAGATGAAGTTGGTATCAAATTGTAGAGGATGAAGAGAGGATTCCAAATATGTAATTTGTTTTGTTGTAAGCCTCCTAAATCGAATTTAGATGATGAATGATTGAATTGGGTGTTGTGTGTGTGTGTTCTTGCTAGAGAGAAAGAGAGATGAGGGAGATGGATGGAAATGGATGGAGGAGGTGAAGTGGTTGACTAGTTGACCTAGTCACCACTTTGCCCACTTGTCAACTTAAGTCCCTCATGTTTGTAGTCGGGTGCGGGAATTAACCAAACGAATATTTTTAAAACGCTCGAGTAAACGGGTGATGTCAAAATTAAATAGCGGGAATATAATGAACGTTACTCACGGAAACTATTAATTTAAATACGAAAGATTATGTTTTAAAAAAAAAGACGGTGTTAAAATTAAATTTAACGGAAAAACGCGGGATGTTACACCGTCTACTTAGGTCCCGTTACGTGGTCATAAGTCTTTAAAATAACTTTTGACCAAAAGATATGTCGCATTCATTTCAAATGTAAAGATTGTTCAAAGTTTACAAGAATAGTTCCACCACAAGTTACGATACAAAGTTTTAAGTACAAATGAAACTTATGCGACACAATTTGAAAGTAGCCAAGAGACGCTCCATGTATGCATATATACTCGACATCCAATGCAAGTATCAAAATAATGAGCGGAAGCATGTAACACATATCGTTCAAAGACCTGAGAAAAACATAGAAATCTGTCAACGAAAACGTTGGTGAAATCATAGGTTTAAGTAAGTAAGTACAAGTGAACCACAAGATTTGCATCAATGAAATAATAGTAATACATTCCAAAAGTTTGTTTCACGAGCACCCAATTATCAATGCTTAACATTTCTCCCATTGAACCCCATCACTTAGTGCTAGAACATACACTGTTTCTCGAAAATATATTTCATTCGTAAACGGTAGCGAACCGTTTGAATGAGGGTTTGTCAAACCCATATGGATCCATACAACATAAGTTCTCGCTTACACCCGGCAAGTGTAACTAATGATAATCGAATTGAGGATTTTGTTCTAAACTCGTATGTAGAATGTTTGTTTTCCTGTACTTGTGTTCACTTAGTAAAGAAATGTTTATGTTTTCTCATCCCAAATGTAAGTTCAAAAAGAGTAAAAGTGGGACTATGATCTCACCTTGAGTGCACGAGTAGTAAAGTACTTCAACAAGTAAACGTGTGCAAAGAACAATGCTAGTCTTGACCTAAACAATAGGTTGTATCAATAACGGTAAGCACGATAGGTCAAAGATGTTCAATTAGTCCTATGGCTCGTTAAGACTCGATCATAATAGCGTGTGAATCAAATTGTCATGTTTCATGCAAGGTACAAGTATAAAAACATGTTAGAATGATTGCACAATTATTTGGTTAAGTTTGATTAAAAGTCAACTTGGTCGGGTCAAAGTCAACGGAAAAGTCAACGGGGTCGGGTTGGGTATCCGACAATTTTTCTAAGTTATATAATCATATATGAGCATGTTGGCCAAGTTTCATGTTAATCGGAGGTCCGTAGCATAGCAAACATTTTTATGTCAAATGACCAAAGCAAACAGCCAGTTTTAGTACAATGGGACGGCGTCCCAAATGGCTAGACGGCGTCCCACAATGAAGGGTGGGACGGCGTCCTGATATCCTAGACGGCGTCTAGGTTCAAAAGGTGGGACGGCGTCCCCAGTATCTGGACGGCGTCCTGATCGGTTTCCAGGCCCTGTTTGCTGTATTCCTCAAATGGACGAACCAAAACACAAACAATCACATTTTATGATCCGCAAACAATTAGAACATGTATTTTATATCATTGGAAAGCTCTTTCGACAAGGAACGCAACTAAGCACTTTTCATCAAGCAAAAACATCATATACTATAACCGAAATCCTGCCAAGTGATCAATAGAGGTTTATTTTCAAGTTTCAAGTTTATCAATTGCAATTTAAGTTTCGGGAATCCAATTTATACATATGATATGCCGTTTTGAAGGTAATGAAACATGTAATACAACTAAACACTTATCAATAACATTAACAAGCATTCAATGCATCAAAAGTTCGTTTTAAGAGTTGTCAACCCTAACCAAAAGTTCACAAAATCAATAATTGCGTTTATGAAGTTTCTTTAATCAATCTATACATCAAAATGAAGCTAATGATACTAGTAACACTTTTAAAACATGCACATTAACAATCTAATAACATTTGATCATCCAAAATCAAGGATTTAGCAAGTAATTTTCATAATGAACTAGTTACACCAAAAATAACAAATCGAGCATACAAATTACATACACGACATCACAATGAGCCATAGACACTAATTAACATACTTTTAAGTCAAGAACACAAATTTAAAGAAAACTAGTGTTTTAGAAATGTTACCCAAACGAGATGAAGTTGGTACCAAAATGAAGAGGATGAAGAGAGGATCACGAATATGTAATTTATTTTGTTGTAAGCCTCCTAAATCGAATTTAGATGATGATTGAATGAATTTGGAAATTGGGTGTGTTCTTGCTAGAGAGAAAGAGAGAGAGAGAGATGGTTGAATGGTGGTGATTGGGGTGGACTAGGTGACCTAGTCAACTAGTTTGCCCCGCGTCAATTTTAGTCCCTCGAGTTTGTAGTCGGGTGCGGAAAATACCTAAACGGAATATTTTAAAACGCGTATTAACGGGAGATGTTATAAACATATAACGGAGTTTAAATTAGTATAACGGAAAAGAAAACGGAAAAAGGCGGGATGTTACATTACCTACTCTTAAAAGAAATTTCGTCCCGAAATTTAAGTAGGCGTAGTAGTCGTTGTTTCTTCCTCGAGATCTTGCGTTTCCGAATTCACGAATAGATGAGGATACTTCCTTTGCATTTGATCTTGTCTTTCCCAAGTAAACTCGGGTCCCCTTTTGGCGTTCCAACGGACTTTAACAATCGGGATTCGGCTTTGTTTCAATGTCTTGACGGAGGTGTCCACAATTTCAACCGGTTCCTCCACGAAATGAAGTTTGTCATCAATGGTAAGCTCCTCGAGAGGAATGACGATATCGGGTTCGGCAAGACACTTTTTCAAGTTGGATACATGGAAAGTAGGATGAACGGAGCTCAATTGAGGCGGAAGATCTAAACGATAAGCAACGGTTCCAATACGCTCCAAGATTTCGAAAGGACCAATATACCGCGGATTTAGCTTCCCGCGTTTCCCAAAACGGATTACACCCTTCCAAGGTGCGACTTTTAACATTACTCGGTCACCGACTTGAAATTCAAGATCGTTGCGTCGTTTGTCGGTATAGCTCTTTTGACGACTTCGGGCCGTCCTAAGCCTATCTCGGATTTGAATTATTTTCTCGGTGGTTTCGTGAATGAGTTCGGGTCCGGTGATTTGCACGTCGCCTACCTCGGCCCAACAAAGAGGTGAACGACATTTGCGACCATATAGCGCTTCAAAAGGTGCGGCTTTAATACTCGCGTGATAACTATTGTTATAAGAGAACTCGACGAGAGGTAAGTGCTTGTCCCAAGCTTTTCCGAAATCAACCACGCAAGCTCGTAACATGTCTTCTAAGGTTTGAATTGTACGTTCGCTTTGTCCATCGGTTTGAGGATGATATGCGGTGCTCATGTCTAAACGCGTTCCCAACGCTTCTTGCAATGTACGCCAAAATCTAGAAACGAAACGGCCATCTCGGTCGGAGATAATCGATAAAGGTACACCGTGTCGGGCTACGATCTCCTTAATGTAAAGTTGTGCAAGTTTCTCCATTTTGTCCATTTCTTTCATGGCAAGGAAGTGTGCGGATTTGGTGAGACGGTCAACAATAACCCAAATGGTATCATAACCGCCCGTCGTTTTTGGTAGCTTGGTGATAAAATCCATCGTTATCCTTTCCCACTTCCATTGCGGGATCTCGGGTTGTTGAAGTAATCCGGACGGTCTTTGGTGTTCGGCTTTGACTTTGAAACATGTCAAACACTTGGAAACATAAGTAGCTACGTCCCTTTTGATGTTCGGCCACCAATATAGTTGTTTAAGGTCGTGGTACATCTTATTGGCACCGGGGTGAATCGAGTATCGTGACTTATGGGCTTCATCTAAAATAAGGCTTCGTAGGTCCCCATAACTAGGCACCCAAATCCTTCCGGCGTAATATCGGAGTCCGGTCTCCCTAATTTCAAATCGAGAGATGAGAATGTTTAAGAGCTCGTGTGAAAGGTTTTCATCCTTGAGAGCCTCATCTTGGGCTACCCGAATTTGGCTATTAAGGTTGGTGTGAATGGTGATGTTTAAAGCTCGGACACGAAGAGGCACCGCTCTTTCTTTTCGACTTAAGGCATCGGCTACTACGTTTGCCTTCCCGGGATGGTAACGAAGCTCGCAATCGTAATCGTTCAAAGTTTCAATCCACCGTCGTTGTCTCATGTTTAGTTGCTTTTGATCGAAAATGTGTTGGAGACTTTTGTGGTCGGTAAAGATAGTACTCTTGGTTCCATAAAGATAGTGTCTCCACATTTTAAGTGCAAAGACGACGGCTCCGAGTTCGAGATCATGTGTCGTGTAGTTTCGTTCATGAATTTTGAGTTGTCGAGAAGCATAAGCAATGACTTTCGTTCGTTGCATCAATACACACCCAAAACCATGTTTCGAGGCATCGCAATATACAACAAAGTCATCATTGCCTTCGGGAAGTGACAAGATAGGAGCGGTGGTTAGCTTTGTTTTCAAGATTTGAAACGCGGATTCTTGCTCGGTCGCCCAAATGAATTTCTTTCCTTTGTGAGTTAATGCGGTTAGAGGACGTGCAACCAAAGAGAAATTTTCGATGAATCTACGATAGTACCCGGTGAGACCCAAGAATTGACGAATGTGAGTAGGAGTAGTAGGAGTCTCCCATTTACTAATGGCTTCGATCTTCGTGGGATTGACTTTAATACCTTGATCACTTACAACATGACCAAGAAATTGAACTTCCTTCAACCAAAATTCACACTTGGAGAATTTGGCATAAAGTCGTTCTTGTCTCAAGAGTTCAAGCACAAGTCGGAGATGTTGTTCGTGCTCTTCTTCATTTTTAGAATAGATCAATATATCATCGATGAACACAATAACGAATTTATCGAGATACGGTTTGCACACGCGGTTCATAAGATCCATGAACACCGCCGGTGCGTTAGTGAGACCAAATGGCATGACAAGGAATTCATAACTACCGTAACGAGTCCGGAAAGCGGTTTTGGAGACATCTTCCCCCTTAACCCTTAATTGATGATAACCCGAGCGGAGATCGATTTTCGAATATACACAAGACCCTTGTAGTTGATCAAAGAGGTCATCGATGCGAGGAAGAGGATATCGGTTCTTAACCGTCAATTTATTTAGTTCACGATAATCAATGCACATTCATAGGGATCCGTCTTTCTTTTTAACAAATAAAATCGGAGCGCCCCAAGGTGAATGGCTAGGTTGGATAAAACCACGATCAAGTAGTTCTTGGATTTGACTTTGCAATTCTTGCATTTCGGATGGGGCGAGTCTATATGGTGCACGTGCTATGGGTGCGGCTCCCGGAATAAGATCGATTTGGAATTCAACCGGTCGATGAGGTGGAAGACCCGGCAATTCATCGGGAAATACATCGGAATAGTCACTAACAATTGGCACATCATCGATATGCTTATCATCGGACTCGACTTTCTTAACGTGGGCAAGGATCGCAAAACAACCCTTACGGAGCAGTTTTCTAACTTTAAGGCACGAAACGAGGTTGAGTCTGGTGCAACTCTTATCGCCATAAACAATCAAAGGTTCACCATTCTCGATAGGAATTCGGATTGCGTTAAGATCACAAAGGATGTGAGATTTCGTTTTGACTAACCAATTCATACCGATTATTACATCAAAGCTTCCTAGTTCCATGGGTATCAAGTCAATTTCAAATTCCTTACCCAAAATGTTTAACGTACACCCCCGGTAATATGTGTCGGCACTTAATAGTTTCCCGTTAGCCACTTCAATGGTATAAGTGGTATCTAATGGAAGAGGTGGAGTGCTAAAAGAATGAGTCAAAGTCTTGGATACAAAGCATTTATCGGCACCCGAATCGAATAAGCAAGAGACATAAGAATTGTTGAGAAGAAACGTACCCGTGACTAGTTCAGTGTCATCCCGGGCTTCCTCGGTGTTGATGTTGAAAGCTCGGCCGCGCGTATTGGTGTTATCTTTCCTTTTCGGGCATGCATTTCTATAATGACCCGTTTGGCCACATTCGTAACAAGTGCCCGTCTTTGGTGCATTGGGCCACTTTCGAGCGACGGGAGTGGCACTTTTACAATCGTTGGCCTTATGACCAATTCCTTGGCACCGATGGCAAATTAGCTTACTACATTCGCCAAAGTGATGTTTGTTGCATTTGTTGCAAAAAGGTAGATTCCCGGCATAACCCTTCTTGCCGTCGGAAGTGAAAGATTTCTTGGCAAAGTTGTTGTTGCTTGATTGGGGAGCTTCCCATTTTCTTTTGTTGCCGCCCGATTTATCCTCGGCCTTAGGTGCCGGAACTACGATTTCGTCAACCGTTTCTATCAATTTGCGGGCCATGTTCAAGGCCTCTTGATGATTAGTGGGTTTGGATGACATTACTCCGTGTTTGATACTCTTTGGAAGACCATCCATGTAAAGTTCAACCCTTAAAGCTTCGGGGTTCACAAGATTTGGGCACATCAAGGCTAGTTCGGAAAATCGTTGATTATAAGCCTTGAGATCATTTCCGATCGCCTTTAAAGTTCTTAGCTCTTGTTCGAGCCTTCGGGTTTCTTCACGAGGGAAATATTCGACAATCATCTTTTCCCTCAAGTCGGCCCAAGAGAGGGCGTGAGCTTCATCGGTACCCACCGATTGTACATAAGTATTCCACCATGTAAGGGCGACACCGGCGAAGGTGTGAGTGGAGTATTTGACCTTGTCTTGGTCCCGACAACCGCTTATGCTAAAGACGGCTTCTGTTTGCTCAAACCATCGGGTGAGCACGACCGGTCCCCCGGTTCCATCAAAAGTGTGAGGTTTGCACCCCATGAAAGCTTTATAGGAGCATCCCTCGTTTGAGTTTCCGGCTCCATTGTTGTTGTTGTTGTTGTTGTTGTTGTGGTTGTTATTATTATTGTTGTTGGATGAGTGACCGGCCATGGCCGCATCTACGGCGGTGGCTATCATCCGTTCGAGAGCTTGTTCGGGAGTTTCATTGCGGCGTACACGACGAGGAGCCATTGTTCCTTCAAGACACAAGAATATCATTGATTAGCATTCTCGATAATACTAACCGTGATATAGAATAAAGATAAAGAGAAGTTTTTCCTCGACTCGCCTTAAATTCTTTATGTCATAATGTCGGAACGTTCATATGAGTCACCGTAATATAATCCCGGAAATTATATTACCCTGATTCATATGTGCATTCGACATCATTTCATATAGTCAAGGTGGCGTGTCAATCAAATTAAACAACGTGAGATTAAGATGAACTAAGAGTAGATATGAGTAGAAGCGTTCGAGTATAAATGCACAAGTAGTCAAGTAATTCCTACTTCAAGTCTATATGCCGGTTGTAGTCTAGACTCACCAATGTACCCTATGACTCGGGGTTGACACTAATGAACTCTAAATCCCTACAACCAACGCTCTGATACCATCTGTAGCGACCCGACCAAATCATATTTGACGGCGCCGTCTACTTAGGTCCCGTTACGTGGTCATAAGTCTTTAAAACAACTTTTGACCAAAAGATATGTCGCATTCATTTCAAATGTAAAGATTGTTCAAAGTTTACAAGAATAGTTCCACCACAAGTTACGATACAAAGTTTTAAGTACAAATGAAACTTATGCGACACAATTTGAAAGTAGCCAAGAGACGCTCCATGTATGCATATATACTCGACATCCAATGCAAGTATCAAAATAATGAGCGGAAGCATGTAACACATATCGTTCAAAGACCTGAGAAAAACATAGAAATCTGTCAACGAAAACGTTGGTGAAATCATAGGTTTAAGTAAGTAAGTACAAGTGAACCACAAGATTTGCATCAATGAAATAATAGTAATACATTCCAAAAGTTTGTTTCACGAGCACCCAATTATCAATGCTTAACATTTCTTCCATTGAACCCCATCACTTAGTGCTAGAACATACACTATTTCTCGAAAATATATTTCATTCGTAAACGGTAGCGAACCGTTTGAATGAGGGTTTGTCAAACCCATATGGATCCATACAACATAAGTTCTCGCTTACACCCGGCAAGTGTAACTAATGATAATCGAATTGAGGATTTTGTTCTAAACTCGTATGTAGAATGTTTGTTTTCCTGTACTTGTGTTCACTTAGTAAAGAAATGTTTATGTTTTCTCATCCCAAATGTAAGTTCAAAAAGAGTAAAAGTGGGACTATGATCTCACCTTGAGTGCACGAGTAGTAAAGTACTTCAACAAGTAAACGTGTGCAAAGAACAATGCTAGTCTTGACCTAAACAATAGGTTGTATCAATAACGGTAAGCACGATAGGTCAAAGATGTTCAATTAGTCCTATGGCTCGTTAAGACTCGATCATAATAGCGTGTGAATCAAATTGTCATGTTTCATGCAAGGTACAAGTATAAAAACATGTTAGAATGATTGCACAATTATTTGGTTAAGTTTGATTAAAAGTCAACTTGGTCGGGTCAAAGTCAACGGAAAAGTCAACGGGGTCGGGTTGGGTATCCGACAATTTTTCTAAGTTATATAATCATATATGAGCATGTTGGCCAAGTTTCATGTTAATCGGAGGTCCGTAGCATAGCAAACATTTTTATGTCAAATGACCAAAGCAAACAGCCAGTTTTAGTACAATGGGACGGCGTCCCAAATGGCTAGACGGCGTCCCACAATGAAGGGTGGGACGGCGTCCTGATATCCTAGACGGTGTCTAGGTTCAAAAGGTGGGACGGCGTCCCCAGTATCTGGACGGCGTCCTGATCGGTTTCCAGGCCCTGTTTGCTGTATTCCTCAAATGGACGAACCAAAACACAAACAATCACATTTTATGATCCGCAAACAATTAGAACATGTATTTTATATCATCGGAAAGCTCTTTCGACAAGGAATGCAACTAAGCACTTTTCATCAAGCAAAAACATCATATACTATAACCGAAATCCCGCCAAGTGATCAATAGAGGTTTATTTTCAAGTTTCAAGTTTATCAATTGCAATTTAAGTTTCGGGAATCCAATTTATACATATGATATGCCGTTTTGAAGGTAATGAAACATGTAATACAACTAAACACTTATCAATAACATTAACAAGCATTCAATGCATCAAAAGTTCGTTTTAAGAGTTGTCAACCCTAACCAAAAGTTCACAAAATCAATAATTGCGTTTATGAAGTTTCTTTAATCAATCTATACATCAAAATGAAGCTAATGATACTAGTAACACTTTTAAAACATGCACATTAACAATCTAATAACATTTGATCATCCAAAATCAAGGATTTAGCAAGTAATTTTCATAATGAACTAGTTACACCAAAAACAACAAATCGAGCATACAAATTACATACACGACATCACAATGAGCCATAGACACTAATTAACATACTTTTAAGTCAAGAACACAAATTTAAAGAAAACTAGTGTTTTAGAAATGTTACCCAAACGAGATGAAGTTGGTACCAAAATGAAGAGGATGAAGAGAGGATCACGAATATGTAATTTATTTTGTTGTAAGCCTCCTAAATCGAATTTAGATGATGATTGAATGAATTTGGAAATTGGGTGTGTTCTTGCTAGAGAGAAAGAGAGAGAGAGAGATGGTTGAATGGTGGTGATTGGGGTGGACTAGGTGACCTAGTCAACTAGTTTGCCCCGCGTCAATTTTAGTCCCTCGAGTTTGTAGTCGGGTGCGGAAAATACCTAAACGGAATATTTTAAAACGCGTATTAACGGGAGATGTTATAAACATATAACGGAGTTTAAATTAGTATAACGGAAAAGAAAACGGAAAAAGGCGGGATGTTACAAGGCAAAGGTAACAATAGCAGATACGCTAAGATATGAATTTATCTATACACTGTCTATGCAATAGAGGCAGTAAGACATGTCTAGACTAAGAATGATAAGCAGGTAATTTCCTAAAGGTGCTAAGCAGATGATTTTCGACACAAAATGATAAGCAAAACTTTTGACATGCAGACACGGTCGAAGTCCAGACTCACTAATGCATCCTAACGACTATCAGTTAGACATTCTAATGCAAGACCTGGTTCGCTAAGACCACCGCTCTGATACCAACTGTAGAGACCCGTCCTAATCCATCCGGACGAAGTCTATATCGATTATAAACGATTCACAACAGTTGATTTCATCGCGAGGTACTTGACCTCTATATGATACATTTTACAAATATTACATTCGTTTTTGAAAACACAATCTTTCATTACATCGAAAGTTGACAACATGCATACCATTTCATAATATATCTTACTATAATTGACTTAATAATAATCTTGATGAACTCAACGACTCGAATGCAACGTCTTTTGAAATATGTCATGAATGACTCCAAGTAATATCTCTAAGATGAGCAAATGCACAGCGGAAAATTTCTTTCGTACCTGAGAATGAACATGCTTTAAAGTGTCAACCAAAAGGTTGGTGAGTTCATTAGTTTAACATAAATAATCATTTCCATCATTTTAATAGACCACAAGATTTTCATATTTCCATTTCTCATAAACATTCGTCCCATGCATAGAGACAAAAATAATCATTCATATGGATTGAACACCTGGTAACCGACATTCACAATATGCATATAAGAATATCCCCATCATTCCAGGATCCTCCTTCGGACATGATATAAATTTCGAAGCACTAAAGCATCTGGTACTTTGGATGGGGCTTGTTGGGCCCGATAGATCTATCTTTAGGATTCGCGTCTATTAGGGTGTCTGTTCCCTAATTCTTAGATTACCTGACTAAAAGGGGCATATTCAGTTTAATAATCCAGCCACAGAATGTAGTTTTAAGTACTTGTGTCTATTTCGTCAAACTTTTATAAAAGTAGCGCATGTATTCTCAGTCCCAAAAATATATATTGCAAAAACATTTAAAAAGGGAGCAAATGAAACTCACCCAATGTATTTTGTAGTAAAAATACATATGACTATATTGAACAATGCAGGGTTGGCCCCGAATTCACGAACCTATATCAAGTATATATATTAACACGTATAATATTAATCGACTAAGTTTATAATGTATTAAGATTAACTTTTACATATATAATCATATTATTATCTATATTGTGTAAGATATTTATATATTATGTATCACTTAATAAAAATAATATTTTGTTTAAAAATACAAAACTATGTAATATTAGTATAGGTACGTAATAAATATATTTTATATAAATAATATTTGTTGTAATCATAATAATAATATTAATAATAATGATAGTGTTGATGAAAATAAAATGATAATTTTTGTAAGTATGATAATTTTACTAATAATTATATTTTTTTAACAATAAGGATACTTTTAATAATAATAATAATAATAATTATGTTAATAGTGCTAAAATGATACAATTTATAGTAATCTTACATATAAAAATATATTATTGATAAATAATGTTCCTAATACATATGGTTATAGTTATGATATTGGTAATAATTATATTACTAATTATATCAATAATAATGATAATAGTAGTAGTAGTAATCCTAAATATTAATACTTTGTAATAATAATAATATTAATAATAATAGTAATAATGATAATAATTTTAATATTAATGATGATATTTACAATAATCATAATATTTATAATAATCTAAATAATAATAATAATGTTAATGATAGAAGTAATTATAATAGTAATAATTACTACTACTTAATTATAACAATAAAAATCATATTTATATATTAACAAATAATCATCTTAAATAATTAGTCTTAACTATATTAACAATAAAATAAATAACAATATTAATAATAAAAATAACAATACTTAATAATAATAATAATAAAAATATCAAATTATACCTTAGAAGTATTAAAAATAAATAAGCTGTCCGGGAGGGGACTCGAACCCACGACCACTTGAAACCCAACACCACACCAAACCGTTGGACTGTTGTCCAATTCCTGGAATTATACCCGTTTTTAATTTAATTAAACCTTATTTGTTTCGTCTCCTTTTTCTTCTCCACAGAACCATAATCGACCAAACCAATTTGGTTAATCAAAACACGAATACAGAAAAAGGTTTTAGGATATTTAAACAAACATAAATCATTTCGTAGTGTTTGAAATCAACAGAGAAAAAATTTAAATTAAACCGAGGTCTGCAGTTTGAAAAAAAAAAACACGAAGAACAACTCAAACATTGATTCAACGATTAAGACCATTTCAGACCACGATTTATAAATGAAATAAGTTCTAAACCAACCCTATAAACTTTCTGAATCCTTAATTGGATCTGAAACATCAAAACAGAAGTGAATTTTGCGAAAAACAAATTCGTTGACTTTTAAAAACGTAAGTTTGACTCCAAAATTCATACACGGTAGGAAAAATTAGCTCTTGAGACTTTGCAGATAGTTGAAACGAAACATTTATGACTTAACTGCATTTAAAGATTTTAAATTTTGTTAAGGAATCGGGTTTTTGAAGAATGAGAGCAAGAACAGGGACCGACGGCTTTTTCTTGTATTTTTTTGTTTGATTTCTTTTCTTGACTATCTTGAATTGTAGTCTAGGTTCTTACATAATATAAATAAGATTAAAATAACCATAATATTCGATTTAATTTGTTGGGTAGCTGGTAATGTCGACAGATTGTACAAGATGAAACAGGAGATGAAGAAAAATAATAACAAATATGATTCTGTAAATCCCTTCGTACGATTCAAAGTCTATATCATCAGATAATTAATTTACATGTGATAAGGATGTCTAACAGAATACGTACAAGCTGTATATATATGTGTATAATCGTATATTTTTATAACTAGCTGTATATTTATATATAATTATGTATTTATGTATATTTAAATTTTATATAATCATTTATGTATATCTGTTTATACATATTCCTATAGATATATAACTGAATTTTATACATATTTTTGTATATATATATTTATATATCTATATTTGTATATCTATATATGTCGACTATATATATATATATATATATATATATATATATATATATATATATATATATATATATATATATATATATATTAATTTATATAAGTAAATATATTAATATTAATTATATAACATCAATATTAATTTAAATAATTAATAATAAAATTGATAATAATAATAATAGAAATGATAGTAATAGTAATATTAATAATATTAATTTTACTTGTACATATCAAATTTTACATATTCATATATATATATATATATTTTTTATAGTATTATTAATTATTCAAATATTCATGTTAATGTTTATAATAAAACTATTGTAAATAATATTAACACAACAATTATATTCAACTTGTAATTATATTAAAATTTATAAATTTTCCCCTAGTTACCAATAATATAATATATATCCCTATTTATTTTAATTATTTATAATTTACAACATATATAATATTACTTATGTTCAGAATTTATATATATATATATATATATATATATATATATATATATATATAAATATATATATATAGAAACTTATTTATTTTTCTATTTTTATTTTTACATTATTAATTCTAATTTATAGGAGTGCATTTTATTAATTCAAAATAATATATATATGTACTTATATTTATAGTTATATCTATATATTTAATTACAAATCATTGTTCGTGAAACGTCGAGTAATAGTCAAAGGTCAATTGATTATATGAATATAGTTCCAACATTTTCGAGACTCACCATTACAGACTTTGCTTATCGTGTCAAAACCATATAAGATTCAAGTTTAAATTTGGTCGAAAATTCCCGGGTCATCACAACTTGGTTTCTCAAATCTCAATATTTTCCATAATTATTGTTGCTTGTGTATCAACCGTCAAGATCAAATCTCTACAGATTAATTCCTTTACATCTTCTCCAATTCTCTCTTCAAGTTCTCAAAGAATTTGAAAGTTCCGTTTTCTTTCTCCTTTCTAATGTAAGTCCACAAAAATCATATTAACAAAGTTTACATTACAATAGTATAACCTCAAATCATGTATGGAAATAACCCAACTTTAGCAACTTCTCCATTGCAATCTCAGAACGTTTCTCATGCGGGTTCAAATCCACAACAATCGACTCCATCACAAATTGAATCAAGTGCAACTTCAAGCCAGATAAACTCGAAGAAAAGAAAGAGTGATGCTATGGAAGGGATTGCTCAACAGAGTGTCCAAGGGAATGCACCACGATTAAGTTCCGAGGCATGGAATCATTACACGCGAAAGGAAATTAATGGCGCGTGGAAGGCGGTGTGCGTATATTGTCAGAAAAGTTTAAGTGGTGACACAAAAAATGGCACAACTCATTTAAAAAATAATACTAACTAGTTGTTTACCCTCGCTTCGCGTCGGGAGTTCGGTTTTCAATGTATTTTATTGCGTTTAGTTTAACGATGATGTCGTTGAAGCGCAACTCGAGTCGAACTAAAAGGTATAACCCGTCAAAGATTTAAATGTTATTTTAAATTAATAATATAGGTGCATCTCTGCGGGTGAAGAAAAATATAAAGGAAACCAAAAAATAAAAAATAAAAAAAATTGTTACAACGGGTAGAGAAAAATATAAAGGAAACAATCGGTACTATTCATATTTTTTGCCTAGTAGACATTTGCTGCTGTTAATTATAAAGAAACCATCGGTACTATTCATATTTTTTGTCTAGTAGATATTTGCTGCGAGTGAAGAAAAATATAAAGGAAACCAAAAAAGCGAAAAATGGGGAAAAAAAACTGTT
The DNA here is from genome assembly GCF_046630445.1 of Rutidosis leptorrhynchoides. Lineage (NCBI taxonomy): Eukaryota > Viridiplantae > Streptophyta > Magnoliopsida > Asterales > Asteraceae > Rutidosis > Rutidosis leptorrhynchoides. Next base: position 138,928,511 of record NC_092334.1, on the reverse strand, counting down.
ACTAAAAGAAATAAAAATTGCTACGGTACCGTGAATAGTACTGTTCGTGTGGAAAGTATTGTTCACGTGAATAGTGGCCGGTGTGCGAGCATTGTTGCGTGGTGTACAAGTGTCTAAAGCGTGCGAGTAGTACTGTTTGTAGTTTGGCTATTAGTATGTATGGTAATAATATATGTGTCCAACGTTCTCGAAAGGATATAAAACAAGCATTGCCATAGGTTACAAAGAAGTATTTCCAAACATGAAGTTCAAAGATAAAAACTATGCTTGTTTGCCATCAGAAGCTGATTGGAAGATAGCTGAAGTTATATGTAAGAAATTGAAGACATTTTATGAACTAACTGAATTTTTTTCAGGTACCACGTATCCAACTGCTAACGAATTTTTTTCTAAGGTGTGCCAACTAAAGATTGCGTTGACTAAGTGGCTAGGTGAAGAAGATGTCATTATTTCTACGATGGCAAACAATATGTTGAAGAAATTTAACAAGTATTGGTTAGAAGTTAATGATGTTATGGCGGTGGCGTCTTTTCTTGATCCTAGATACAAACTGAAAATGGTAGTATTTATATACAATCATATATGCTACACTTGGAGATGAAGAAGTGAAAGCTGCAATCAAAAGAGTAGATGACCGTTGTTTATGGATTATGCAAAGAATAGAAGTATTGTAAATGATGGGGAGGCTTACAAGGTTGCAACACCTTGCAATATTGATCCCGATGATCCTTTATCACAATATGATGAGTTTGTAAATGTTAGAATTAGTTGTAGTGTTTTGATTAATTAGAAGTGTTGATTAGTTTTGAAGTTTGAATGTTTTGAGGTGATGTTTATAAGAGAAATATTGAAGATTTGTTGTTTAGAAAGAAATGATTTTATTGATTTAGAATTGTGTTGTGAATGTGTGTTTTTTTTTTGTTGCATCAAATGCAAGATCATATGCCTATTTATAGGCCTCAAATGTAGATAAAAATATCTAGATTTTTTTGATAGAATTTTCTAGATATTTTTGTTAATGATATCTAGATATTTTTGTTAGAACTATCTAGATAATTTTGTTAATAATATCTAGATATTTTTGATATAAATATCTAGATAATTTTGTAGATAATTCTAGAAATACATTAATATTTTAACACTCCTCCTTAATGTATTTCGATGTTACTCCGAGCATGTTACGTAGGAACTCGAACTTGGGTCTTGGTAGTGCTTTAGTGAATATGTCTGCAATCTGCTCTTCGGTCTTGCAGTATTTTAATTCAATATCTTTCTTGGCGGAGACTTCTCGCAAAAAGTGATATTTGATATCAATGTGTTTTGTTCTACCATGGAACACTGGATTCTTTGCCATCGCGATTGCAGACTTGTTGTCGCAATATATCTTTGTAGCTTCGTCTTGTTTCTCGCCCATATCTTCTAGTATTCTTCTTAGCCATATAGCTTGATTAGCTGAATTTGCGGCTGCGACGTACTCGGCTTCAGCTGACGATTGTGCCACCGTTTCTTGTTTCTTTGATGTCCATGAGAATACACCAGATCCAAGTGTGAATGCGTATCCGGAAGTACTTCTCATGTCATCCACCGATCCGGCCCAATCACTATCTGTGTATCCCTGAAGCTTCGAGTCTATAGTGGGCTTGTACCATATTCCGTAGTCCATGGTACCTTGCAAGTATCTTAAAATTCTTTTAGAAGCTCCGTAATGTATTTGAGTAGGGTTTTTCATGTACCTGGATAATAGACTCGTTGCGTACATAATATCTGGCCTTGTTGCTGTCAGATAAAGTAGACTTCCGATGAGACTTCTGAATCTTGAAGCGTCTGCTTTCTCCGATCCATCTTCTTGTCTCATCTTCTCATTGGCAACTAGTGGCGTGGCTACGGTTTTGCAACCGTATAGTTTAAACTTTTTCAGGAGATTTTCCGTATATTTCTTTTGGCATATGAAGATGCCTTCATTTTCTTGACTTATTTCGATGCCAAGAAAATAGCGCATCAATCCAAGGTCGCTCATCTCGAACGTTTTCATCATGTCTTCTTTAAACTCTTGTATCATTCTCTCATTGTTTCCAGTATATATTAGATCATCGACATACAAGGAAATAATGAGAGTGTCAGAGTTACCTTGGGTTTTGATGTAGAGGGTAGGCTCACTTTGACTCCTCCTGAATCCCGAACTTGTGAAGTAGCTATCAATGCGGCTATACCAAGCACGTGGTGCTTGTTTAAGTCCATATAGAGCTTTCTTTAGCTTCAGGACTTGGTCTTCTTTTCCTTTCTGAATGAACCCTTGTGGTTGCTCGACGTATATTTCTTCTTCGAGAAATCCATTTAGAAAGGCTGATTTTACATCTAGTTGGTGAATCTTCCACCTTCGTTGAGCTGCTAATGCCACAAGTGCTCTTATAGTGTCTAGTCGAGCTACTGGTGCAAAAGTTTCGTTGTAGTCGACTCCTTGTTGTTGTGAGTAGCCTTTAGCTACTAGCCTTGCTTTGTGTTTTTGTATAGAACCGTCAGGGTTGAGCTTTGTTTTGTAAACCCATTTAACTCCAATGATTTCTTTATCTTCGGGATGGTCAACTAACTCCCATGTGTTGTTTTTCTCGATCATTCTGATTTCTTCGTTCATAGCAGCCACCCACTTTTCATCTTTAGCTGCAACTTCATAGCTTTCAGGTTCTATAGTTGTGAAGTTACATGCCTCGTATACCTCTGCTAACGCTTTGACTCTTCCAGGTGTGGACTCTGGGCTTGACTCGTCTTGCGCCAAAGGTAATCTTGTCGACGGAGAAGTTGGTGTAGTAGGACTTGTTTCTCCGGTACTTTCTTGTTGTTGAGAATGCTCCATTTGTAGTGGTTGTTGAGCTGGAATTTCCATAGATATCTGCGGCAGATATGTTTGCTTTTCAACTTTGTCTTCCTCCCAGTTCCAAGAAGCGTCTTCGTCAAACTCCACGTCTCGGCTAATCACGATGTTATTGGTCTTCAGGTTATAGACTCGGTAGCCTTTTGATTGTGTGCTATAGCCCAAGAATATTCCCTTCTCTGATTTTTCTTGGAGCTTGTGACGTTTCTCCTTTGGAATGTGGATGTAGCAAATACACCCAAATACTCGCAGATGTTTTGCTGATGGTTTCCTTCCACTCCATGCCTCAATTGGAGTCTTGTTTTGTATGGCTTTCGTTGGACATCGATTTAATATATATACAGCCGTGTATACAGCTTCAGCCCAGAAACTGTTTGGAAGGCCTTTTTCATGTATCATTGTTTTGGCCATTTCCATTACAGTTCTGTTTTTGCGTTCAGAGACGCCATTTTGTTCAGGGGCATAACCAACAGTAAGTTGGCGTTTAACTCCTTCGTCTTCACAGAATTTGTTAAACTGTGTAGAGGTGTATTCTTTTCCTCTATCACTCCTTAGCGTTTTTATATAATGGCCACTGCTTTTTTCTACGAAGTTCTTAAACTTCTTGAATATCGTAAATACTTCCGATTTTTCACGCATGAAATACACCCACGTCATTCTAGAATAATCATCGATGAAGAGAATAAAGTACCTGTTTTGATTAAGAGACGGGGTCCTCATTGGTCCACAAATGTCAGTGTGCACCAGCTCCAGTATACCTTTCGCTCTCCAAGATTTATCACGAGGGAAAGGTTTTCGATGTTGCTTGCCCATCATACAGCTTTCACACGTGTCAGTGATCTCTTCTATGTTAGGCAAGTCTCTCATCATATTCTTCTGTTGGAGGATTTTTAGTGCGTGAAAGTTAAAGTGGCCAAATCTTCGATGCCATAGCCATGATTCTTCAACTTGAACTTTCATGGCTGTGTCTTGGATATACTGCCAACGAAGCGGAAAGTTGCGGTTCTCCATTGGCACTTCGGCTATTAATTTATAGTTATTTTTCTTGTCACGAATAACGCATGATTTGTCTTCGAAGAGTAAAGAGTATCCGTGCTCCATCATTTGTCCAACACTTAGCAAGTTACTTGCAAGGCTTGGTACTAAAAGAACGTCATTAACAGATCGAGTGACGTTATTAGTTTGAACAGTTATCGTACCTTTGCCTTTAGTGTCAACAAGCGCTCCATTCCCTAGTTTGACGCGGGACTTTACGGAGGTGTTGATACTATCAAATAACTTTTCATCTCCTGTCATGTGGTTGCTGCACCCACTGTCGATCAACCAAGTATCGTCCCTTTGTTTATTTGCGACATGACAGGCATAGAATAGCTGATTTTTGTTCTCTGGAATATCTTCACTTTCTTTCGTGAAGTTAGCTCGATGATTTTGTTTTAATCGGCAATCTTTTTCTATATGCCCAAATCTTTTGCAGTTATTGCATTGTGGCTTCCCTTTGTGGAAGCAATCTTTCTCCAAGTGGTTTGTCTTTTCGCAGATACCACATGGAGGATAGTTTTTTCTTCTCTGATCAAACCCGGTTCTGGATTTTTCTCCTCCTCTCGACTTTTCTTCGAGATTTCTTTTCCCCTCATTATTAGATTTCTGAGACCTTATTTTGAGTTTAGACTGAAAGGCACTTTCAAGTGAGTTTTCACTACGCCGACTCAGTCTAGCCTCATATGCTTCAAGAGAGCCAATTAATTCTGGTACCGACAGAGTCTCAATGTCTTTTGACTCTTCGATAGCAGTAATGACATGATCGTATTTTTCGGTCATACTGATAAGTATCTTTTCTACGATCCTTTTGTCAGTTATATTATCTCCATAGGCTCTCATTTGATTTACTATTTCTTTAATTCTAGAATAGTAATCTTTTACGGTCTCGGTTTCTTTCATATTTAAATTTTCAAAATCTCGTCTTAAAGTAAGTAGTTTGACAGATCTCACCTTGGCATTTCCTTGAAATTCTTCTTGAAGAATCTTCCACGCCTCTTTCGCTGTCGTAGCTCCCATGATTCGTGGAAAGATGGACGGTGTCAAGGCTTGTTGAATGTAGCCTAGAGCAGCAGCATTTCTGACTACATTTTTGTTGTATTTTTCTTGTTCTTCCGCGGACAGAGTTCCGACGTCTTTCGGAGTTGTAAACCCGACTTCGACAATATCCCACAAGCTTTGTGCTTGAAAATATGTCTTCATTCGGATACTCCAAAAATCATAGTTATCACCATCAAAGATGGGGACGGGAATATTGTACGCACCGACGGTAGTCATGGTGTATTCGAACGAACGCCCAAAATGGCTCTTGATACCACTTGTTAGAATTAGTTGTAGTGTTTTGATTAATTAGAAGTGTTGATTAGTTTTGAAGTTTGAATGTTTTGAGGTGATGTTTATAAGAGAAATATTGAAGATTTGTTGTTTAGAAAGAAATGATTTTATTGATTTAGAATTGTGTTGTGAATGTGTGTTTTTTTTTTTTGTTGCATCAAATGCAAGATCATATGCCTATTTATAGGCCTCAAATGTAGATAAAAATATCTAGATTTTTTTGATAGAATTTTCTAGATATTTTTGTTAATGATATCTAGATATTTTTGTTAGAACTATCTAGATAATTTTGTTAATAATATCTAGATATTTTTGATATAAATATCTAGATAATTTTGTAGATAATTCTAGAAATACATTAATATTTTAACAGTAAAACAAAAACAAGTTGGTGCTCCTAATCTTGAAAGATCGGAATATGATAAGTATAAGAATGAACCGGTTAAGCCTAGAACATCCGACTTTAATGTGTTGGCATGGTGGAAGGTGAATGCACGAGATTTTCCTACGTTAGCTTTAATTACTAAAGATGTTCTTGCTATCCCGGTATCTACAGTTGCGTCGGAATCGGCCTTTAGCACTAGTGGTCGATTTGTTAGCCCACATCGTAGTCGACTACATCCAAATACGTTAGAAGCGTTGATGTGTGCACAAGATTGGTTGTGGTCTCAAATCAAAGGTATAGTCTGTTGCTATTCTTTTCTAGTATAATTTTCTGTCAATAAACTAATCTTATACTGATTTTAATTATTATGTATCAGACTCATGCTCAAGTGAACATGCAAACTGTTGTACTTTTTATGATGATTTGGATGACGATGATGGAAAGGTATATACATGTATTAGTAATGTTGTATATTACTAGTGTGTGCACTATACACTAATTATTTTAACATAATCTCTTGTTTTATGATAATAGGTTGTGGTTGATCTCACATAGTTGCATGCTAGATCGATGATGTTAAAGAACACCAACAGTCTGAAGATGTGTCATTTGAATTATTAGCAAATAAAATTACAATTAATCTGTATTTTTGTCATTTCTTGTATCATGAACATGTGTATGATGTTGGTTGATGTTTTTGTGTCACTCTAATTTACGTAATGACAATATTTATATTTGAGACATTTGTGTGTATTTTTTTAACAACATCCGTGGGTAATTCCGTGATCCGTGGATATCCGTGGACACGGACATGGATCTAAATATAAACCCGCCAATAAAGATCCGGGAATTAATGGGTAGACAAAAATCCGTGGATATGGATAATGGATCTACTAGATCCGCGCCCAGGACCCGCGGGTGCCACCGCTCGAGCAAGCAATTCAAAACTTGTTTATGGGTCTTCAAGATGAAAGAGATGGTGGCTCATCGGCATTTGGGAGAAAAATATGCCCACGGAGGCTTTCACGGCATTCGATGACATGATGACAAGGTTGGCCGGGGAGAGCGCAACGGGTGATGGATCCCCTAACTAACGTGTTATCTTACAAATTTGAGGATCGGTCCGGAAAAAATTCTTTGAAAGAGACGGTTAATGAAAATTTGAAAAAGACGAGTCCTCGAAGTTGATTATTTTGGTCCGTCTTGTGTTTTCTTCGGTTGGTTTCCTTCCTTGTATTTTCGCTATTATTTGGTTTTTGTTTGGTTAATATGTTTGTTACACTTTTTATCGAAATGTTAGGGAGGCTCACTTATATATAGATTTTAGTTGGTTATTTTCTAGGCGCGAGCTTCCCCGCTTTACCGCTTGTCCTTTTGTATTCGAATTTATTTTAAAATAGTTTTTTTATTAGATTGTTTGCAAAAGTAGAAAAAGTTAAAAAAAAATTTTTACAAAAATGGTAAAACCGAAGTTTGAAACTTCGGTTTTGTCAAATCCGAAGTTTCAAACTTCGGATTTACCATTTTTGTCAGATGAAACCCTAAACCGAAGTTTTAAACTTCGATTTTGTCAAATCCGAAGTTTCAAACTTGGGTTTTGCCTCTGCATTATTTACAACACTGATTTATCTTTTAACGCTCAGATTTAATATGTTTTTACAGTTATTTACGCTACTATTATCTTAAATCCAATAAGAACATTATAAGCAACACAATATTATTATTAGTAATCTGCATAAGCAAATTTTTTGAACAACACTTTTATTGATAACAATAACACGGTTACAATTTTTTGAAATTAAAATACATAATTAAAGTAAATTAAAAACAACACATAAAGTAAAGACAAAATTACGCTCGTCGTCCCTAAACTTGTATCCTGCCTTATCAGGTCATCCTTAAAGTTTTATTTTTGCTGAAGTCGTCCCTAAACTTGTACTTTGTAACTCCGGTCGTCCCTCCGTCTACTTTCCGTTCCATTTTTCTGTTATCTTATCCTATGTGCGAGGCACATGAGGGTATTTTAGTCTTTCTATTATTATTTTTTATTTTAATTTGTTTTCTTTTATCTTTATCTTTTTTTTAAACCCAATTTCTTTTTCCATTTCATTTATTCTTTATCCCCTTCCCATATCATATATTCTTTATCTCGTTCACCGTTACAAAATTAAGATCAAAAACACACTTTCAACCTAATTTTGCTTTGACTTTGATGGTGCCACGCTACTATCATCAATCATGTTCAACAACTAAACCCACGATTCAATCAATCGTATTTAAAGCATGAAAAAAACAATAACATTACTACAAATCAGAGACACCTAGATCTAAATTTTAATTATTTTATGCAATCAAAGATACAATAACAAAACTTGATTCAAAAACCCATAACCGCTTCCAATTCAAGCTTCTAATAACTCCAATTCAAGCTTTATGCAAAAAACCCATTAAAAAACCCACCATCACTTTATGCAAAACAGCTTACAATAACACCTCATTTAAGCTTCCAATTTTTATATGCAAAAAACCCATAATAGCTTTATGCAAAAATCCACCACCGATTTAAGATCTCCGCCGTCAGTCGAGTTCTTTGAAGGTATCGATGATGACAGTGATATTGTATCTAGATCTGTTCGGCTACCAAACGACTACCACTAGAGACCACCACCGGCGTTGCTCCACAGGCTCGAAGAAGTTTTGTTCAGATCTGAGGGTTTTCACCACCACCGCATCACAACCACCGCAGGTTATGCATTTCGAGATCCGGGTTTTTTTTATAGAAGTGGGATTTTGGCCATGGGTTTTCAGCCTGTGGAGGGTGTTAATCCATTTAAATATATCATATATGTGTGTTATCTATATAAAAGTGGAAAACTGGAAATGGGTGTTTCAAACGTGAAAAGTAAAAATGGAGGTTGTGAATCCATTTAGATCCGTGTGAATCCATTTAGAAGTTTTGTTAGATAAGGAAGAGATAAGGACAAACGGGAAAAAGACCATTTTACCCTCACATGATATGCACATGTTTCAATTTAACGGAAAATTAAACGGTGGATAAACGGAGGGACGACCGGAGTTACAAAGTACAAGTTCAAGGACGACGCCTGATAATGCTAAAAACGAACATATATTTCATAGCATTATTCCTCAAGAAAGACAAGCTTTTAGTTGCAATTGTTCTATTTACAAGTGATATTCGTTTAAATAATAAAAGGTGAAGACAAAAGACAGATTCGACGAATTGAAGACGCAAACGACCAAAAAGCTCAAAAGTACAAAAGACAATCAAAGAGGTTCCAATTATTGATAAGAAACGTCTCGAAATTACAAGAGTACAAGATTCAAAAAGCAAAGTACAAGATATTAAATTGTACGCAAGGACGTTCGAAAATCTGGAACTGGGACCAGAGTCAACTCTCAACGCTCGACGCAACGGACTAAAAATTACAAGTCAACTATGCACATAAATATAATATAATATTTAAATAATTCTTATAATTATTTATTATATTATATTTATTTAAAACCGTAGGTAAACAAAGAGCCAAACTCCTCTGAGCTGTAAAAGCAAACTCCGCGACTCGCGGAGTTTGAAGGCCAAAAAGGCCGCGAGTCGCGGAGCCCCAATTTCAGAAACTCCCTATAAAGCTCGCGCATTCTGATCGTAATCATCTATCTTTCTCTTCTATCATTTCATACGTAAAATTTATATTTATAATTTATATTTTAATTTTAATTTTAATTATAATTCTAATAATAAGGGTATGTTAGCAAATGTTGTAAGGGTGTAAGTCGAAATTCTGTCCGTGTAACGCTACGCTATTTTTAATCATTGTAAGTTATGTTCAACCTTTTTACATTAATGTCTCGTAGCTAAGTTATTATTATGCTTATTTAATCCGAAATAATCATGATGTTGGGCTAATTACTAAAATTGGGTAATTGGGCTTTGTACCATAATTGAGATTTGGACAAAAGAACGACACTTGTGGAAATTAGACTATGGGCTATTAATGGGCTTTATATTTGTTTAACTAAATGATAGTTTGTTAATGTTAATATAAAGATTTACAATTGGGCGTCCCTATAAATTACCATATACACTCGATCGGACACGATGGGCGGGGTATTTATATGTACGAATAATCGTTCATTTAACCGGACACGGGAATGGATTAATAGCCACTAGAATAATTAAAACAGGGGTGAAATTATGTACAAGGACACTTGGTATAATTGATAACAAAATATTAAAACCTTGGGTTACACTCAGTCGACATCCTGGTGTAATTATTAAACAAAGTATTAAAATCTTGTTACAGTTTAAGTCCCCAATTAGTTGGAATATTTAACTTCGGATATAAGGATAATTTGACGAGGACACTCGCACTTTATATTTATGACTGATGGACTGTTATGGGCAAAAACCAGACGGACATATTAAATAATCCAGGACAAAGGACAATTAACCCATGGGCATAAAACTAAAATCGACACGTCAAACATCATGATTACGGAAGTTTAAATAAGCATAATTCTTTTATTTCATATTTAATTTCCTTTATTTTATATTTAATTGCACTTCTAATTATCGCATTTTTATTGTTATTGTATTTAATTGCACTTTTAATTATCGTACTTTTTAATTATCGCAAGTTTATTTTATCGCACTTTTATTATTCGCAATTTCATTATCGTTATTTACTTTATGCTTTAATTTAAGTCTTGTATTTATTTTTAATATTTTACATTTGGTTTTAACTGCGACTAAAGTTTTAAAATCGACAAACCGGTCATTAAACGGTAAAAACCCCCTTTATAATAATAATATTACTTATATATATATATTTGTATTTTTATAAAAGTAAACTAATATAGCGTTAAGCTTTGTTTAAAAAGATTCCCTGTGGAACGAACCGGACTTACTAAAAACTACACTACTGTACGATTAGGTACACTGCCTATAAGTGTTGTAGCAAGGTTTAAGTATATCCATTCTATAAATAAATAAATATCTTGTGTAAAATTGTATCGTATTTAATAGTATTTTCTGTAAAAATATAAGCTATTTTATATACTACTCTGCTAAAACATCAAGTATTTTTGGCGCCGCTGCCGGGGAATCTCTTAAAAGCCGAAAGCGCAACGCTAATATAGAAAAAAAAAAAATTTATTTTACTTTTATTAAAATTCGTTTTTATAAAAGTACGTTTTAAATATTCGAAAATATAAAAAGAAAAACAAAAAAATTTATGTATTTTTAAGATTTTGTTAAATATTTAAGTTTTATAAAGTTTCTTTATTTTTATATAAGTTTTATTTAAGTATTTTGTTTTTATTTAAAAACATATAAAAAAATATATATAAATCTAGTTTTAAGATTTTTATTTATAAAATTATAAAGTAATTCTATTTTTATTTAAGTTTTAAATATAAGTTTTTATTATACACATATTTTTTTTATAAACAGAAAAATTAAAAACAGAAAATAAAAAAAAATAAATAAAGAAAAACGCGTCGAATTTAAATAAGCTGTCATCTGAATTTCTGAACCCCGCGACTCGCGGGGTTTGCTGCATTGATTACCGCGACTCGCGGAGGGGACCTGACACCAACAGGAAGCCCTAATCCTGCATTTATTACGGAGTATTATTAATTATTATTAATTAATTTGTAATTAGGGTTAAATATTTAATTAATTTAGTATTTAATTTAAGTTTTAATTAATTTATATATTTAGTTAAATTAGTTTTATTAAATTGTAAAATTAATAGTTTAATAAAATAAATAATATAAAAATAATATTTTTATAAAAATTTTAATTTTTACAACTTTTTGTATATTTTTATATTTTGTCCCTTTTTAATCGTTTTAGCGTAATATTTGTATATTTAGCTCATATTTAGTTTTAAACTTAGTTTTTGCCATAGTTATTTTTACTTCTAGATTTTTAGGCTTTGCCGTAGAATTCCTTAAGTGCTTTTTCTTTAGACTAAGATTTAGGTGCTTTAGAATTTTGCGACGCCTTTTTAAGTTTTAGTTTCTTTTTAAGTTATTTCCATTTGGGATTTAGTTTTCCTGTAAGCTTTAATATTTTTAGACGACTTTTACCTATGTATCAAATATCATTCCAATTAGTAATCTCAATTTGCGATTATAATTTTAAGTTAGTTGTAGTAATAAGGTTAGGTTAGTCAAGTATTTTTAAGTTTTATAAGTTTCTTTTATTTTTCCGTCACCTTTTATCTTTCTTTCTTATTTTTCTTTTTCGACCTTTTTCCGACGAACTCTTTTTCTTTCTTATTTCTCGCTATTCTAGTTTTAGGACATGGATTTTTAATCTACTTCTTATCTAATTTTCTTAAAATTACGAAAATTTATTTTAAGTGGTTAAATTGATAGACATCGAAATTTTCTGGTTCGTAGTAATAGTTGGATTTGTACGTGGACCGGGTTATTGGAGCCAAACAGTCCTCAATTATATTGAGACCAAACGAATCCTGCCCCTCTGCTGCATCTTTTGACTATTCGAAACGTGGGCAAAATCAAAAAAGTCTATTAATTGGATAACTTATTATAATTTTTCTTTCCTTTTAAAAACTAACAGGATATTCAGTGAATGCACCGAGCAAGACGTTCACCACCTTTTGTACGTTCACCACCTGTAACTAGATCAAGACATTTAGCAAATATTACTGCCGTTGATTTTTCTTTAGAATCGTCATCCAGTCGACCAAGTACTTCAGTTCAAATTTCCGATAATCCATTTTTTGAACCCGACCTCACAATTGAGAATCCGGAGAATATTCAGGAACGATTCGTAGATCCTGAACCACTAAACTTTCCTCCGGAACCACCAATCATTCAAACAGAGATTGTTAAGGAACGAACCATTAAATCAGAATCCTCTAGTGATTCCGATTCAACAAATTCAATTATGGAGAATCTGGAACCTTTAAGTATGGAAGACCGAATGAGAGCTAAACGCACTGGCCAAGGTCACGTAATTACTCATCCAGACATTAATGCGCCAGATTATGAAATCAAAGGACAAATTCTACACATGGTGACTAATCAATGCCAATTTAGTGGTGCGCCGAAGGAAGATCCAAATGAACATCTACGTACCTTTAATAGGATCTGCACACTATTTAAAATCCGAGAAGTGGAGGATGAACAGATATATCTCATGTTATTTCCCTGGACTTTAAAGGGAGAAGCCAAAGATTGGTTGGAATCGTTACCTGAAGGGGCGATCGATACATGGGATGTTTTAGTTGACAAATTTCTTAAACAATTCTTTCCTGCATCTAAAGCCGTAAGACTTCAAGCAGAAATTGTTACGTTCACACAGAAACCAAATGAAACTCTATATGAGGCGTGGACAAGATATGGAAAGTTGTTAAGAGGATGTCCGCAACATGGTTTAGACACCTGTCAAATAGTACAAATATTCTACCAAGGATGCAACATCACTACAAGGAAAGACATAGATATAGCAGCTGGTGGTTCTATTATGAAGAAAACCGAAACTGATGCTTACAAAATTATTGATAACACTGCTTCCCACTCACATGAGTGGCACTAAGAAAAAGATATCGTTAGATCATCTAAAGCAGCTAGAGCCGATTCTAGCCATGACTTAGATTCCATTTCCGCAAAGATAGATGATGTGGAGAGACGAATGGAAAAGATGACTAAAGATATTCACTCAATACGAATTAGTTGTGAGCAGTGTGGAGGACCACATTTGACAAAAGATTGTCTCAGTATTGAATTAACAATGGAACAAAGAGAGAATATTTCATACATAAACCAAAGGCCTGGAAATAATTATCAGAATAATTATCAACCGCCAAGACCTATTTACAATCAAAACCAGAATTATAACAGAAATATTCCATACAACAACCAACAAGGTCCTAGCAATCAACAAGTATCCAATAATACTTACAATCAGCAAAGACCTAATTTTCAAAACAAACCACCACAACAAACCGATGATAAAAAGCCGAATTTAGAAGATATGATGACGAAGCTAGTTGAAACTCAAACGCAGTTTTTTTACATCTCAGAAACAAACCAATGAACAAAATGCTCAAGCATTTAGAAATCAACGAGCTTCTATTCAAAATCTGGAACAAGAAGTAAGTAACCTAGCAAGGTTAATAGGTGAAAGAAAACCAGGAAGTCTACCTAGTGATACAAATGCCAACCCCCGGAATGAAACAGCTAAAGCCATTACCACAAGAAGTGGTACAACACTTAAACCACCTGAAATACCTGTAACTTCTGATGAAGCTATTCCTACTCCACAAGAACCACAACCTGATCAAGATAAGGAAAAAAAACCGGTAGTTGAAAAGGTTAATGAAGATAACACAGTTAAGGCTAAACCTTATGTTAAACCATACCAACCACCACTTCCTTACCCCGAGTAAAATGAAGAAAGAGAAACTTGAAGCCGAGCAATCCAAATTCTTGGATATGTTTAAACAGATAAATGTAAATCTTCCTTTCATTGATGTGATTTCAGGAATGCCTAGATATGCTAAATTCTTGAAAGATCTAATTTCAAATAGAAAGAAAATGGAAGAACTCTCGGCTGTTACTATGAATGCTAATTGTTCAGCAGTGCTGTTGAATAAGATACCAGAAAAACTATCTGATCCAGGAAGTTTCACAATTCCATGTTTTTTGGGAAGTCTTAGTTCAATAGAAGCATTGGCAGACTTAGGTGCTAGTATAAATTTAATGCCATATTCACTATACGCTAAACTAGACCTTGGAGAATTGAAACCAACCAGAATAAGCATACAACTAGCCGATAGATCAATAAAATATCCTAGAGGGATAATGGAGAACGTGCTAGTTAAAGTTGGTACTTTAGTATTTCCAGTAGATTTTATTGTTCTGGACATGGAAGAAGATTCTCAAGTTCCTCTCATATTAGGAAGACCATTCTTAAACACGGCTAAAGCAATGATAGACGTGTTCGGTAAGAAATTGACCCTAAGTATAGAGGATGAGAGTGTTACCTTTTCAGTTGATAGAGCAATGCAACAACCGCAATCTGCAGATGATACATGTTATTATATTCAAACTATAGATGTACATGCAGAATTATTAGAAGAATTTCTAGAATTACAAGGAACAGGAGAATGTTCTTTAGGAGAAGGTAATGAACCAATTGATGAAGCTGAAATGTTAGCTACACTAATAGCTAATGGATATGAACCAACAACAGAAGAAATTCAAATGCTAAAAGAAGAAGACAGATATCGATATAAATCATCGATAGAAGAACCTCCGAAATTAGAATTAAAGCCACTTCCAAACCATTTGGAATACGCTTATTTACATGGTGAATCTGAATTACCTATAATAATATCGTCTTCTCTTACTGAAAATGAGAAATCACAACTCATTTCTGTGTTGAAAGCTCATAAACCAGCCATTGCATGGAAGATTCATGATATTAAAGGAATAAGTCCTTCGTATTGTACACATAAAATCCTTATGGAAGAAGGTCATAAAACGTATGTGCAACGCCAACAAAGACTAAATCCTAATATGCAAGATGTAGTTAAGAAAGAGATTATTAAACTGCTAGATGCAAGTTTAATTTATCCAATTTCTGATAGTCCATGGGTAAGCCCAGTTCAATGCGTGCCTAAGAAGGGTGGCATGACTGTCATTACAAATGAGAAAAATGAGCTTATTCCTACTAGGACTGTAACAGGATGGCGTGTATGTATTGATTATAGAAAATTAAATGACGCCACCAGAAAAGATCACTTTCCCTTACCTTTCATTGATCAAATGTTGGAAAGATTAGCCGGAAATAGTTACTATTGTTTTCTAGATGGATTTTCTGAATATTTTCAAATTCCAATAGCACCCGAGGACCAAGAGAAAACCACATTCACGTGCCCTTATGGTACTTTTGCTTACAAACGCATGCCATTTGGACTTTGCAACACCCCTGCAACCTTTCAAAGGTGTATGATGGCGATTTTTCACGACATGATAGAAGAATGCATGGAAGTTTTCATGGATGACTTTTCAGTCTTCGGTGATACATTTGAATCATGTCTAGTTAATCTGGAACGAATGCTTCTTAGATGCGAACAATCAAATCTAGTACTTAATTGGGAGAAATGCCATTTCATGGTTAAAGAAGGCATCGTTCTTGGACATAAAATTTCAAAAGAAGGAATTGAAGTGGATAGAGCTAAAGTAGATATAATTGCTAAACTTCCACATCCCACCAATGTTAGAGGAGTTAGGAGTTTTCTAGGGCATGCCGGTTTTTACCGACGTTTCATAAAAGATTTTTCTAAAATTGCCACTCCTATGAATAAACTCCTAGAAAAGGATACTCCATTCATCTTTTCAGATGAGTGTATCAAATCTTTTAATATTTTTAAAGAGAAACTCACTAATGCACCGATCATGATAACACCAAATTGGAATCTACCATTTGAACTAATGTGCGATGCAAGTGATTTTGCAATGGGAGCCGTTTTAGGACAAATGATTGAAAAACGATTTCAACCTATATATTATGCTAGTAAGACGTTACAAGGAGCACAAACGAACTATACAACTACTGAAAAAGAACTCCTTGCTATTGTCTTTGCTTTTGACAAATTTCGATCATATCTCGTTCTAGTAAAAACGGTGGTCTATACCGACCATTCTGCTCTTAGATACCTATTTTCAAAACAAGATGCTAAACCAAGATTAATCCGTTGGATCTTACTCTTACAAGAGTTTGATATTGAAATCCGAGATAAAAGAGGAGCAGAAAATCTCGCCGCTGATCATCTTTCCCGTCTTGAAAATCCCGAATTAGAAGTTCTAAATGAATCGGCCATACAAGACAACTTTCCTGATGAATATCTATTGAAGATAGATTATAAAGAAATCCCATGGTTTGCAGACTATGCAAACTACTTAGTTTGTGGATTCCTTGAAAAAGGATTATCGTACCAAAAACGAAAGAAATTCTTCAGTGATATAAAACACTATTTTTGGGAAGATCCACATCTGTTTAAAAATTGTCCCGATAGAATAATACGCCGATGTGTATTTGGAGATGAAGCTAGTAAAATATTAAACCATTGTCACACAGGACCAACTGGAGGGCATTATGCGCCTCAACTAACAGCAAGAAAAGTTTATGATGCTGGATTCTATTGGCCTACAATTTACAAAGATGCACACCTTCTTTGCAAATCCTGTGATGCTTGTCAAAGGGCCGGAAAAATAAGTCAACGTGATGAAATGCCACAAAATGTCATCCAAGTATGTGAAGTATTTGACATTTGGGGTATTGACTTTATGGGTCCATTTCCAAAATCTCATAATAATCTATATATACTCGTAGCCATTGATTATGTATCTAAATGGGCGGAAGCACAAGCTCTTCCAACTAACGATGCACGAGTTGTAGTCAACTTTTTAAAACATCTTTTTGCAAGGTTTGGAACACCGAAAGCTTTGATAAGTGATCGGGGTACTCATTTCTGTAATAATCAACTTGAGAAAGTTCTTAAAAGATATGGAGTAACTCATAAAATCTCCACCGCATATCATCCACAAACAAGTGGACAAGTTGAAAATACCAACCGAGCTTTAAAACGTATTCTAGAGAAAACCGTAGGATCAAATCCGAAGGAATGGTCCATTAAATTGGAGGATGCACTCTGGGCTTTTAGAACAGCCTACAAAAATCCAATTGGAACCACACCTTTTAGACTTGTTTATGGAAAAGCATGTCATCTTCCAGTAGAAATTGAACACAAAGCATTTTGGGCTTTGAAAACATGTAATCTTGATTTACATGAAGCTGGACGTCTACGATTAAGTCAACTAAATGAATTAGAAGAATTAAGACATGAAGCATACGAAAATTTGTTAATCTATAAGGAAAGAACGAAGAAATGGCATGATAAAAGAATCAGAAGTTCAAAAGAATTTAAAGAAGGAGACAGAGTTCTTCTTTTCAATTCACGATTCAAGCTATTTCTTGGAAAATTGAAATCAAGATGGTCTGGACCATTCATAGTCAAAAGAGTTTTCCCATACGGAACGATAGAATTAATAAATTCAAAAGGGATTGAATTTAAAGTTAATGGTCACAGAGTTAAACATTACATACATGGTCCGATGGAAGTCGACAACGAAGTTAATCACAATTTCGACACCACAGCTAACTAAGTGTGGGGAGAATCAAGTCTTTAAAGGATAATATGTATTTCTGTTAGAGTTAGATTGTCTGTTTTCGTGTAGTTCTCGAAAATGGAACCCGAATGGTCTTTCCCTAGCAGACCCTAAAGAACTAGTCTTCTCCCCCCATTCTGAATTTTTATTTTTTTAGGTTTTTACAAAATGAAGACTGCCTGTGAACTAAACCATGGTCTAATGCTATACACTTTGATCACTAAACGAAATAATGACATACTACCGAGTGAATTAGTATCAGTAATCAGAGAAAGAATGGACGGAGTTAGAAAAGAATCCAGATGCGAAGATAATATGTTACAATTTGGTAAAGGAAAATCAAAATCCGCGGCGAAAAGAAGAGCACGACACCTAGAAAGATGTCACAAATGCGGAAAATGGTCACATGGAGATAAATGTTCAAATAATCAAACCTATTCAAATACCGAATTTGTTACTTTATGCAGAGACGGACCGTTCATATGTTTAGAAGAAAAGACACTGAATGCTCGAGGTTACGCCTATGTAGCCATGGAAAACCAATTAAACCGACTATCTTATGAATGGGATAGATCATATAACTAAGAAATCTATTTCACAGGTAAGTCTGTACAGTTTTTATTTTATTTTATTTTTAACCTTTTGATAATAAACGCTAATTTGTTCGCTAAAAAGTATTAAATTGGTATTGAATAAAATTAGGTTTGGCGACCGAAATTATTGATATCATTCAAAAATTTATTACATCACTGCGAAATTTAACGTTTATTCTTAAGGTATAAATATCTTTAATCAATCAACCCAAAATATTTCAAAAATTCGTCATGAGTTAAATTAGGTCTTGGAACCGAAATTACATTACCGAAAAGAGGGGCGCATATTTTTGATAATATTTGATTGATTAAAGTTGTAGTGACCCGAACTTTTCCATGTTTATATATATTAATTGAGATTGATATTTACATGATTAAATGTTTCCAACATGTTAAGCAATCAAACTTGTTAAGACTTGATTAATTGAAATATGTTTCATATAGACAATTGACCACCCAAGTTGACCGGTGATTCACGAACGTTAAAACTTGTAAAAACTATATGATGACATATATATGGATATATATATAGTTAACATGATACTATGATAAGTAAACATATCATTAAGTATATTAACAATGAACTACATATGTAAAAACAAGACTACTAACTTAATGATTTTTAAACGAGACATATATGTAACGATTATCGTTGTAAAGACATTTAATGTATATATATCATATTAAGAGATATTCATACATGATAATATCATGATAAAATAATAATTTAAAATCTCATTTGATATTATAAACATTGGGTTAACAACATTTAACAAGATCGTTAACCTAAAGGTTTCAAAACAACACTTACATGTAACGACTAACGATGACTTAACGACTCAATTAAAATGTATATACATGTAGTGTTTTAATATGTATTTATACACTTTTGAAAGACTTCAATACACTTATCAAAATACTTCTACTTAACAAAAATGCTTACAATTACATCCTCGTTCAGTTTCATCAACAATTCTACTCGTATGCACCCGTATTCGTACTCGTACAATACACAGCTTTTAGATGTATGTACTATTGGTATATACACTCCAATGATCAGCTCTTAGCAGCCCATGTGAGTCACCTAACACATGTGGGAACCATCATTTGGCAACTAACATGAAATATCTCATAAAATTACAAAAATATGAGTAATCATTCATGACTTATTTACATGAAAACAAAATTACATATCCTTTATATCTAATCCATACACCAACGACCAAAAACACCTACAAACACTTTCATTCTTCAATTTTCTTCATCTAATTGATCTCTCTCAAGTTCTATCTTCAAGTTCTAAGTGTTCTTCATAAATTCCAAAAGTTCTAGTTTCATAAAATCAAGAATACTTTCAAGTTTGCTAGCTCACTTCCAATCTTGTAAGGTGATCATCCAACCTCAAGAAATCTTTGTTTCTTACAGTAGGTTAGCATTCTAATACAAGGTAATAATCATATTCAAACTTTGGTTCAATTTCTATAACTATAACAATCTTATTTCAAGTGATGATCTTACTTGAACTTGTTTTCGTGTCATGATTCTGCTTCAAGAACTTCGAGCCATCCAAGGATCCATTGAAGCTAGGTCCATTTTTCTCTTTTCCAGTAGGTTTATCCAAGGAACTTAAGGTAGTAATGATGTTCATAACATCATTCGATTCATACATATAAAGCTATCTTATTCGAAGGTTTAAACTTGTAATCACTAGAACATAGTTTAGTTAATTCTAAACTTGTTCGCAAACAAAAGTTAATCCTTCTAACTTGACTTTTAAAATCAACTAAACACATGTTCTATATCTATATGATATGCTAACTTAATGATTTAAAACCTGAAAACACGAAAAACACCGTAAAACCGGATTTACGCCGTCGTAGTAACACCGCGGGCTGTTTTGGGTTAGTTAATTAAAAACTATGATAAACTTTGATTTAAAAGTTGTTATTATGAGAAAATGATTTTTATTATGAACATGAAACTATATCCAAAAATTATGGTTAAACTCAAAGTGGAAGTATGTTTTCTAAAATGGTCATCTAGACGTCGTTCTTTCGACTGAAATGACTACCTTTACAAAAACGACTTGTAACTTATTTTTCCGACTATAAACCTATAATTTTCTGTTTAGATTCATAAAATAGAGTTCAATATGAAACCATAGCAATTTGATTCACTCAAAACGGATTTAAAATGAAGAAGTTATGGGTAAAACAAGATTGGATAATTTTTCTCATTTTAGCTACGTGAAAATTGGTAACAAATCTATTCCAACCATAACTTAATCAACTTGTATTGTATATTATGTAATCTTGAGATACCATAGACACGTATACAATGTTTCGACCTATCATGTCGACACATCTATATATATTTCGGAACAACCATAGACACTCTATATGTGAATGTTGGAGTTAGCTATACAGGGTTGAGGTTGATTCCAAAATATATATAGTTTGAGTTGTGATCAATACTGAGATACGTATACACTGGGTCGTGGATTGATTCAAGATAATATTTATCGATTTATTTCTGTACATCTAACTGTGGACAACTAGTTGTAGGT